>NC_138771.1:398523187-399123187 GCF_965119305.1 Pelophylax lessonae
TAAAGACATGAACAAAATACAAAAGATGCCAGTCAATATGTAGCAATATCGTGAGCTAAAGCTCTATTTGTTTGTTGGGCATACTTTGCTAATTAGCCAAGTATGAGATATATATATATATACCTTCAGTTAAATGTGTATTAAAATGGTAACACTTGGCCATACCCATATGGAAGAAAATGTAGTATTTGCAATATATTTCTAAAAAAATTCTTTGGAAACACATAAAATATTGTCAAAATTGTGACATTTCCTTGATATGTGTGAAATGCTAATAATCTTTCTTTGAAATATGTTTTACATCTATTTTTTTTATATCTGACGACCAATTCCCCAATGTAATATTTTGTGGGTTTTTTCAGATAATGTGGAGGTTCTATATAAACACTGTAGATTTGACTGCTATGATTTCTGAGTTAGCAGGAAAGGTGTATGGAATGTGATGGTGTTTACTAAGGGATCCCTTGTTGGAAGTGTGCATGTTTTTCCAATTCCGCCAGTTTTTGCCATTTTCTATGGGCGACACAGCGGATTTCCAAGCGGTATTCAAAAAAAATTTGACCCAAAATCGCGCTGGCGAAATTTTTGGAGCCTATTTGGCGTTGCGCATGCGCACATTCGCGCGTTCGCAGCTCGAGGCTGGAGGAGCTGTTTAACCTTTCTACACTTTCGCAGATATCTCTCTTTCTAAGTCAGTTTTTGACATTTTTTAAACGCAAGTCATCTCCAAATTGACTTCCACACCTTCCACAGTGATTTGGGATTTTTGGGGGTACAGGGGAAAATTTGGCTAAACTTTAGTCGAGCTTTTAGCTGGCGTGGTTTTAAGTCGCGCTCTGACCATATTGCATCTTAATGAATCTCACACAGGCGCTATTTTCCGCCCGACGTTCTTTGAATGCCAATTTCAGACTTAAATAATCGCCGGTTCGCAAAATCCCGCCGAAACGCCAATTCGCCGTACTATGAATTAGGCCCTCAGTGACAAAGCCATGTCAGGTTCATTATGGGAAAATCTAAACTGGCTCCGAGACCCGCTCATACTGTCCCATGTCTAGAACTTTGTGCTGCTGTCTTAGCTGTAGAGATGGCAGACATGATTACGACAGAACTGGACATTGAGATCCATGCAGTGAACTTTTATACAGACAGCGAGATTGTGTTAGGATATATTTACAACACTTCAAGAAGATTTTATACATACGTGGCCAACAGAGTGACACGTATCAGAAAGTCTACAAGTGCAGAACAGTGGCAATACATCAGCACGGACAAGAACCCAGCTGATCACGGGACAAGACTGATGTCAGCCGCTGTGCTCAAGCAAACTAACTGGTTCATAGGTCCTTCCTTTCTTGGTAAGTCAGAAACCAAAGAGACTACTCGGGTAGAGACTTTTCAGCTCATAGAACCAGATCAAGACAAAGAGGTAAGACCTCAAGTTGCAGTTTGCAAGACTTTAGTAACAAGAGACAGTCTGGGCGCCCATAGATTTGAAAGGTTTTCCAGCTGGAAGTCGCTGACCCGTGCAATCGGAAAACTTATCTGTCTAGCCAGATGCTCCCGCAGAGATACCAATACTGATCAGCGTAGCAAAGACCACCTTGAACAAGCCAAGGTCACGATCATCAGATGCGTCCAGCAGGAAGTCTTTAAAGAAGAAATCCAAAGCCTTCTGAAAAAGGAAGAGATTTCTCGACACAGCTCGCTTAAGAAGTTGAACCCTATCCTCGACGAAGACGGAGTGTTAAGAATTGAAGGTCGCTTGTCGGCAGCGGATATGACTATCCAAGAGAGACATCCCTTCATCATACCCAAGAATCATCACATCGCTCTTCTTCTGGTGAGACACTATCATGAGCAAGTCGCACATCAAGGACGACACTTCACTGAAGGAGCAGCATGGTTAGCAGGATTGTGGATCATAGGAGGTAAGAGACTAGTCTCCAGTGTGATCAGCAAATGCGTGATCTGCAAGAAGATTAGAGGGAAACTTGAGGTTCAGAAGATGTCAAACCTACCTGTGGACAGACTTGCTTCAGATCCTCCGTTCACTCATGTAGGTCTAGAAGTTTTTGGCCCTTGGAACATCTCTTCTCGCAAGACCAGAGGAGGCAGTGCCGAAAGTAAGCGTTGGGCTGTTTTGTTCTCTTGCCTGAGTACCAGAGCAGTTCACATCAAAGTGATTGAATCTTTATCCACTTCAAGTTTCATCAACGCCTTGAGAAGATTTTTCTCTATCCGGGGACCAGCGAAATTGATTCGTTCGTACCGTGGTACAAACTTTATTGGGGCCTGCAAGGAATTGAAGATCATCTCTACAGACTCTAAAACAGGTTCCTATCTTCAAGACCAAGGATGTACTTGGACTTTTAATCCTCCTCACGCATCGCATATGGGAGGAGCTTGGGAGAGGATGATAGGAGTAGCTCGTCGCATTCTGGATGCTATGCTCCTGAAGGTTGGATCGACTCGCCTCACACATGAAGCTTTGACTACACTAATGGCTGAAGTCATGGCCATTATGAACGCCAGACCTTTGGTTCCAGTGTCCACAGATCCGGAGATGCCGGCAGTCTTGACACCTGCAATGCTGCTGACCCAGAAGATGGAACCAGTGACAGCTCCCACAGGAGACTTTGACCTCAAGGACTTGTACACCAAGCAATGGAGATAAGTTCAAAGTCTTGCGGACATTTTCTGGAAGAGGTGGAGACAAGAATATCTGGTGACACTCCAGTCACACAAGAAATGGCAAGATGACAAGCCCAACTTACAAATTGGAGACGTTGTCTTACTAAAAGACACTCATGCCCACAGGAACGAGTGGCCTATTGGACTCATTGTGGGAACTGATCCTAGTAGTGATGCTAAAGTTAGAAAAGTTGAAGTTAGAGTTGTTAGACAGGGCACTCCCAAGGTGTATGCTAGGCCAACTTCTGAAGTCGTTTTACTTCTGTCCAATGGTTAGTGGCATAACAAAATGTATGCCAGGTGGGGAGTGTGCTGCCTTCGCACTGTATATCTTGTACCTGGCACTCAGCAGTGCCTTTAAGACCCTCCATTTTCTTGTAGCCTAGGGGCGGTCTTCTCCCTACTGCCTTGGGCAAGTCTAAACTTGTCTATCCATTCCAGCTTGAGCCACTATAGGGAACAGACCCTTAGGACCTCTGAAGCTAATCTATTACAAACCTGATGAACACCAAAAGCCTGTAAGTAAAGGATTTGCTTATTCAGCCTGTGTAGAGGGATGCTAGACACTTGTATAAATAATATGTGTTCCAGTATGAAGAAAGCACATGTTAGCCAGTTCCTATCCTCTGTATAACTATGTATAATGTATGATGTTGAATAGAGTTGAGCGGACACCTGGATGTCCGTGTTTGGCGGGTTCGGCCGAACTTGAAAAAAAAAGTCCGGGTCCGTGTCCCGGACTTTTTCTGAACTTTACCCGGACACCGAACCCCATTGAAGTCAGTGGGGACCCGAACTTTCAGGCACTAAAATGGCTCTAAAACACTAATGGAAAGGGCTAGAGTGCTGCAAATGGCAGCAAAACGTAGTTAAGAGCATGGCGAGTGCTCTGCAAACAAATGTGGATAGGAAAATAACTTAAAACAACAAAAAAAAAACAGAAAAATAAAACAATGTTCTTCATCTGTGAAGGACTAGGCCCATATGGAGTAGGAGGGAGGTTGAGGTGGTGGTGGATGTGGCGGTGTCATAGGCGTGCGCACAGGGTGTGCCAGGTGTGCCTGGGCACACCCTAATCACCTAGGGCACATAAGCATTATCGCTCTGTTTGCCAGTGAGGAGATGGGAAAGATCTCCCTCGGACCTGCTCTGCCATAAGAGAAGTGCCACACACTTCTATTTCACTTTGCCAGCAGGGAGAGTAATGTACCGGGGCCAAATACATGTAGGTAAACACATGCATGTGTATTTAAACTTTGGGATGCACACCCTAATGCAATAGGCTGCGCACACCTATGGGTGGTGTAGGTGGAAGCGGCGGTGGAGGAGGACGAGGTAGCCAACACTGCGTTTTTTCAGTTATTTTAAATGAGGGTACACCCCAAAAGAGTGAGAAAGATCAAAAATAGAACAATGGCTGGGTAAGGTCGGTATCCATCTCTATTCTGCACAAGGTACGGAAAAGTCCTGTGGGATCCATGCCTGGTTCATTTTAATGAACGTGAGCTTGTCCACATTATCTCTGGACAGGCGGCTGCGCTTGTCTGTGATAACGCCCCCAGCCGTGCTAAATACACGTTCAGATAATACACTGACTGCAGGGCACGCCAGCACCTCCAAGGCGTAAAGGGCAAGCTCAGGCTATGTGCCCAATTTGGAGACCCAGAAGTTGAAGGGGGCAGACCCGTCATTCACTACATGTAGGTGTGTGCACACATACTGCTCCACCATGTTGGTGAAATGCTGCCTCCTGCTAAGACGTTTCATATGAGCTGCTGGTGCTGCTGTTTGTTGTGGCGTGCTGACAAAGCTTTTCCACATTTCGGCCATGCTAACCCTGCCTTCTGAGGTGCTGGCGGTGCCCTGGTTGCGTTGGCGACCTCTTCCTCCTCCTCCTCCTCCTCTGCCTTGGCCTTGTGCTTCCACTGTGGCCCCGCTGTCAGGTGGGAATGCCAGCAGCATCGCGTCTACCAGCGTGCGCTTGTACTCGCGCATCTTGCGATCGCGCTCCAGTGAGTGAATTAAGGACGGTACGTTGTCCTTGTAACGGGGATCCAGCAGCGTGGCCACCCAGTAATCAGCACAAGTTAGAATGTGGGCAACTCGGCGGTCATTGTGGAGACACTGCAGCATGTAATCGCTCATGTGTGCCAGGCTGCCCAGAGGCAACGAAAGGCTGTCCTCTGTGGGAGGTGTATCGTCTGTGTCCTCTGTATCCCCCCAGCCACGCACCAGTGATGGCCATGAGCTGGCCTGGAATAATGAACTTATGCGCTATAATGAGGTAAGCGACACTATGAAAGCTCAAGGTGGAAATTAAAATCAGACGTGGAACTCCTCCGAGCAAGCAGCTAATTTGATAGTGTCCCCACGTATCGCAATAGTAATATAAGTAAAGAAATCAGCGCTAGACTCTAAATGAGGGGGACCACTCTATCTGCCTGCAGCAATCAATACCCAATGGTCTTAAAGGCTGTAGATAACACAGGGATCCAATGATAAATGAATATATAAATGTGTTAGTGAATATCTAGAATTCAATGTAATAATGAGGTAGATCAAAGTGATGATAAAAAAGTAAAAAGAAATATTCTCAAGTGATAATCCCACAATAAACGGTCTGCTTAGTCCGAATCTATGTGCTTCTTCAAAAACAAAAGTGACTGGCAGTGAAGAACAAATAATGTGTGAATAGTGTCTACTCTCTAAAATGATGGTAAACAATGAACAAAAAATAAATGTGCGAATAGCAGCAATCGGTGATGATGTTAATACAAACATATATAAAGTGTCACCAAACGGACTGAATCTCAAAAAGTGCAGCAGTGCCAAATTTAAGGTGCATTAATGTCCACACAATAGCTATTTAGCTTATATCAGTCCAATACGATAATTAAAGTGCAGAGTGCCACAAAATTGAGTGATCTATTCCAGTGCAATCAACAGGTGAGGTCACACTTCCAAACACAGCAAAGTGGATGTGTCCCGGTGAGCTCGCAATCCAACACTGAGTGTAGTGGCCGCTCACCTCCACAACACTCAAAAAGAAAGTTAAGTACTGTTATCCAAGCTCCTCACACTCTTCGGACATACGCTTATTGCCCTTCAGCTGTTATAGGCTAAGTGATTCAGAATGGGTCCACGCAGGTCTCTCTCAATCCATCTGTCTAGCTCTTAAACAAGAAAGGCTCTCATGGTGCAGTACATAGGGCATACATTTATTGAATCAAAGTTGCGAACTACTTACACAAATGAAGATAATACAATGCAGAAAGTCTCCAATACAACCGCCGATGCGGTGAGCTCCGAGGCTTCTGGTCTCGGCCGAAGACCGGAAGTGACGTCAACGCGGCTTGTCGCTGACGTGTTGCGCTACGAACACCCGTAGCTTTTTCAAAGGGGGAAGCCGTCAGTAGATCGTCACCGGATTATATCAGGAATTGGTAACCAAGGAAACCACATAGGACGCGTTCGATGCTTAACCCATCACAATAGCTTCCGGTCTATCGGATATTACACAGTTTATCTTAATCCCTGGATTTGGAGGGCAGCGGAGAACCGTTATTTATAGCCTGTGTTTTTATCGATATACAGTTAGAGGAAGTACACTTTCCATACTAATTACAAACTCCGATAGACCGGAAGCTATTGTTGGATTGCGAGCTCACCGGGACACATCCACTTTGCTGTGTTTGGAAGTGTGACCTCACCTGTTGATTGCACTGGAATAGATCACTCAATTTTGTGGCACTCTGCACTTTAATTATCGTATTGGACTGATATAAGCTAAATAGCTATTGTGTGGACATTTATGCACCTTAAATTTGGCACTGCTGCACTTTTTGAGATTCAGTCCGTTTGGTGACACTTTATATATGTTTGTATTAACATCATCACCGATTGCTGCTATTCACACATTTATTTTTTGTTCGTTGTTTACCATCATTTTAGAGAGTAGACACTATTCACACATTATTTGTTCTTCACTGCCAGTCACTTTTGTTTTTGAAGAAGCACATAGATTCGGACTAAGTAGACCGTTTATTGTGGGATTATCACTTGAGAATATTTCTTTTTACTTTTTTATCATCACTTTGATCTTCCTCATTATTACATTGAATTCTAGATATTCACTAACACATTTATATATTCATTTATCATTGGATCCCTGTGTTATCTACAGCCTTTAAGACCATTGGGTATTGATTGCTGCAGGCAGATAGAGTGGTCCTCCTCATTTAGAGTCTAGCGCTGATTTATTTACTTATATTACTATTAAGTGGGGACACTATCAAATTAGCTGCTTGCTCGGAGGAGTTCCACGTCCGATTTTAATTTCCACCTTGAGCTTTCATAGTGTCGCTTACCTCATTATAGCGCATAAGTTCATTATTCCATATCCTGTTTTCTTATCTGATCACTTGTGCTGCCATTATGGAGGTATTCGATTACATTGAAAGGAGACCCATCAATTTGGATGACATCTTTGTTAATCAAGGAGACTTTGGTTCCCTACCAGCGACAGATGATATAGATACTAGTTTTAGAAGGATGAAACATCTATTAGAAAAAAAGATGAATGCATGGTGGGACATTGCGACCCACGAGAAATATATTAAAGAAAAACTAGTCCCAAGACGCCTTAGGTGGGATGTCCTACTAGATAAGGATTCAGTTGATGAATGGTTTCATTTCTTCAACAACAAGGGGCTAGAATTGTTAGGCTTTTTAATAAAAAGGAAACAGAAAAAGATTAGAACATTAGATAAACAATTGAAAACAATAAAGGAGGCGTTAGAACCATTGAAAGATACACCAGAATTCGACGCACTCTCAAGACAACTGAACAGGGATATGGAACATAAAGATAAGGAAACAGCGGCAAGAAAAAAGAAGAAATATAATCGAGATATAAAAGACTATCAAGATGATGTAGTCTTCAAATGGCAGATGAACAAGACACTAAATTCTGCACGTACCACGCCAGAAAAAGATGAAGAGAGTAACTCTCCTGTGAAAGAAATAAGGGTATATGAAGAAAGGAAACCAAGGGAGCGGAAAAACACCCCTAGAGATCAGAGATATAATCAATCCTACAAGACTCCAAGAGACGATAGAAACCGTGAACCATACCAAAATACGCCATTTTGGAAGAAAAGGCCTTATAACAACTGGAAAAAAACAGGCTGGAAAAATAACGGTTATTATGAACAACACCAAAGAGGATATTACCAACAGGAGAATAGGACACCTTACCTTTAAGAAAATAGAGCACCTTATTATCAGCAAAACTACTATCAAGCACCACAGAGAGGATACTACCAACAAAATATGAGAACACCTTATCATCAGTCGACATACCACCAGTACGATGAGAGGAAAAGGAGCCCAGGGAGAGAGTTTGAAAGGAGAAGGAGTCCAAGGAGACGTCGTTTTTTAGACGATCATCCGCAGAGAGCACCAGGAAAAACAGAGGGGGACAACGAGAGAAGACGTACACCAGCCCCAGAGAGAGGAAACAGAAAAAGTGGAGACAAAAAAGAGGATGCAGAGCAGGCAAGAGAAAACAAGCGAAAAAGAGAGTATTAGGAGATGGCATCTTCAATTTGAGTGGGGTAGACCTGACTTTACAAGAAAAAATAGTCTTAGACAAAGGTCTGAAATTTGCCCCCAAAAAGAACCTCAATAAGTTTGATACATATATTGATGTATGCAAATTTACTCGCAAAATTAACATTAAAAAATACATGTTATCAAAGCCAGTGGTTTCCTCAACATTAACATACAATAGTACTAACATCGTACACACGGATTTAAAGAATAAGTCCTTATTCAATCCATCTGGGATTAATACGGACCATAGCGAGGTTTTTAAAAAACTAGTCACTCAAGATATACAAAATTTGAAAATAAAAAAATCATGGGATACTGCGGACATAAGAGATGGAATAAAACAGCTAGAAGACAGAAAGAACATAGTTATTAGACCCGCAGACAAGGGTGGATCAATAGTAATTCAAACAAAAGAAGCATACAATAACGAGATTTTAAAGCAACTATCAGATTCGTCAACTTATCTGAAATTACGGTCAAATCCAACTAATGCTTATAAGGAAGAATTGGAAGCACTAATATCGGAAGGAAGTAATGCGATTTAGGTTTGAGCTCTAGAAAACCAAAGTTTTTTTACAAGTAATAGGTTAGAGATTCCTATATGTAGTTATGCCAACATCCCTAGTAGTGTTGAGCGAACACGGACTGTATTATTCGTGTTCGTACCGAATAATTGGATTTTTTGTACCCGAACACGGACACGGACACTTTACTGTATGTTCGGGTAAAAATCCGTGTTCGGTCGTTTTATTTCCGGGTTTTGCATGCTTTGGCGCTCTTTTCATGGCGGGCTTTCAACAGCCAATCAACAATCGTTTAACTGGTGTGCCTTAAGCCATCCCAGCCACGCCTGCAAATGTCTCAGTAGCTGTGATTGGCCGTCTGAAGCATGTGACCAAGTCTTTATAAGTTCCAGGCAGCCGCAGCGTCTTCATTCTGCTGCTTAGATCAGGGACAGAGCACACATCAACGTGCTGGCTGCTGATTAGGGAAAGACAGGCAGGAAAAAAACATTTGTGTCCGGATAGAATTGAGGGACAGGTCGGAGTGTTTAGGCAGGGTGAGTTGTAGGCATTTTAGGGATAGAGTCTGCTGAATTATAGGGTCAGTGTCTTCTACAAAGTACAATCGATATTGCTGTGTGGGGGGTGGGGTGACTCTGCACTCAATCCTGATCTACGATCTCTTCTCAATCCTGTTAGGGAGAGGCTGCTGCTGCTGAATTTTAGGGAAACTGTGTTCTACAAACTACAATCGATATTGCTGTGTGGTGTGGGATAGGAGATAGGCAGGTGTCAGTGATCCACATCCATTTTTCTGTGTGTGAGCTGCAGTGAACACAATCTTTTTTTGGGCTGCAGTGAACACAATCTTTTTGGGGTGCAGTGAACAACGTCCTTTTTGGGGTGCAGTGAACAAAATCTTTTTGGGGTGCAGTGAACAACATCCTTTTTGGGGTGCAGTGAACAAAATCCTTTTTGGGGTGCAGTGAACACAATCTTTTTGGGGTGCAGTGAACAAAATCCTTTGTGGGGTGCAGTGAACACAATCTTTTTGGGGTGCAGTGAACAAAATCCTTTTTGGGGTGCAGTGAACAACATCCTTTTTGGGGTGCAGTGAACAAAATCCTTTTTGGGGTGCAGTGAACAACATCCTTTTTGGGGTGCAGTGAACACAATCTTTTTGGGGTGCAGTGAACAAAATCCTTTGTGGGGTGCAGTGAACACAATCTTTGTGGGGTACAGTGAACAGAATCTTTGTGGGGTGCAGTGAACACAATCTTTGGGGGGTACAGTGAACACAATCTTTTTGGGGTGCAGTGAACAAAATCCTTTGTGGGGTGCAGTGAACACAATCTTTGGGGGTACAGTGAACACAATCTTTTTGGGGTGCAGTGAACAAAATCCTTTGTGGGGTGCAGTGAACACAATCTTTGTGGGGTGCAGTGAACACAATCTTTTTGGGGTGCAGTGAACAAAATCCTTTTTGGGGTGCAGTGAACACAATCTTTTTGGGATGCAGTGAACAAAATCCTTTGTGGGGTGCAGTGAACACAATCTTTGTGGGGTACAGGGAACAGAATCTTTGTGGGGTGCAGTGAACACAATCTTTGGGGGGTACAGTGAACACAATCTTTTTGGGGTGCAGTGAACAAAATCCTTTTAGGGTGCAGTGAACACAATCTTTGTGGGGTGCAGTGAACAAAATCCTTTTTGAGGTGCAGTGAACACAATCTTTGTGGGGTGCAGTGAACACAATCTTTGTGGGGTACAGTGAACACAATCTCATACTTCTGAAGATTTGAGGGTGCTGCCTGTTCCATACTCCTCCTCCTACTGCTCAACCATCCTTTTAGGGGTACAAACAATAGTAATTGGGGCCTAGTGTGGTGGTGTACGTGTGAGATACATACACTTTCTTTTTGATCATATTTTCTATTCCGCTATTCAATTAAAACCTTTGGGGATCAATTAAATTGCGTGATAGTCTGTGTCGGTACGTGTGAGATCCACCTTTCCAAGTTTATGGGGTTCATCTCATACTTCTGAAGATTTGAGGGTGCTGCCTGTTCCATACTCCTCCTCCTACTGCTCAACCATCCTTTTAGGGGTACAAACAATAGTAATTGGGGCCTAGTGTGGTGGTGTACGTGTGAGATACATACACTTTCTTTTTGATCATATTTTCTATCCCGCTATTCAATTAAATCCTTTGGGGATCAATTAAATTGCGTGATAGTCTGTGTCGGTACGTGTGAGATCCACCTTTCCAAGTTTTTGGGGTTCATCTCATACTTCTGAAGATTTGAGGGTGCTGCCTGTTCCATACTCCTCCTCCTACTGCTCAACCATCCTTTTAGGGGTACAAACAATAGTAATTGGGGCCTAGTGTGGTGGTGTACGTGTGAGATACATACACTTTCTTTTTGATCATATTTTCTATTCCGCTATTCAATTAAAACCTTTGGGGATCAATTAAATTGCGTGATAGTCTGTGTCGGTACGTGTGAGATCCACCTTTCCAAGTTTTTGGGGTTCATCTCATACTTCTGAAGATTTGAGGGTGCTGCCTGTTCCATACTCCTCCTCCTACTGCTCAACCATCCTTTTAGGGGTACAAACAATAGTAATTGGGGCCTAGTGTGGTGGTGTACGTGTGAGATACATACACTTTCTTTTTGATCATATTTTCTATTCCGCTATTCAATTAAAACCTTTGGGGATCAATTAAATTGCGTGATAGTCTGTGTCGGTACGTGTGAGATCCACCTTTCCAAGTTTTTGGGGTTCATCTCATACTTCTGAAGATTTGAGGGTGCTGCCTGTTCCATACTCCTCCTCCTACTGCTCAACCATCCTTTTAGGGGTACAAACAATAGTAATTGGGGCCTAGTGTGGTGGTGTACGTGCGAGATACATACACTTTTTTTGATCATATTTCCTATTCCGCTATTCAATAAAAACCTTTGAGGATCAATTGAATTGCGGGATAGTCTGTGTCGGTACGTGTGAGATCCACCTTTCCAAGTTTTTGAGGTTCATCTCATACTTCTGAAGATTTGAGGGTGCTGTCTGTTCCATACTCCTCCTACTCCTCATCCATCCTTTTAGGGGTAGAAACAATAGTAATTGGGGCCTAGTGTGGTTTTGTACGTGCGAGATACATACACTTTTTTGGATCATATTTCCTATTCCGCTATTCAATAAAAACCTTTCTAGGGCAAGATCTTAAATTACAGAAATATGAGGAGACCGTCAAATAAGGGCCGTGGCCTGGGTCGTGGTGCTGCTGGTAGAGCTCCTGTTGCAAGGAGAGGACGTGGTCGATCTGTGCCAGCTACACGCACAAGTGAAACACCTTCCTCAAGTGTGAGTAGGCGACAGAACCTGCATCAGTATTTGGTAGGGCATCATACGCCCCTAGAAGTGATGAGGCCAGAACAAGTGGAGGCGATAGTAGATTGGTTTGCTGCTGACAGTGCCTCCAGTTCCTTCACATTGTCTCCCACCCAGTCTACTGCAGAAAGGTCACAGTTGGCACCTGCAGCCGATGTCCAACCGTCTTTCACCTCACCCCCTTGCAAATCAGGCAAGCAGTCTGAGCCCCAAGCCATACAGCAGTCTCTTCTTCTTTTTGATGACTCTGTCAGCAGGGTTTCCCAGGGCTATCCACCTAGCCCTGCCCCAGAAGTGGAAGAGATTGAGTGCAGCGATGCCCAACCACTTATTTCTCAAGATGAGTACATGCAAGGATCATCGCAGCACGTCTCCGATGATGACGAAACGCAGGTGCCAACTGCTGCGGCGTTCAGCATTGTGGAGACCGACAAGGAGGGCAGGGGTGAAGACTGGGTGGAAGATGATGTGGAGGACGATGAGGTCCTCGACCCCACATGGAATGAACGTCATGCAGGTGACCTGAGTAGTTTGGAGGAAGAGGCGGTGGTCGCACAGAGCCACCAGCACAGCAGAAGAGGGAGCAGGGTGCAGAAGCGGAGCGGCCGTGCCCTAGACACTACGCCCGCTACTGCCCAACGCAGCAAGGGAACGAGCGCACCAAAGTCAGCTCAAAGGAGTTCTCTAGCGTGGAAGTTCTTTAGAAAATGTGCTGATGACAGGACACGAGTGGTTTGCACCCTGTGCAATCAGAGCTTGAAGCGAGGCATAAACCTTCTCAACCTGAGCACAACCTGCATGATCAGGCATCTAAGTGCAAAGCACGAGCTGCAGTGGAGTACACACCTTCAAAACCAAGAAACGTCTCTGGCTCATCCTGCTTCCTCTTCTGCTGCAGTCTCGGCCGCTCCAGCCACATCTGTAGTGATACCGGCACCTGCCACCCCGCAAACAGACGATCTGTCAGCAACACCACCACCTGGGTCACCAACAACCATCTCCACAATGTCCCGTGGAAGCGTTCAGCTTTCCATCTCCCAAACACTTGAGAGGAAGAGGAAGTACCCCCCTACCCACCCGCGATCCCTGGCCCTGAATGCCAGCATTTCAAAATTATTGGCCTTTGAAATGCTGTTATTCCGTCTGGTGGAGACGCACAGTTTTAAAAACCTTATGTCGGTGGCTGTCCCACAGTACGTCGTGCCCAGCCGCCACTACTTTTCCAGGCAAGCCATCCCTTCCCTGCACAACCAAGTGGGGGAAAAAATCAGGTGTGCACTGCGCAACGCCATCTGTGCCAAGGTCCACCTAACTACCGATACGTGGACCAGTAAGCACGGTCAGGGGCGTTATATCTCCCTAACGGCACACTGGGTAAATGCAGTGGCGGATGGGCCTGAGGCGGATAGAAATTTGGCGCATGTCCTTCCACCACCGAGGATTGCAGGGCGCTTCAGTTTGCCTCCTGTTCCTAACTCCTCCTACTCCGCTTCCTCATCCTCTACCGCCTCCTCATCCGGACAGCGTAACACCTTCACCACCAACTTCAGCACGGCCAGGGGTAAACGACAGCAGGCAGTTTTACAATTTGCCTGTTTGGGGGACAAACCACACACCGCGCAGGAGTTGTGGAGGAGCATGGAACAGCAGACAAATGAGTGGTTGCTGCCAGCGAGCCTCAAGCCCGGCCTGGTGGTGTGCGATATCGGGCGAAATCTCATAGCAGCTCTGGGCTTGGCCGGTTTGACGCACATCCCTTGCCTGGCGCATGTGCTGAATTTGGTGGTGCAGAGGTTCCTTAAAAACTACCCCGATATGTCAGAGCTGCTGCAGAAAGTGCGGGCCGTTTGTGCGCACTTTCGGTGTTCTCACCCTGCTGCTGCTCGCCTGGCAGCGCTGCAGCGTAACTTCGGCCTTCCCGCTCACCGCCTCATATGTGACGTGCCCACAAGGTGGAACTCCACCTTGCACATGCTGGAAAGACTGTGCGAGCAGCAGCAGGCCATAGTGGAGTTTCAGCTGCAGCACGCACGCGTGAGTCGCTCTGCGGAACAGCACCACTTCACCACCAATAACTGGGCCTCCATGCGAGACCTGTGTGCCTTGTTGCGCTGTTTTGAGTACTCCACCAACATGGCCAGTGGCAATGACGCCGTTCTCAGCTTAACTATCCCACTTCTATGCCTCCTTGAAAAAACAATTCGGGCGATGATGGAAGAGGATGTGGCACAGGATGAGGAGGAGGAGGAGGATGAAGAGGTAACATTTCCAAGGCTTTCAGGGCAGTCATTCGCAAGGGGCTCCGAGGGTGGGTTCCTGCACACACAAACGCCAGGGACACAATTGTCCAGCAGGGGCACAGTTCTGGAGGATGAGGAGGAGGAGGAGGAGCTGGAGGAGGAGATGGAACCATGTTCACAGCAGGGTGGCACCCAGGCCAGCTCATGGCCATCACTGGTGCATGGCTGGGGGGATACAGAGGACACGGACGATACACCTCCCACAGAGGACAGCCTTTCGTCGCCTCTGGGCAGCCTGGCACACATGAGCGATTACATGCTGCAGTGTCTCCACAATGACCGCCGAGTTGCCCACATTCTAACTTGTGCTGATTACTGGGTGGCCACGCTGCTGGATCCCCGTTACAAGGACAACGTACCGTCCTTAATTCACTCACTGGAGCGCGATCGCAAGATGCGCGAGTACAAGCGCACGCTGGTAGACGCGATGCTGCTGGCATTCCCATCTGACAGCGGGGCCACAGTGGAAGCACAAGGCAGAGGAGGAGGAGGAGGAGGTCGCCAACTCAACCAGGGCACCGCCAGCACCTCAGAAGGCAGGGTTAGCATGGCCGAAATGTGGAAAAGCTTTGTCAGCACGCCACAACAAACAGCAGCACCAGCAGCTCATATGGAACGTCTTAGCAGGAGGCAGCATTTTACCAACATGGTGGATCAGCATGTGTGCACACGCCTACATGTAGTGAATGAGGGGTCTGCCCCCTTCAACTTCTGGGTCTCCAAATTGGGCACATGGCCTGAGCTTGCCCTTTACGCCTTGGAGGTGCTGGCGTGCCCTGCAGCCAGTGTATTATCTGAACGGGTATTTAGCACGGCTGGGGGTGTTATAACAGACAAGCGCAGCCGCCTGTCCAGAGACAATGTGGACAAGCTCACGTTCATTAAAATGAACCAGGCATGGATCCCACGGGACTTTTCCGTACCTTGTGCAGAATAGCAATGGATACCGACCTTACCCAGCCATTGTTCCATTTTTCCTCTTTCTCACTCTTTTGGGGTGTACCCTCATTTAAAATTTGTGAAAAGAAGCAGTGTTGGCTACCTCGTCCTCCTCCTCAGGGCCAGATTAACGTAGGGGCTATTGGAGCTGCAGCTCCATGCAGGCCCCTACCTTTTATATAGGCCCCGGGTTGGCCATATTCACTGTGACCGCTCTTCTGTCACTTGTAAACACAGAAGTCTGGCTTCTATGCTCGCTTCCCCAGGCAGCACCCTCAGAACCTCCCCACACAGCGCGAAGGCCGGACAAGGAGGGACAGTTGCCGATGCATGGATGTGTTTATGGGCTTCAGAGACAGCATCCCATGTTGAATTAGCCATGCATGGCTGCACCCTTCCTCCTCTGGGTGCATGCCAAGGCACGGCCCTTAAGGCCCTTCAAAATCCTCAGCACCAAGACCATGATGCTCTTAATCCGGCCCTGGTCCTCCTCCACCGCCGCTTCCACCTACACCGCCCATAGGTGTGCGCAGCCTATTGCATTAGGGTGTGCACCCCAAAGTTGAAATACACATGCATGTGTTTGCCTACATGTACATGGCCCCGATACATTACTCTCCCTGCTGGCAAAGAGAAATAGAGCAGAGCAGGTGCGAGGGAGATCTTTCCCATCTCCTCACTGGCAAACAGAGCGATAATGCTATGTGCCCTAGGTGATTAGGGTGTGCCCAGGTACACCAGGCACACCCTGTGCGCACGCCTATGACACCGCCACATCCACCACCACCTCAACCTCCCTCCTACTCCATATGGGCCTCGTCCTTCAGAGATGAAGAACATTGTTTTATTTTTCTGGTTTTTTTTTGTTGTTTTAAGTTATTTCCCTATCCACATTTGTTTGCAGAGCACTTGCCATGCTCTTAACTACGTTTTGCTGCCATTTGCAGCACTCTAGCCCTTTCCATTGGTGTTTTAGAGCCATTTTAGTGCCTTAAAGTTCGGGTCCCCATTGACTTCAATGGGGTTCGGTGTCCGGGAAAAGTTCGGTAAAAGTCCGGGACACGGACCCGGACTTTTTTTTAAAGTTCGGCCGAACCCGTCGAACACGGACATCTAGGTGTCCGCTCAACCCTACTTGTAATGCCATTCAGGCTATGCAATGCCCCTGCAGTTTTTCAACGATTTATAAACGATATTTTCAGAGACTTACTAGATGTCTGTGTTGTGGTATATCTGGACGATATACTTATATATTCACGATCCCTGTCTGAACACATAAGACATGTAAGACTAGTATTATCGAGATTGCTTGCACACAACCTTTATATGAAACTGAAAAAATGCTTGTTTCATAAAGAAGAGGTACTCTTTCTAGGCTACATCATATCCAAAACAGGAATCGAGATGGACATGAGTAAGATATCCTGCATTCAGGATTGGCCTACACCAACCACACGCAAGGCGCTACAGCGATTCCTTGGATTTTCGAATTTCTACAGGAAGTTCATTAGAAACTTCTCTGCCATTGTGAGACCCCTCACACAGCTCACTAGCATTAAAAAACCATTCAAATGGTCAGATGAAGCAAATAAAGCTTTTCACCTGTTAAAGACAAGGTTTACTTCTGCTCCCATACTACGCCATCCAGACCCATCCCTCCAATACATTCTGGAAGTAGATGCGTCAAACATGGCAGTAGGAGCAATACTCTCCCAACGACCAACTCACACTTCACCACCTCATCCAGTCGCCTTTTTTTCTAAATCCCTAAGCAGTCCCGAGATAAATTACCCCGTGGGTGAAAAGGAACTGCTTGCTATAAAATTGGCTCTGGAGAATTGGCGACATCTACTCGAAGGCACCCAATTACAAATACTTATATACACGGACCATAAAAATCTCCAATATCTTCAGACTAACAAAACTCTCTCGCACCGACAGGTACGATGGTCACTATTCTTTTTAAGGTTTAACTTCCTAGTGACCTACACACCTGCAGATAAGAACAAAAAGGCGGATGCACTATCACGACTAACTGAAGAAAACTACTTCGAAATCCCTTCCGTTCCTATAATACCTCACAAACGCATTATTGGAGTTGTCCGTTCCTTGAAGGAAGAGGTTTTGCATGGTATAAGTTTGGATTCACCCCCACCACAACTAAATACTGATGCAGAAGGCTTCCTCTACTACAACGACAAACTTTACATACCACCTACCATACGCACCAAGATCTTGGAATTATCGCATGATGTGCCTATGGCAGGACATATGGGTATGACAAAGACTCTTAATCTGATTACCAGGCAATTCTGGTGGCCTGACATGAAAACATCTATACAAAAATTCGTCTCTTCATGCAATATCTGTGCCAGGTCCAAAATTGACACTACGAGACCATCCGGTCTACTATGCAGTCTACCAATACCCCAAACTCCATGGGAAGTTGTGTCCTTGGACTTTATAGTGGAATTGCCTCCTTCCAAAGGATTTAATACCATCTTAGTGTCAGTGGACCATCTGACAAAAATGGCACATTTCATTGCTATTCGCAGACTACCTTCGTCCAAACAAACGGCAGAACTCCTGATGAAACATGTCTTTAAGTTACATGGTATCCCAAAAACTCTTCTGTCTGACCGTGGATCACAATTTATTTCCAAGTTCTGGCAAGAACTATGTCACATACTACGGATCGAGCGGAAGCTCACTTCTCCTTACCATCCGCAGACCAACGGACAGACTGAAAGAGTCAACCAATGCATCGAGCAATATTTACGTTGTTACACTTCTTACCAACAGGATGATTGGGTGGATCTTCTCCCTCTGGCAGAATTTGCCTACAACAACGAAACCCACAGTACGACCAAGCAGAGTCCGTTCTACTTGAACTATGGGTTTCATCCCTCTATTCTTCCACCACGCATCCTTCCTTCAAATAACCCAGTAGCTCCAGACTATCTTACCCAAATAAAGGACTCTCTGGGTTTGCTTAATACTACCATTGCACACGCTCATAGTCAACAAAAGAAGTACTATGATCTTCGCAGAAGACCTTCTCCTCAGTACGCTATCGGGGACCTCGTTTGGCTCTCAACAAAAAATTTAAGACTGAAAATCCCTAGCAAAAAGCTTGGACCTCTGTTTTTGGGACCTTTCCCAATCAAGAAACTTATTGGAAAAGCTGCAGTACAGCTTACATTGCCAATAGACCTCAAAATACATCCCATTTTCCATGTGTCGCTACTGAAGCCCCATGTTCCTGACCAAGGAATAAGGCCTACTATCCCACCTCCTCCTCCTGTACAAGTTGAAGGTGGAGAAGAATACGAGATAAAAGAGATTCTGGATTCTCGTATCCACAGAGGAAGACTTCAGTACTTGGTTCGATGGAAGAACTATGGGCCCCAAGACGACACCTGGCTAAACACCTCTGACATACATGCCTCTAGATTAATCCGCAATTTTCATGCGAAGTACCCAGACAAACCAGCTCCAGAGGCCTTCAGGAGCAGGCCTTAAGGGGGGGGTACTGTAATGTTCTGGTACCTTTGGGTACCCTAATTACTCTTTCATAAGTGTATGCGCCCCACCATTCTCTTTTGGTAAGGTGCGCATACACCTTTAAGACTGATGCTGTCATCACTGAGCGCCGCACTGGATGGCTATTTAGATCGCCGGCTCTCACTCACCTGTGTTCGTTCAAAATGCTTTGTGCCTTGATGCTAACCTGTCTTGAAGCTCACATGCTTGCAAGCATACCTCGCTGTCGGAACCACGCTGCGCTGATCCCTGTATCCCACTACTGGATCGTCCGCTCTTGCCGAACCTCTCCTCTGCTACATTGCTATTAGTGATAAGTACCCCACATGGGAAACCTCTATAACCTTTATACTAAAGCTTACACTATCTAGCTCTGCATACTAAGGACTATTACTACATCTGCATTATCTAAGATTGCTAGCTCTTGAGCCTACTACCACCTGTTCTTGCACTGGGTTGATCTCTCTTGTATGTCCACCTGCTACTCTGTCATCTACTACCATACATGATTGCTAAACCTATCTGCATTCCATCTGCTACTATCTTACTTTCAAGAACATTTCCTTTCAAGTGTCTGTCATCTACCATCTCTACCCAACCTGTCTCTTCAGCCTATCATCACTGTGTTACTATATACATAAGTCACTCTAGGAAACATCTTATTGAGTGTGTGTATTTACTTGCTGAATTGAGATCATCCACACATGATGAGTCATTGAGAGTTGGGAATGGTGTCTCAGCGTTTCTCTACATGACTACTGAAGTGGAATATTTCTGCAGCTGAAAATCCACATCATACGTAAAACGCAGGAGCGTTACACACTTACAAACACAGACTAGGCCCCGATTACAATTTTTTGTACCCTAAAGGCAGGATGAGGAAGAGGAGTAGGAGGAGTTTGGAACAGGAGGCAAACTGAATCGCCCTGCAATCCTCGGCGGTGGAAGGAGATGCGCCAAACAAATTTAAAAAGGTGTATCTCACATGTACCGATACAGACTATGCCGTAATTTAATTTTTTACACTCAAACAGGGTGTATATTGAATAGCGGAATAGGAAAAATTTTACCAAACGGTGGTGTATCTCACACTTACAAACACAGACTAGGCCCCGATTACAATTTTTTGTACCCTAAAGGCAGGATGAGGATGAAGAGTAGGAGGAGGTCCGAACAGGAGGCAAAATGAAGCACCCTGCAATCCTCGGCTGTATGAGATGCGCCCCAAAAATTGGAAAGGTGTATCTCACGTATACCGATACAGACTATCCCGCAATTTAATTGCTTTTACCCCAAGGGTGTAGATTGAATAGCGGAATAGAAAATATTATATCAAAAGGTGTATGTATCTCACACGTACAGACCCAGACTAGGCCCCGATTACTATTTTTTGTACCCCCAAAGGCAGGATGAGGAGTAGGAGGAGGTCCGAACAGGAGGAAACTGAAGCACCCTGCAATCCTCGGCGGTATGAGATGCACCCCAAAAATTGGAAAGGTGTATCTCACACGTACCGATACTGAATATCCCGCAATTTAATTGTTTTTACCCCAAAGGTGTAGATTGAATAGCGGAATAGAAAATATTATATCAAAAGGTGTATGTATCTCACACGTACAGACCCAGACTAGGCCCAAATTACTATTTTTTGTACCCCCAAAGGCAGGATGAGGAGTAGGAGGAGTTCGGAACAGGCAGGAGGCAAACTGAAGCACCCTGCAATCCTCGGCGGTATGAGATGCGCCCCAAAAATTGGAAAGGTGTATCTCACACGTACCGATACAGACTATCCCGCAATTTAATTGTTTTTACCCCAAAGGTGTAGATTGAATAGCGGAATAGAAAATATGATATCAAAAGGTGTATGTATCTCACACGTACAGACCCAGACTAGGCCCAAATTACTATTTTTTTACCCCCAAATGCAGGATGAGGAGTAGGAGTAGTTCGGAACAGGCAGGAGGCACACTGAAGCACCCTGCAATCCTCGGCGGTATGAGATGCGCCCCAAAAATTGGAAAGGTGTATCTCACACGTACCGATACAGACTATCCCGCAATTTTATTGTTTTTACCCCAAAGGTGTAGATTGAATAGTGGAATAGAAAATATGATATCAAAAGGTGTATGTATCTCACACGTACAGACCCAGATTAGGCCCAAATTACTATTTTTTTACCCCCAAATGCAGGATGAGGAGTAGGAGTAGATCGGAACAGGCAGGAGGCACACTGAAGCACCCTGCAATCCTCGGCGGGATGAGATGCGCCCCAAAAATTGGAAAGGTGTATCTCACACGTACCGATACAGACTATCCCGCAATTTAATTGTTTTAACCCCAAAGGTGTAGATTGAATAGCGGAATAGGAAATATGATATCAAAAGGTGTATGTATCTCACACGTACAGACCCAGACTAGGCCCAAATTACTATTTTTTGTACCCCCAAAGGCAGGATGAGGAGGAGGAGGAGTTCGGAACAGGCAGGAGGCACACTGAAGCACCCTGCAATCCTCGGCGGTATGAGATGCGCCCCAAAAATTGGAAAGGTGTATCTCACACGTACCGATACTGAATATCCCGCAATTTAATTGTTTTTACCCCAAAGGTGTAGATTGAATAGCGGAATAGAAAATATGATATCAAAAGGTGTATGTATCTCACACGTACAGACCCAGACTAGGCCCAAATTACTATTTTTTGTGCCCAAAAAGGCAGGATGAGGAGTAGGAGGAGTTCGGAACAGGCAGGAGGCACACTGAAGCACCCTGCAATCTTCGGCAGTATGAGATGCGCCCCAAAAATTGGAAAGGTGTATCTCACACGTACCGATACAGACTATCCCGCAATTTAATTGTTTTTTCCCCAAAAGGGTGTATATTGAATAGCGGAATAGAAAAAAGGATAAAAAATGTTGTATCTCACATGTAGGAACACAGACTAGGCCCCGATTAAAATTTTTTGTACCCTAAAGGGAGGATGAGGAAGAGGAGTAGGAGGAGTTCGGAACAGGAGGCAAACTGAAGCGCCCTGCAATCCTTGGCGGTGGAAGGAGATGCGCCAAACAATTTTAAAACGTATATCTCACACGTACCGATACAGACTATTCCGTAATTTAATTTTCTACATTCCAAAAGGGTGTATATTGAATAGCGGAATAGGAAAAATTGTATAAAACGGTGTATCTCACACGTACAAACACAGACTAGGCCCCGATTACAATTTTTTGTACCCTAAAGGCAGGATGAGGAAGAGTAGTAGGAGGAGTTCGGAACAGGAGGCAAACTGAAGCGCCCTGCAATCCTTGGCGGTGGAAGGAGATGCGCCAAACAATTTTAAAACGTATATCTCACACGTACCGATACAGACTATTCCGTAATTTAATTTTCTACACTCCAAAAGGGTGTATATTGAATAGCGGAATAGGAAAAATTTTATAATACGGTGTATCTCACACGTACAAACACAGACTAGGCCCCGATTACAATTTTTTGTACCCTAAAGGCAGGATGAGGAAGAGGAGTAGGAGGAGTTCAGAACAGGAGGCAAACTGAAGCGCCCTGCAATCCTCGGCGGTGGAAGGAGATGCGCCAAACAAATTTAAAAAGGTGTATCTCACATGTACCGATACAGACTATGCCGTAATTTAATTTTTTAAACTAAAACAGGGTGTATATTGAATAGCGGAATAGGAAAAATTTTACAAAACGGTGGTGTATCTCATACTTACAAACACAGACTAGGCCCCGATTACAATTTTTTGTACCCTAAAGGCAGGATGAGGATGAGGAGTAGGAGGAGGTCCGAACAGGAGGCAAAATGAAGCACCCTGCAATCCTCGGCTGTATGAGATGCACCCCAAAAATTGGAAAGGTGTATCTCACGCGTACCGATACAGACTATCCCGCAATTTAATTGCTTTTACCCCAAGGGTGTAGATTGAATAGCGGAATAGAAAATATGATATCAAAATGTGTATGTATCTCACACGTACAGACCCAGACTAGGCCCCGATTACTATTTTTTGTACCCCCAATGGCAGGATGAGGAGTAGGAGGAGGTCCGAACAGGAGGAAACTGAAGCACCCTGCAATCCTCGGCGGTATGAGATGCGCCCCAAAAATTGGAAAGGTGTATCTCACACGTACCGATACTGAATATCCCGCAATTTAATTGTTTTTACCCCAAAGGTGTAGATTGAATAGCGGAATAGAAAATATTATATCAAAAGGTGTATGTATCTCACACGTACAGACCCAGACTAGGCCCAAATTACTATTTTTTGTACCCCCAAAGGCAGGATGAGGAGTAGGAGGAGTTCGGAACAGGCAGGAGGCACACTGAAGCACCCTGCAATCCTCGGCGGTATGAGATGCGCCCCAAAAATTGGAAAGGTGTATCTCACACGTACCGATACAGACTATCCCGCAATTTAATTGTTTTTACCCCAAAGGTGTAGATTGAATAGCGGAATAGAAAATATGATATCAAAAGGTGTATGTATCTCACACGTACAGACCCAGACTAGGCCCAAATTACTATTTTTTGTACCCCCAAAGGCAGGATGAGGAGTAGGAGGAGTTTGGAACAGGCAGGAGGCACACTGAAGCACCCTGCAATCCTCGGAGGTATGAGATGCGCCCCAAAAATTGGAAAGGTGTATCTCACACGTACCGATACAGACTATCCCGCAATTTAATTGTTTTTATCCCAAAAGGGTGTATATTGAATAGCGGAATAGAAAAAAGGATAAAAAATGGTGTATGTATCTCACACGTACAGACCCAGACTAGGCCCAAATTACTATTTTTTGTACCCCCAAAGGCAGGATGAGGAGTAGGAGGAGTTTGGAACAGGCAGGAGGCACACTGAAGCACCCTGCAATCCTCGGCGGTATGAGATGCGCCCCAAAAATTGGAAAGGTGTATCTCACACGTACCGATACAGACTATCCCGCAATTTAAATGTTTTTACCCCAAAAGGGTGTATATTGAATAGCGGAATAGAAAAAAGGATAAAAAATGGTGTATCTCACACGTACAAACACAGACTAGGCCCCGATTAAAATTTTTTGTACCCTAAAGGGAGGATGAGGAAGAGGAGTAGGAGGAGTTCGGAACAGGAGGCAAACTGAAGCGCCCTGCAATCCTTGGCGGTGGAAGGAGATGCGCCAAACAATTTTAAAACGAATATCTCACACGTACCGATACAGACTATTCCGTAATTTTATTTTCTACACTCCAAAAGGGTGTATATTGAATAGCGGAATAGGAAAAATTTTATAATACGGTGTATCTCACACGTACAAACACAGACTAGGCCCCGATTACAATTTTTTGTACCCTAAAGGCAGGATGAGGAAGAGGAGTAGGAGGAGTTGGGAACAGGAGGCAAACTGAAGCGCCCGGCAATCCTCAGCGGTGGAAGGAGATGCGCCAACCAAATTTAAAAAGGTGTATCTCACATGTACCGATACAGACTATGCCGTAATTTAATTTTTTACACTCAAACAGGGTGTATATTGAATAGCGGAATAGGAAAATCTTTATAAAACGGTGTATCTCACACGTACAAACACAGACTAGGCCCCGATTACAATTTTTTGTACCCTAAAGGCAGGATGAGGAGTAGGAGGAGGTCCGAACAGGAGGAAACTGAAGCACCCTGCAATCCTCGGCGGTGGAAGGAGATGCGCCAAACAAATTAAAAAAGGTGTATCTCACATGTACCGATACAGACTATGCCGTAATTTAATTTTTTACACTCAAACAGGGTGTATATTGAATAGCGGAATAGGAAAAATTTTACAAAACGGTGGTGTATCTCACACTTACAAACACAGACTAGGCCCCGATTACAATTTTTTGTACCCTAAAGGCAGGATGAGGATGAGGAGTAGGAGGAGGTCCGAACAGAAGGCAAAATGAAGCACCCTGCAATCCTCGGCTGTATGAGATGCACCCCAAAAATCGGAAAGGTGTATCTCACACATACCGATACAGACTATCCCGCAATTTAATTGTTTTTACCCCAAAGGTGTAGATTGAATAGCGGAATAGAAAATATGATATCAAAAGGTGTATGTGTCTCACACGTACAGACCCAGACTAGGCCCCGATTACTATTTTTTGTACCCCCAAAGCCAGGATGAGGAGTAGGAGGAGGTCCGAACAGGAGGAAACTGAAGCACCCTGCAATCCTCGGCGGTATGAGATGCGCCCCAAAAATTGGAAAGGTGTATCTCACACGTACCGATACAGACTATCCCGCAATTTAATTGTTTTTACCCCAAAGGTGTAGATTGAATAGCGGAATAGAAAATATGATATCAAAAGGTGTATGTATCTCAAACGTACAGACCCAGACTAGGCCCAAATTACTATTTTTTGTACCACCAAAGGCAGGATGAGGAGTAGGAGGAGTTCGGAACAGGCAGGAGGCACACTGAAGCACCCTGCAATCCTCGGCGGTATGAGATGCGCCCCAAAAATTGGAAAGGTGTATCACACACGTACCGATACAGACTATCCCGCAATTTAATTGTTTTTACCCCAAAGGTGTAGATTGAATAGCGGAATAGAAAATATGATATCAAAAGGTGTATGTATCTCACACGTACAGACCCAGACTAGGCCCAAATTACTATTTTTTGTACCCCCAAAGGCAGGATGAGGAGTAGGAGGAGTTTGGAACAGGCAGGAGGCACACTGAAGCACCCTGCAATCCTCGGCGGTATGAGATGCGCCCCAAAAATTGGAAAGGTGTATCTCACACGTACCGATACAGACTATCCCGCAATTTAATTGTTTTTACCCCAAAGGTGTAGATTGAATAGCGAAATAGAAAATATGATATCAAAAGGTGTATGTATCTCACACGTACAGACCCAGACTAGGCCCAAATTACTATTTTTTGTACCCCCAAAGGCAGGATGAGGAGTAGGAGGAGTTTGGAACAGGCAGGAGGCACACTGAAGCACCCTGCAATCCTCGGCGGTATGAGATGCGCCCCAAAAATTGGAAAGGTGTATCTCACACGTACCGATACAGACTATCCCGCAATTTAAATGTTTTTACCCCAAAAGGGTGTATATTGAATAGCGGAATAGAAAAAAGGATAAAAAATTGTGTATCTCACACGTACAAACACAGACTAGGCCCCGATTAAAATTTTTTGTACCCTAAAGGGAGGATGAGGAAGAGGAGTAGGAGGAGTTCGGAACAGGAGGCAAACTGAAGCGCCCTGCAATCCTTGGCGGTGGAAGGAGATGCGCCAAACAATTTTAAAACGTATATCTCACACGTACCGATACAGACTATTCCGTAATTTTATTTTCTACACTCCAAAAGGGTGTATATTGAATAGCGGAATAGGAAAAATTTTATAATACGGTGTATCTCACACGTACAAACACAGACTAGGCCCCGATTACAATTTTTTGTACCCTAAAGGCAGGATGAGGAAGAGGAGTAGGAGGAGTTCAGAACAGGAGGCAAACTGAAGCGCCCTGCAATCCTCGGCGGTGGAAGGAGATGCGCCAAACAAATTTAAAAAGGTGTATCTCACATGTACCGATACAGACTATGCCGTAATTTAATTTTTTAAACTCAAACAGGGTGTATATTGAATAGCGGAATAGGAAAAATTTTACAAAACGGTGGTGTATCTCATACTTACAAACACAGACTAGGCCCCGATTACAATTTTTTGTACCCTAAAGGCAGGATGAGGATGAGGAGTAGGAGGAGGTCCGAACAGGAGGCAAAATGAAGCACCCTGCAATCCTCGGCTGTATGAGATGCACCCCAAAAATTGGAAAGGTGTATCTCACGCGTACCGATACAGACTATCCCGCAATTTAATTGCTTTTACCCCAAGGGTGTAGATTGAATAGCGGAATAGAAAATATGATATCAAAATGTGTATGTATCTCACACGTACAGACCCAGACTAGGCCCCGATTACTATTTTTTGTACCCCCAATGGCAGGATGAGGAGTAGGAGGAGGTCCGAACAGGAGGAAACTGAAGCACCCTGCAATCCTCGGCGGTATGAGATGCGCCCCAAAAATTGGAAAGGTGTATCTCACACGTACCGATACTGAATATCCCGCAATTTAATTGTTTTTACCCCAAAGGTGTAGATTGAATAGCGGAATAGATAATATTATATCAAAAGGTGTATGTATCTCACACGTACAGACCCAGACTAGGCCCAAATTACTATTTTTTGTACCCCCAAAGGCAGGATGAGGAGTAGGAGGAGTTCGGAACAGGCAGGAGGCACACTGAAGCACCCTGCAATCCTCGGCGGTATGAGATGCGCCCCAAAAATTGGAAAGGTGTATCTCACACGTACCGATACAGACTATCCCGCAATTTAATTGTTTTTACCCCAAAGGTGTAGATTGAATAGCGGAATAGAAAATATGATATCAAAAGGTGTATGTATCTCACACGTACAGACCCAGACTAGGCCCAAATTACTATTTTTTGTACCCCCAAAGGCAGGATGAGGAGTAGGAGGAGTTTGGAACAGGCAGGAGGCACACTGAAGCACCCTGCAATCCTCGGCGGTATGAGATGCGCCCCAAAAATTGGAAAGGTGTATCTCACACGTACCGATACAGACTATCCCGCAATTTAATTGTTTTTATCCCAAAAGGGTGTATATTGAATAGCGGAATAGAAAAAAGGATAAAAAATGGTGTATGTATCTCACACGTACAGACCCAGACTAGGCCCAAATTACTATTTTTTGTACCCCCAAAGGCAGGATGAGGAGTAGGAGGAGTTTGGAACAGGCAGGAGGCACACTGAAGCACCCTGCAATCCTCGGCGGTATGAGATGCGCCCCAAAAATTGGAAAGGTGTATCTCACACGTACCGATACAGACTATCCCGCAATTTAAATGTTTTTACCCCAAAAGGGTGTATATTGAATAGCGGAATAGAAAAAAGGATAAAAAATGGTGTATCTCACACGTACAAACACAGACTAGGCCCCGATTAAAATTTTTTGTACCCTAAAGGGAGGATGAGGAAGAGGAGTAGGAGGAGTTCGGAACAGGAGGCAAACTGAAGCGCCCTGCAATCCTTGGCGGTGGAAGGAGATGCGCCAAACAATTTTAAAACGAATATCTCACACGTACCGATACAGACTATTCCGTAATTTTATTTTCTACACTCCAAAAGGGTGTATATTGAATAGCGGAATAGGAAAAATTTTATAATACGGTGTATCTCACACGTACAAACACAGACTAGGCCCCGATTACAATTTTTTGTACCCTAAAGGCAGGATGAGGAAGAGGAGTAGGAGGAGTTGGGAACAGGAGGCAAACTGAAGCGCCCGGCAATCCTCAGCGGTGGAAGGAGATGCGCCAACCAAATTTAAAAAGGTGTATCTCACATGTACCGATACAGACTATGCCGTAATTTAATTTTTTACACTCAAACAGGGTGTATATTGAATAGCAGAATAGGAAAATCTTTATAAAACGGTGTATCTCACACGTACAAACACAGACTAGGCCCCGATTACAATTTTTTGTACCCTAAAGGCAGGATGAGGAGTAGGAGGAGGTCCGAACAGGAGGAAACTGAAGCACCCTGCAATCCTCGGCGGTGGAAGGAGATGCGCCAAACAAATTAAAAAAGGTGTATCTCACATGTACCGATACAGACTATGCCGTAATTTAATTTTTTACACTCAAACAGGGTGTATATTGAATAGCGGAATAGGAAAAATTTTACAAAACGGTGGTGTATCTCACACTTACAAACACAGACTAGGCCCCGATTACAATTTTTTGTACCCTAAAGGCAGGATGAGGATGAGGAGTAGGAGGAGGTCCGAACAGAAGGCAAAATGAAGCACCCTGCAGTCCTCGGCTGTATGAGATGCACCCCAAAAATCGGAAAGGTGTATCTCACACATACCGATACAGACTATCCCGCAATTTAATTGTTTTTACCCCAAAGGTGTAGATTGAATAGCGGAATAGAAAATATGATATCAAAAGGTGTATGTGTCTCACACGTACAGACCCAGACTAGGCCCCGATTACTATTTTTTGTACCCCCAAAGCCAGGATGAGGAGTAGGAGGAGGTCCGAACAGGAGGAAACTGAAGCACCCTGCAATCCTCGGCGGTATGAGATGCGCCCCAAAAATTGGAAAGGTGTATCTCACACGTACCGATACAGACTATCCCGCAATTTAATTGTTTTTACCCCAAAGGTGTAGATTGAATAGCGGAATAGAAAATATGATATCAAAAGGTGTATGTATCTCAAACGTACAGACCCAGACTAGGCCCAAATTACTATTTTTTGTACCACCAAAGGCAGGATGAGGAGTAGGAGGAGTTCGGAACAGGCAGGAGGCACACTGAAGCACCCTGCAATCCTCGGCGGTATGAGATGCGCCCCAAAAATTGGAAAGGTGTATCTCACACGTACCGATACAGACTATCCCGCAATTTAATTGTTTTTATCCCAAAAGGGTGTATATTGAATAGCGGAATAGAAAAAAGGATAAAAAATGGTGTATGTATCTCACACGTACAGACCCAGACTAGGCCCAAATTACTATTTTTTGTACCCCCAAAGGCAGGATGAGGAGTAGGAGGAGTTTGGAACAGGCAGGAGGCACACTGAAGCACCCTGCAATCCTCGGCGGTATGAGATGCGCCCCAAAAATTGGAAAGGTGTATCTCACACGTACCGATACAGACTATCCCGCAATTTAAATGTTTTTACCCCAAAAGGGTGTATATTGAATAGCGGAATAGAAAAAAGGATAAAAAATGGTGTATCTCACACGTACAAACACAGACTAGGCCCCGATTAAAATTTTTTGTACCCTAAAGGGAGGATGAGGAAGAGGAGTAGGAGGAGTTCGGAACAGGAGGCAAACTGAAGCGCCCTGCAATCCTTGGCGGTGGAAGGAGATGCGCCAAACAATTTTAAAACGAATATCTCACACGTACCGATACAGACTATTCCGTAATTTTATTTTCTACACTCCAAAAGGGTGTATATTGAATAGCGGAATAGGAAAAATTTTATAATACGGTGTATCTCACACGTACAAACACAGACTAGGCCCCGATTACAATTTTTTGTACCCTAAAGGCAGGATGAGGAAGAGGAGTAGGAGGAGTTGGGAACAGGAGGCAAACTGAAGCGCCCGGCAATCCTCAGCGGTGGAAGGAGATGCGCCAACCAAATTTAAAAAGGTGTATCTCACATGTACCGATACAGACTATGCCGTAATTTAATTTTTTACACTCAAACAGGGTGTATATTGAATAGCAGAATAGGAAAATCTTTATAAAACGGTGTATCTCACACGTACAAACACAGACTAGGCCCCGATTACAATTTTTTGTACCCTAAAGGCAGGATGAGGAGTAGGAGGAGGTCCGAACAGGAGGAAACTGAAGCACCCTGCAATCCTCGGCGGTGGAAGGAGATGCGCCAAACAAATTAAAAAAGGTGTATCTCACATGTACCGATACAGACTATGCCGTAATTTAATTTTTTACACTCAAACAGGGTGTATATTGAATAGCGGAATAGGAAAAATTTTACAAAACGGTGGTGTATCTCACACTTACAAACACAGACTAGGCCCCGATTACAATTTTTTGTACCCTAAAGGCAGGATGAGGATGAGGAGTAGGAGGAGGTCCGAACAGAAGGCAAAATGAAGCACCCTGCAGTCCTCGGCTGTATGAGATGCACCCCAAAAATCGGAAAGGTGTATCTCACACATACCGATACAGACTATCCCGCAATTTAATTGTTTTTACCCCAAAGGTGTAGATTGAATAGCGGAATAGAAAATATGATATCAAAAGGTGTATGTGTCTCACACGTACAGACCCAGACTAGGCCCCGATTACTATTTTTTGTACCCCCAAAGCCAGGATGAGGAGTAGGAGGAGGTCCGAACAGGAGGAAACTGAAGCACCCTGCAATCCTCGGCGGTATGAGATGCGCCCCAAAAATTGGAAAGGTGTATCTCACACGTACCGATACAGACTATCCCGCAATTTAATTGTTTTTACCCCAAAGGTGTAGATTGAATAGCGGAATAGAAAATATGATATCAAAAGGTGTATGTATCTCAAACGTACAGACCCAGACTAGGCCCAAATTACTATTTTTTGTACCACCAAAGGCAGGATGAGGAGTAGGAGGAGTTCGGAACAGGCAGGAGGCACACTGAAGCACCCTGCAATCCTCGGCGGTATGAGATGCGCCCCAAAAATTGGAAAGGTGTATCACACACGTACCGATACAGACTATCCCGCAATTTAATTGTTTTTACCCCAAAGGTGTAGATTGAATAGCGGAATAGAAAATATGATATCAAAAGGTGTATGTATCTCACACGTACAGACCCAGACTAGGCCCAAATTACTATTTTTTGTACCCCCAAAGGCAGGATGAGGAGTAGGAGGAGTTTGGAACAGGCAGGAGGCACACTGAAGCACCCTGCAATCCTCGGCGGTATGAGATGCGCCCCAAAAATTGGAAAGGTGTATCTCACACGTACCGATACAGACTATCCCGCAATTTAATTGTTTTTACCCCAAAGGTGTAGATTGAATAGCGAAATAGAAAATATGATATCAAAAGGTGTATGTATCTCACACGTACAGACCCAGACTAGGCCCAAATTACTATTTTTTGTACCCCCAAAGGCAGGATGAGGAGTAGGAGGAGTTTGGAACAGGCAGGAGGCACACTGAAGCACCCTGCAATCCTCGGCGGTATGAGATGCGCCCCAAAAATTGGAAAGGTGTATCTCACACGTACCGATACAGACTATCCCGCAATTTAAATGTTTTTACCCCAAAAGGGTGTATATTGAATAGCGGAATAGAAAAAAGGATAAAAAATTGTGTATCTCACACGTACAAACACAGACTAGGCCCCGATTAAAATTTTTTGTACCCTTAAGGGAGGATGAGGAAGAGGAGTAGGAGGAGTTCGGAACAGGAGGCAAACTGAAGCGCCCTGCAATCCTTGGCGGTGGAAGGAGATGCGCCAAACAATTTTAAAACGTATATCTCACACGTACCGATACAGACTATTCCGTAATTTTATTTTCTACACTCCAAAAGGGTGTATATTGAATAGCGGAATAGGAAAAATTTTATAATACGGTGTACCTCACACGTACAAACACAGACTAGGCCCCGATTACAATTTTTTGTACCCTAAAGGCAGGATGAGGAAGAGGAGTAGGAGGAGTTGGGAACAGGAGGCAAACTGAAGCGCCCGGCAATCCTCGGCGGTGGAAGGAGATGCGCCAACCAAATTTAAAAAGGTGTATCTCACATGTACCGATACAGACTATGCCGTAATTTAATTTTTTACACTCAAACAGGGTGTATATTGAATAGCGGAATAGGAAAATCTTTATAAAACGGTGTATCTCACACGTACAAACACAGACTAGGCCCCGATTACAATTTTTTGTACCCTAAAGGCAGGATGAGGAAGGGGAGTAGGAGGAGTTCGGAACAGGAGGCAAACTGAAGCGCCCTGCAATCCTCGGCGGTGGAAGGAGATGCGCCAAACAAATTTAAAAAGGTGTATCTCACATGTACCGATACAGACTATGCCGTAATTTAATTTTTTACACTCAAACAGGGTGTATATTGAATAGCGGAATAGGAAAAATTTTACAAAACGGTGGTGTATCTCACACTTACAAACACAGACTAGGCCCCGATTACAATTTTTTGTACCCTAAAGGCAGGATGAGGAGTAGGAGGAGGTCCGAACAGGAGGCAAAATGAAGCACCCTGCAATCCTCGGCTGTATGAGATGCGCCCCAAAAATTGGAAAGGTGTATCTCACGCGTACCGATACAGACTATCCCGCAATCTAATTGCTTTTACCCCAAGGGTGTAGATTGAATAGCGGAATAGAAAATATGATATCAAAAGGTGTATGTATCTCACACATACAGACCCAGACTAGGCCCCGATTACTATTTTTTGTACCCCCAAAGCCAGGATGAGGAGTAGGAGGAGGTCCGAACAGGAGGAAACTGAAGCACCCTGCAATCCTCGGCGGTATGAGATGCGCCCCAAAAATTGGAAAGGTGTATCTCACACGTACCGATACAGATTATCCCACAATTTAATTGTTTTTACCCCAAAGGTGTAGATTGAATAGCGGAATAGAAAATATAATATCAAAAGGTGTATGTATCTCAAACGTACAGACCCAGACTAGGCCCAAATTACTATTTTTTGTACCCCCAAAGGCAGGATGAGGAGTAGGAGGAGTTCGGAACAGGCAGGAGGTACACTAAAGCACCCTGCACTCCTCGGCGGTATGAGATGTGCCCCAAAAATTGGAAAGGTGTATCTCACACGTACCGATACAGACTATCCCGCAATTTAATTGTTTTTACCCCAAAGGTGTAGATTGAATAGCGGAATAGAAAATATGATATCAAAAGGTGTATGTATCTCACACGTACAGACCCAGACTAGGCCCAAATTACTATTTTTTGTACCCCCAAAGGCAGGATGAGGAGTAGGAGGAGTTCGGAACAGGCAGGAGGCACACTGAAGCACCCTGCAATCCTCGGCGGTATGAGATGCGCCCCAAAAATTGGAAAGGTGTATCTCACACGTACCGATACAGACTATCCCGCAATTTAATTGTTTTTACCCCAAAAGGGTGTATATTGAATAGCGCAATAGAAAAAAGGATAAAAAATGGTGTATCTCACACGTACAAACACAGACTAGGCCCCGATTAAAATTTTTGTACCCTAAAGGGAGGATGAGGAAGAGGAGTAGGAGGAGTTCGGAACAGGAGGCAAACTGGAGCGCCCTGCAATCCTCGGCGGTGGAAGGAGATGCGCCAACCAAATTTAAAAAGGTGTATCTCACATGTACCGATACAGACTATTCCGTAATTTAATTTTTTACACTCCAAAAGGGTGTATATTGAATAGCGGTATAGGAAAAAAGTTATAATACGGTGTATCTCACATGTACAAACACAGACTAGGCCCCGATTACAATTTTTTGTACCCTAAAGGCAGGATGAGGAAGAGGAGTAGGAGGAGTTCGGAACAGGAGGCAAACTGAAGCGCCCTGCAATCCTCGGCGGTGGAAGGAGATGCGCCAACCAAATTTAAAAAGGTGTATCTCACATGTACCGATACAGACTATGCCGTAATTTAATTGTTTACACTCAAACAGGGTGTATATTGAATAGCGGAATAGGAAAAATTTTACTAAACGGTGGTGTATCTCACACTTACAAACACAGACTAGGCCCCGATTACAATTTTTTGTACCCTAACGGAAGGATTAGGAAGAGGAGTAGGAGGAGTTGGGAACAGGAGGCAAACTGAAGCGCCCTGCAATCCTCGGCGGTGGAAGGAGATGCGCCAACCAAATTTAAAAAGGTGTATCTCACATGTACCGATACAGACTATGCCGTAATTTAATTTTTTACACTCAAACAGGGTGTATATTGAATAGCGGAATAAGAAAAATTTTACAAAACAGTGGTGTATCTCACACTTACAAACACAGACTAGGCCCCGATTACAATTTTTTGTACCCTAAAGGCAGGATGAGGATGAGGAGTAGGAGGAGGTCCAAACAGGAGGCAAAATGAAGCACCCTGCAATCCTCGGCGGTATGAGATGCGCCCCAAAAATTGGAAAGGTGTGTCTCACGCGTACCGATACAGACTATCCTGCAATTTAATTGCTTTTACCCCAAGGGTGTAGATTGAATAGCGGAATAGAAAATATGATATCAAAAGGTGTATGTATCTCACACGTACAGACCCAGACTAGGCCCCGATTACTATTTTTTGTACCCCCAAAGGCAGGATGAGGAGTAGGAGGAGGTCCGAACAGGAGGAAACTGAAGCACCCTGCAATCCTCGGCGGTATGAGATGCGCCCAAAAAATTGGAAAGGTGTATCTCACACGTACCGATACTGAATATCCCGCAATTTAATTGTTTTTACCCCAAAGGTGTAGATTGAATAGGGGAATAGAAAATATTATATCAAAAGGTGTATGTATCTCACACGTACAGACCCAGACTAGGCCCAAATTACTATTTTTTGTACCCCCAAAGGAGGGATGAGAAGTAGGAGGAGTTCGGAACAGGCAGGAGGCAATCTGAAGCACCCTGCAATCCTCGGCGGTATGAGATGCGCCCCAAAAATTGGAAAGGTGTATCTCACACGTACCGATACAGACTATGCCGCAATTTAATTTTTTTACCCCAATGGTGTAGATTGAATAGCGGAATAGAAAATATGATATCAAAAGGTGTATGTATCTCAAACGTACAGACCCAGACTAGGCCCAAATTACTATTTTTTTACCCCCAAATGCAGGATGAGGAGTAGGAGTAGTTCGGAACAGGCAGGAGGCACACTGAAGCACCCTGCAATCCTCGGCGGTATGAGATGCGCCCCAAAAATTGGAAAGGTGTATCTCACACGTACCGATACAGACTATCCCGCAATTTAATTGTTTTTACCCCAAAGGTGTAGATTGAATAGCGGAATAGAAAATATGATATCAAATGGTGTATGTATCTCACACGTACATACCCAGACTAGGCCCAAATTACTATTTTTTGTACCCCCAAAGGCAGGATGAGGAGTAGGAGAAGTTCGGAACAGGCAGGAGGCACACTGAAGCACCCTGCAATCCTCGGCGGTATGAGATGCGCCCCAAAAATTGGAAAGGTGTATCTCACACATACCGATACAGACTATCCCGCAATTTAATTGTTTTCACCCCAAAGGTGTAGATTGAATAGCGGAATAGAAAATATGATATCAAAAGGTGTATGTATCTCACACGTACAGACCCAGACTAGGCCCAAATTACTATTTTTTGTACCCCCAAAGGCAGGATGAGGAGTAGGAGGAGTTCGGAACAGGCAGGAGGCACACTGAAGCACCCTGCAATCCTCGGCGGTATGAGATGCGCCCCAAAAATTGGAAAGGTGTATCTCACACGTACCGATACTGAATATCCCGCAATTTAATTGTTTTTACCCCAAAGGTGTAGATTGAATAGCGGAATAGAAAATATGATATCAAAAGGTGTATGTATCTCACACGTACAGACCCAGACTAGGCCCAAATTACTATTTTTTTACCCCAAAATGCAGGATGAGGAGTAGGAGTAGTTCGGAACAGGCAGGAGGCACACTGAAGCACCCTGCAATCCTCGGCGGTATGAGATGCGCCCCAAAAATTGGAAAGGTGTATCTCACACATACCGATACAGACTATCCCGCAATTTTATTGTTTTTACCCCAAAGGTGTAGATTGAATAGCGGAATAGAAAATATGATATCAAAAGGTGTATGTATCTCAAACGTACAGACCCAGATTAGGCCCAAATTACTATTTTTTGTACCCCCAAAGGCAGGATGAGGAGTAGGAGTAGGAGGAGTTCGGAACAGGAGGCAAACTGAAGCGCCCTGCAATCCTCAGCGGTGGAAGGAGATGCGCCAACCAAATTTAAAAAGGTGTATCTCACATGTACCGATACAGACTATGCCATAATTTAATTGTTTACACTCAAACAGGGTGTATATTGAATAGCGGAATAGGAAAAATTTTACAAAACGGTGGTGTATCTCACACTTACAAACACAGACTAGGCCCCGATTACAATTTTTTGTACCCTAAAGGCAGGATGAGGAGTAGGAGGATGTCCGAACAGGAGGCAAAATGAAGCACCCTGCAATCCTCGGCTGTATGAGATGCGCCCCAAAAATTGGAAAGGTGTATCTCACGCGTACCGATACAGACTATCCCGCAATCTAATTGCTTTTACCCCAAGGGTGTAGATTGAATAGCGGAATAGAAAATATGATATCAAAAGGTGTTTGTATCTCACACGTACAGACCCAGACTAGGCCCCGATTACTATTTTTTGTACCCCCAAAGCCAGGATGAGGAGTAGGAGGAGGTCCGAACAGGAGGAAACTGAAGCACCCTGCAATCCTCGGCGGTATGAGATGCGCCCCAAAAATTGGAAAGGTGTATCTCACACGTACCGATACAGATTATCCCACAATTTAATTGTTTTTACCCCAAAGGTGTAGATTGAATAGCGGAATAGAAAATATAATATCAAAAGGTGTATGTATCTCAAACGTACAGACCCAGACTAGGCCCAAATTACTATTTTTTGTACCCCCAAAGGCAGGATGAGGAGTAGGAGGAGTTTGGAACAGGCAGGAGGCACACTGAAGCACCCTGAAATCCTCGGCGGTATGAGATGCGCCCCAAAAATTGGAAAGGTGTATCTCACACGTACCGATACAGACTATCCCGCAATTTAATTGTTTTTACCCCAAAGGTGTAGATTGAATAGCGAAATAGAAAATATGATATCAAAAGGTGTATGTATCTCACACGTACAGACCCAGACTAGGCCCAAATTACTATTTTTTGTACCCCCAAAGGCAGGATGAGGAGTAGGAGGAGTTCGGAACAGGCAGGAGGTACACTAAAGCACCCTGCACTCCTCGGCGGTATGAGATGTGCCCCAAAAATTGGAAAGGTGTATCTCACACGTACCGATACAGACTATCCCGCAATTTAATTGTTTTTACCCCAAAGGTGTAGATTGAATAGCGGAATAGAAAATATGATATCAAAAGGTGTATGTATCTCACACGTACAGACCCAGACTAGGCCCAAATTACTATTTTTTGTACCCCCAAAGGCAGGATGAGGAGTAGGAGGAGTTCGGAACAGGCAGAAGGCACACTGAAGCACCCTGCAATCCTCGGGGGTATGAGATGCGCCCCAAAAATTGGAAAGGTGTATCTCACACGTACCGATACAGACTATCCCGCAATTTAATTGTTTTTACCCCAAAAGGGTGTATATTGAATTGCGGAATAGAAAAAAGGATAAAAAATGGTGTATCTCACACGTACAAACACAGACTAGGCCCCGATTACAATTTTTTGTACCCTAAAGGCAGGATGAGGAATAGGAGTAGGAGGAGTTCGGAACAGGAGGCAAACTGAAGCGCCCTGCAATCCTTGGCGGTGGAAGGAGATGCGCCAAACAATTTTAAAACGTATATCTCACACGTACCGATACAGACTATTCCATAATTTAATTTTCTACACTCCAAAAGGGTGTATATTGAATAGCGGAATAGGAAAAATTTTATAATACGGTGTATCTCACACGTACAAACACAGACTAGGCCCCGATTACAATTTTTTGTACCCTAAAGGCAGGATGAGGAAGAGGAGTAGGAGGAGTTGGGAACAGGAGGCAAACTGAAGCGCCCTGCAATCCTCAGCGGTGGAAGGAGATGCGCCAACCAAATTTAAAAAGGTGTATCTCACATGTACCGATACAGACTATGCCGTAATTTAATTTTTTACACTCAAACAGGGTGTATATTGAATAGCGGAATAGGAAAAATTTTACTAAACGGTGGTGTATCTCACACTTACAAACACAGACTAGGCCCCGATTACAATTTTTTGTACCCTAACGGCAGGATTAGGAAGAGGAGTAGGAGGAGTTGGGAACAGGAGGCAAACTGAAGCGCCCTGCAATCCTCGCCGGTGGAAGGAGATGCGCCAACCAAATTTAAAAAGGTGTATCTCACATGTACCGATACAGACTATGCCGTAATTTAATTTTTTACACTCAAACAGGGTGTATATTGAATAGCGGAATAAGAAAAATTTTACAAAACGGTGGTGTATCTCACACTTACAAACACAGACTAGGCCCCGATTACAATTTTTTGTACCCTAAAGGCAGGATGAGGATGAGGAGTAGGAGGAGGTCCAAACAGGAGGCAAAATGAAGCACCCTGCAATCCTCGGCGGTATGAGATGCGCCCCAAAAATTGGAAAGGTGTGTCTCACGCGTACCGATACAGACTATCCTGCAATTTAATTGCTTTTACCCCAAGGGTGTAGATTGAATAGCGGAATAGAAAATATGATATCAAAAGGTGTATGTATCTCACACGTACAGACCCAGACTAGGCCCCGATTACTATTTTTTGTACCCCCAAAGGCAGGATGAGGAGTAGGAGGAGGTCCGAACAGGAGGAAACTGAAGCACCCTGCAATCCTCGGCGGTATGAGATGCGCCCAAAAAATTGGAAAGGTGTATCTCACACGTACCGATACTGAATATCCCGCAATTTAATTGTTTTTACCCCAAAGGTGTAGATTGAATAGGGGAATAGAAAATATTATATCAAAAGGTGTATGTATCTCACACGTACAGACCCAGACTAGGCCCAAATTACTATTTTTTGTACCCCCAAAGGCAGGATGAGGAGTAGGAGGAGTTCGGAACAGGCAGGAGGCAAACTGAAGCACCCTGCAATCCTCGGCGGTATGAGATGCGCCCCAAAAATTGGAAAGGTGTATCTCACACGTACCGATACAGACTATGCCGCAATTTAATTTTTTTTACCCCCAAAGGTGTAGATTGAATAGCGGAATAGAAAATATGATATCAAAAGGTGTATGTATCTCACACGTACAGACCCAGACTAGGCCCAAATTACTATTTTTTTACCCCCAAATGCAGGATGAGGAGTAGGAGTAGTTCGGAACAGGCAGGAGGCACACTGAAGCACCCTGCAATCCTCGGCGGTATGAGATGCGCCCCAAAAATTGGAAGGGTGTATCTCACACGTACCGATACAGACTATCCCGCAATTTAATTGTTTTTACCCCAAAGGTGTAGATTGAATGGCGGAATAGAAAATATGATATCAAATGGTGTATGTATCTCACACGTACATACCCAGACTAGGCCCAAATTACTATTTTTTGTACCCCCAAAGGCAGGATGAGGAGTAGGAGAAGTTCGGAACAGGCAGGAGGCACACTGAAGCACCCTGCAATCCTCGGCGGTATGAGATGCGCCCCAAAAATTGGAAAGGTGTATCTCACACATACCGATACAGACTATCCCGCAATTTAATTGTTTTCAACCCAAAGGTGTAGATTGAATAGCGGAATAGAAAATATGATATCAAAAGGTGTATGTATCTCACACGTACAGACCCAGACTAGGCCCAAATTACTATTTTTTTACCCCCAAATGCAGGATGAGGAGTAGGAGTAGTTCGAAACAGGCAGGAGGCACACTGAAGCACCCTGCAATCCTCGGCGGTATGAGATGCGCCCCAAAAATTGGAAAGGTGTATCTCACACGTACCGATACTGAATATCCCGCAATTTAATTGTTTTTACCCCAAAGGTGTAGATTGAATAGCGGAATAGAAAATATGATATCAAAAGGTGTATGTATCTCAAACGTACAGACCCAGACTAGGCCCAAATTACTATTTTTTTACCCCAAAATGCAGGATGAGGAGTAGGAGTAGTTCGGAACAGGCAGGAGGCACACTGAAGCACCCTGCAATCCTCGGCGGTATGAGATGCGCCCCAAAAATTGGAAAGGTGTATCTCACACATACCGATACAGACTATCCCGCAATTTTATTGTTTTTACCCCAAAGGTGTAGATTGAATAGCGGAATAGAAAATATGATATCAAAAGGTGTATGTATCTCAAACGTACAGACCCAGATTAGGACCAAATTACTATTTTTTGTACCCCCAAAGGCAGGATGAGGAGTAGGAGTAGGAGGAGTTCGGAACAGGAGGAAAACTGAAGCGCCCTGCAATCCTCAGCGGTGGAAGGAGATGCGCCAACCAAATTTAAAAAGGTGTATCTCACATGTACCGATACAGACTATGCCATAATTTAATTGTTTACACTCAAACAGGGTGTATATTGAATAGCGGAATAGGAAAAATTTTACTAGACGGTGGTGTATCTCACACTTACAAACACAGACTAGGCCCCGATTACAATTTTTTGTACCCTAACGGCAGGATTAGGAAGAGGAGTAGGAGGAGTTGGGAACAGGAGGCAAACTGAAGCGCCCTGCAATCCTCGGCGGTGGAAGGAGATGCGCCAACCAAATTTAAAAAGGTGTATCTCACATGTACCGATACAGACTATGCCGTAATTTAATTTTTTACACTCAAACAGGGTGTATATTGAATAGCGGAATAAGAAAAATTTTACAAAACGGTGGTGTATCTCACACTTACAAACACAGACTAGGCCCCGATTACAATTTTTTGTACCCTAAAGGCAGGATGAGGATGAGGAGTAGGAGGAGGTCCAAACAGGAGGCAAAATGAAGCACCCTGCAATCCTCGGCGGTGTGAGATGCGCCCCAAAAATTGGAAAGGTGTGTCTCACGCGTACCGATACAGACTATCCTGCAATTTAATTGCTTTTACCCCAAGGGTGTAGATTGAATAGCGGAATAGAAAATATGATATCAAAAGGTGTATGTATCTCACACGTACAGACCCAGACTAGGCCCCGATTACTATTTTGTGTACCCCCAAAGGCAGGATGAGGAGTAGGAGGAGGTCCGAACAGGAGGAAACTGAAGCACCCTGCAATCCTCGGCGGTATGAGATGCGCCCAAAAAATTGGAAAGGTGTATCTCACACGTACCGATACTGAATATCCCGCAATTTAATTGTTTTTACCCCAAAGGTGTAGATTGAATAGGGGAATAGAAAAAATTATATCAAAAGGTGTATGTATCTCACACGTACAGACCCAGACTAGGCCCAATTTACTATTTTTTGTACCCCCAAAGGCAGGATGAGGAGTAGGAGGAGTTCGGAACAGGCAGGAGGCAAACTGAAGCACCCTGCAATCCTCGGCGGTATGAGATGCGCCCCAAAAATTGGAAAGGTGTATCTCACACGTACCGATACAGACTATGCCGCAATTTAATTTTTTTTACCCCAAAGGTGTAGATTGAATAGCGGAATAGAAAATATGATATCAAAAGGTGTATGTATTTCACACGTACAGACCCAGACTAGGCCCAAATTACTATTTTTTTACCCCCAAATGCAGGATGAGGAGTAGGAGTAGTTCGGAACAGGCAGGAGGCACACTGAAGCACCCTGCAATCCTCGGCGGTATGAGATGCGCCCCAAAAATTGGAAAGGTGTATCTCACACGTACCGATACAGACTATCCCGCAATTTTATTGTTTTTACCCCAAAGGTGTAAATTGAATAGCGGAATAGAAAATATGATATCAAAAGGTGTATGTATCTCACACGTACAGACCCAGATTAGGCCCAAATTACTATTTTTTGTACCCCCAAAGGCAGGATGAGGAGTAGGAGGAGTTCGGAACAGGGAGGAGGCAAACTGAAGAACCCTGCAATCCTCGGCGGTATGAGATGCGCCCCAAAAATTGGAAAGGTGTATCTCACACATACCGATACAGACTATCCCGCAATTTAATTGTTTTCACCCCAAAGGTGTAGATTGAATAGCGGAATAGAAAATATGATATCAAAAGGTGTATGTATCTCACACGTACAGACCCAGACTAGGCCCAAATTACTATTTTTTTACCCCCAAATGCAGGATGAGGAGTAGGAGTAGTTCGAAACAGGCAGGAGGCACACTGAAGCACCCTGCAATCCTCGGCGGTATGAGATGCGCCCCAAAAATTGGAAAGGTGTATCTCACACGTACCGATACTGAATATCCCGCAATTTAATTGTTTTTACCCCAAAGGTGTAGATTGAATAGCGGAATAGAAAATATGATATCAAAAGGTGTATGTATCTCAAACGTACAGACCCAGATTAGGCCCAAATTACTATTTTTTGTACCCCCAAAGGCAGGATGAGGAGTAGGAGTAGGAGGAGTTCGGAACAGGAGGCAAACTGAAGCGCCCTGCAATCCTCAGCGGTGGAAGGAGATGCGCCAACCAAATTTAAAAAGGTGTATCTCACATGTACCGATACAGACTATGCCATAATTTAATTGTTTACACTCAAACAGGGTGTATATTGAATAGCGGAATAGGAAAAATTTTACTAGACGGTGGTGTATCTCACACTTACAAACACAGACTAGGCCCCGATTACAATTTTTTGTACCCTAACGGCAGGATTAGGAAGAGGAGTAGGAGGAGTTGGGAACAGGAGGCAAACTGAAGCGCCCTGCAATCCTCGGCGGTGGAAGGAGATGCGCCAACCAAATTTAAAAAGGTGTATCTCACATGTACCGATACAGACTATGCCGTAATTTAATTTTTTACACTCAAACAGGGTGTATATTGAATAGCGGAATAGAAAATATGATATCAAAAAGTGTATGTATCTCACACGTACAGACCCAGATTAGGCCCAAATTACTATTTTTTGTACCCCCAAAGGCAGGATGAGGAGTAGGAGGAGTTCGGAACAGGCAGTAGGCAAACTGAAGAACCCTGCAATCCTCGGCGGTATGAGATGCGCCCCAAAAATTGGAAAGGTGTATCTCACACGTACCGATACAGACTATCCCGCAATTTAATTGTTTTTACCCCAAAGGTGTAGATTGAATAGCGGAATAGAAAATATGATATCAAATGGTGTATGTATCTCACACGTACATACCCAGACTAGGCCCAAATTACTATTTTTTGTACCCCCAAAGGCAGGATGAGGAGTAGGAGAAGTTCGGAACAGGCAGGAGGCACACTGAAGCACCCTGCAATCCTCGGCGGTATGAGATGCGCCCCAAAAATTGGAAAGGTGTATCTCACACATACCGATACAGACTATCCCGCAATTTAATTGTTTTCACCCCAAAGGTGTAGATTGAATAGCGGAATAGAAAATATGATATCAAAAGGTGTATGTATCTCACACGTACAGACCCAGACTAGGCCCAAATTACTATTTTTTTACCCCCAAATGCAGGATGAGGAGTAGCAGTAGTTCGAAACAGGCAGGAGGCACACTGAAGCACCCTGCAATCCTCGGCGGTATGAGATGCGCCCCAAAAATTGGAAAGGTGTATCTCACACGTACCGATATAGACTATCCCGCAATTTAATTGTTTTTACCCCAAAGGTGTAGATTGAATAGCGGAATAGAAAATATGATATCAAAAGGTGTATGTATCTCACACGTACAGACCCAGACTAGGCCCAAATTACTATTTTTTGTACCCCCAAAGGCAGGATGAGGAGTAGGAGGAGTTTGGAACAGGCAGGAGGCACACTGAAGCACCCTGCAATCCTCGGCGGTATGAGATGCGCCCCAAAAATTGGAAAGGTGTATCTCACACGTACCGATACTGAATATCCCGCAATTTAATTGTTTTTACCCCAAAGGTGTAGATTGAATAGCGGAATAGAAAATATGATATCAAAAGGTGTATGTATCTCACACGTACAGACCCAGACTAGGCCCAAATTACTATTTTTTTACCCCAAAATGCAGGATGAGGAGTAGGAGAAGTTCGGAACAGGCAGGAGGCACACTGAAGCACCCTGCAATCCTCGGCGGTATGAGATGCGCCCCAAAAATTGGAAAGGTGTATCTCACACATACCGATACAGACTATCCCGCAATTTTATTGTTTTTACCCCAAAGGTGTAGATTGAATAGCGGAATAGAAAATATGATATCAAAAGGTGTATGTATCTCAAACGTACAGACCCAGATTAGGCCCAAATTACTATTTTTGGTACCCCCAAAGGCAGGATGAGGAGTAGGAGGAGTTCGGAACAGGCAGGAGGCACACTGAAGAACCCTGCAATCCTCGGCGTTATGAGATGCGCCCCAAAAATTGGAAAGGTGTATCTCACACATACCGATACAGACTATCCCGCAATTTAATTGTTTTCACTCCAAAGGTGTAGATTGAATAGCGGAATAGAAAATATGATATCAAAAGGTGTATGTATCTCACACGTACAGACCCAGACTATTCCCAAATTACTATTTTTTTACCCCCAAATGCAGGATGAGGAGTAGGAGTAGTTCGAAACAGGCAGGAGGCACACTGAAGCACCCTGTAATCCTCGGCGGTATGAGATGCGCCCCATAAATTGGAAAGGTGTATCTCACACGTACCGATACAGACTATCCCGCAATTTAATTGTTTTTACCCCAAAGGTGTAGATTGAATAGCGGAATAGAAAATAAGATATCAAAAGGTGTATGTATCTCACACGTACAGACCCAGACTAGGCCCAAATTACTATTTTTTGTACCCCTAAAGGCAGGATGAGGAGTAGGAGGAGTTCGGAACAGGCAGGAGGCACACTGAAGCCCCCTGCAATCCTCGGCGGTATGAGATGCGCCCCAAAAATTGGAAAGGTGTATCTCACACGTACCGATACTGAATATCCCGCAATTTAAATGTTTTTACCCCAAAGGTGTAGATTGAATAGCGGAATAGAAAATATGATATCAAAAGGTGTATGTATCTCACACGTACAGACCCAGACTAGGCCCAAAATACTATTTTTTGTACCCCCAAAGGCAGGATGAGGAGTAGGAGGAGTTCAGAACAGGCAGGAGGCACACTGAAGCACCCTGCAATCCTCGGCAGTATGAGATGCGCCCCAAAAATTGGAAAGGTGTATCTCACACGTACCGAAACAGAGTATCCCGCAATTTAATTGTTTTTACCCCAAAAGGGTGTATATTGAATAGCGGAATAGAAAAAAGGATAAAAAATGGTGTATCTCACACGTACAAACACAGACTAGGCCCCGATTACAATTTTTTGTACCCTAAAGGCAGGATGAGGAAGAGGAGTAGGAGGAGTTCGGAACAGGAGGCAAACTGAAGCGCCCTGCAATCCTTGGCATTGGAAGGAGATGCGCCAAACTATTTTAAAACGTATATCTCACACGTACCGATACAGACTATTCCGTAATTTAATTTTCTACACTCCAAAAGGGTGTATATTGAATAGCGGAATAGGAAAAATTTTATAATACGGTGTATCTCACACGTACAAACACAGACTAGGCCCCGATTACAATTTTTTGTACCCTAAAGGCAGGATGAGGAAGAGGAGTAGGAGGAGTTGGGAACAGGAGGCAAACTGAAGCGCCCTGCAATCCTCAGCGGTGGAAGGAGATGCGCCAACCAAATTTAAAAAGGTGTATCTCACATGTACCGATACAGACTATGCCGTAATTTAATTTTTTACACTCAAACAGGGTGTATATTGAATAGCGGAATAGGAAAAATTTTACAAAACGGTGGTGTATCTCACACTTAAAAACACAGACTAGGCCCCGATTACAATTTTTTGCACCCTAAAGGCAGGATGAGGATGAGGAGTAGGAGGAGGTCCAAACAGGAGGCAAAATGAAGCACCCTGCAATCCTCGGCTATATGAGATGCACCCCAAAAATTGGAAAGGTGTATCTCACGCGTACCGATACAGACTATCCTGCAATTTAATTGCTTTTACCCCAAGGGTGTAGATTGAATAGCGGAATAGAAAATATGATATCAAAAGGTGTATTTATCTCACACGTACAATCCCAGACTAGGCCCCGATTACTATTTTTTATACCCCCAAAGGCAGGATGAGGAGTAGGAGGAGGTCCGAACAGGAGGAAACTGAAGCACCCTGCAATCCTCGGCGGTATGAGATGCGCCCCAAAAATTGGAAAGGTGTATCTCACACGTACCGATACTGAATATCCCGCAATTTAATTGTTTTTACCCCAAAGGTGTAGATTGAATAGCGGAATAGAAAATATTATATCAAAAGGTGTATGTATCTCACACGTACAGACCCAGACTAGGCCCAAATTACTATTTTTTGTACCCCCAAAGGCAGGATGAGGAGTAGGAGGAGTTCGGAACAGGCAGGAGGCACACTGAAGCACCCTGCAATCCTCGGCGGTATGAGATGCGCCCCAAAAATTGGAAAGGTGTATCTCACACGTACCGATACAGACTATCCCGCAATTTAATTGTTTTTACCCCAAAGGTGTAGATTGAATAGCGGAATAGAAAATATGATATCAAAAGGTGTATGTATCTCACACGTACAGACGCAGACTAGGCCCAAATTACTATTTTTTGTACCCCCAAAGGCAGGATGAGGAGTAGGAGGAGTTTGGAACAGGCAGGAGGCACACTGAAGCACCCTGCAATCCTCTGCGGTATGAGATGCGCCCCAAAAATTGGAAAGGTGTATCTCACACGTACCGATACAGACTATCCCGCAATTTAATTGTTTTTACCCCAAAGGTGTAGATTGAATAGCGAAATAGAAAATATGATATCAAAAGGTGTATGTATCTCACACGTACAGACCCAGACTAGGCCCAAATTACTATTTTTTGTACCCCCAAAGGCAGGATGAGGAGTAGGAGGAGTTTGGAACAGGCAGGAGGCACACTGAAGCACCCTGCAATCCTCGGCGGTATGATATGCGCCCCAAAAATTGGAAAGGTGTATCTCACACGTACCGATACAGACTATCCCGCTATTTAATTGTTTTTACCCCAAAAGGGTGTATATTGAATAGCGGAATAGAAAAAAGGATAAAAAATGGTGTATCTCACACGTACAAACACAGACTAGGCCCCGATTAAAATTTTTTGTACCCTAAAGGAAGGATGAAGAAGAGGAGTAGGAGGAGTTTGGAACAGGAGGCAAACTGAAGCGCCCTGCAATCCTTGGCGGTGGAAGGAGATGCGCCAAACAATTTTAAAACGTATATCTCACACGTACCGATACAGACTATTCCGTAATTTAATGTTCTACACTCCAAAAGGGTGTATATTGAATAGCGGAATAGGAAAAATGTTATAATACGGTGTATCTCACACGTACAAACACAGACTAGGCCCCGATTACAATTTTTTGTACCCTAAAGGCAGGATGAGGAAGAGGAGTAGGAGGAGTTGGGAACAGGAGGCAAACTGAAGCGCCCTGCAATCCTCGGCGGTGGAAGGAGATGCGCCAACCAAATTTAAAAAGGTGTATCTCACATGTACCGATACAGACTATGCCGTAATTTAATTTTTTACACTCAAACAGGGTGTATATTGAATAGCGGAATAGGAAAAATTTTACAAAACGGTGGTGTATCTCACACTTACAAACACAGACTAGGCCCCGATTACAATTTTTTGTACCCTAAAGGCAGGATGAGGATGAGGAGTAGGAGGAGGTCCGAACAGGAGGCAAAATGAAGCACCCTGCAATCCTCGGCGGTATGAGATGCGCCCCAAAAATTGGAAAGGTGTGTCTCACGCGTACCGATACAGACTATCCCGCAATTTAATTGCTTTTACCCCAAGGGTGTAGATTGAATAGCGGAATAGAAAATATGATATCAAAAGGTGTATGTATCTCACACCTACAGACCCAGACTAGGCCCCGATTACTATTTTTTGTACCCCCAAAGGCAGGATGAGGAGTAGGAGGAGGTCCGAACAGGCTGAAACTGAAGCACCCTTCAATCCTCGGCGGTATGAGTTGCGCCCCAAAAATTGGAAAGGTGTATCTCACACGTACCGATACTGAATATCCCGCAATTTAATTGTTTTTACCCCAAAGGTGTAGATTGAATAGCGGAATAGAAAATATTATATCAAAAGGTGTATGTATCTCACACGTACAGACCCAGACTTGGCCCAAATTACTATTTTTTGTACCCCCAAAGGCAGGATGAGGAGTAGGAGGAGTTCGGAACAGGCAGGAGGCACACTGAAGCACCCTGCAATCCTCGGCGGTATGAGATGCGCCCCAAAAATTGGAAAGGTGTATCTCACACGTACCGCTACAGACTATCCCGCAATTTAATTGTTTTTACCCCAAAGGTGTAGATTGAATAGCGGAATAGAAAATATTATATCAAAAGGTGTATGAATCTCACACGTACAGACCCAGACTAGGCCCAAATTACAATTTTTTGTACCCCCAAAGGCAGGATGAGGAGTAGGAGGAGTTCGGAACAGGCAGGAGGCACACTGAAGCACCCTGCAATCCTCGGCGGTATGAGATGCGCCCCAAAAATTGGAAAGGTGTATCTCACACGTACCGATACAGACTAACCCGCTATTTAATTGTTTTTACCCCAAAAGGGTGTATATTGAATAGCGGAATAGAAAAAAGGATAAAAAATGGTGTATCTCACACGTACAAACACAGACTAGGCCCCGATTAAAATTTTTTGTACCCTAAAGGAAGGATGAAGAAGAGGAGTAGGAGGAGTTTGGAACAGGAGGCAAACTGAAGCGCCCTGCAATCCTTGGCGGTGGAAGGAGATGCGCCAAACAATTTTAAAACGTATATCTCACACGTACCGATACAGACTATTCCGTAATTTAATGTTCTACACTCCAAAAGGGTGTATATTGAATAGCGGAATAGGAAAAATGTTATAATACGGTGTATCTCACACGTACAAACACAGACTAGGCCCCGATTACAATTTTTTGTACCCTAAAGGCAGGATGAGGAAGAGGAGTAGGAGGAGTTGGGAACAGGAGGCAAACTGAAGCGCCCTGCAATCCTCGGCGGTGGAAGGAGATGCGCCAAACAAATTTAAAAAGGTGTATCTCACATGTACCGATACAGACTATGCCGTAATTTAATTTTTTACACTCAAACAGGGTGTATATTGAATAGCGGAATAGGAAAAATTTTACAAAACGGTGGTGTATCTCACACTTACAAACACAGACTAGGCCCCGATTGCAATTTTTTGTACCCTAAAGGCAGGATGAGGATGAGGAGTAGGAGGAGGTCCGAACAGGAGGCAAAATGAAGCAACCTGCAATCCTCGGCTGTATGAGATGCGCCCCAAAAATTGGAAAGGTGTATCTCACGCGTACCGATACAGACTATCCCGCAATTTAATTGCTTTTACCCCAAGGGTGTAGATTGAATAGCGGAATAGAAAATATGATATCAAAAGGTGTATGTATCTCACACGTACAGACCCAGACTAGGCCCCGATTACTATTTTTTGTACCCCCAAAGGCAGGATGAGGAGTAGGAGGAGGTCCGAACAGGATGAAACTGAAGCACTCTGCAATCCTCGGCGGTATGAGATGCGCCCCAAAAATTGGAAAGGTGTATCTCACACGTACCGATACAGACTATCCCGCAATTTAATTGTTTTTACCCCAAAGGTGTAGATTGAATAGCGGAATAGAAAATATGATATCAAAAGGTGTATGTATCTCAAACGTACAGACCCAGACTAGGCCCAAATTACTATTTTTTGTACCCCCAAAGGCAGGATGAGGAGTAGGAGGAGTTTGGAACAGGCAGGAGGCACACTGAAGCACCCTGCAATCCTCGGCGGTATGAGATGCGCCCCAAAAATTGGAAAGGTGTATCTCACACGTACCGATACAGACTATCCCGCAATTTAATTGTTTTTACCCCAAAGGTGTAGATTGAATAGCGGAATAGAAAATATGATATCAAAAGGTGTATGTATCTCACACGTACAGACCCAGACTAGGCCCCGATTACTATTTTTGTACCCCCAAAGGCAGGATGAGGAGTAGGAGGAGGTCCGAACAGGATGAAACTGAAGCACCCTGCAATCCTCGGCGGTATGAGATGCGCCCCAAAAATTGGAAAGGTGTATCTCACACGTACCGATACAGACTATCCCGCAATTTAATTGTTTTTACCCCAAAGGTGTAGATTGAATAGCGGAATAGAAAATATGGTATCAAAAGGTGTATGTATCTCACACGTACAGACCCAGACTAGGCCCAAATTACTATTTTTTGTACCCCCAAAGGCAGGATGAGGAGTAGGAGGAGGTCCGAAAAGGAGGAAACTGAAGCACCCTGCAATCCTCGGCGGTATGAGATGCGCCCCAAAAATTGGAAAGGTGTATCTCACACGTACCGATACTGAATATCCCGCAATTTAATTGTTTTTACCCCAAAGGTGTAGATTGAATAGCGGAATAGAAAATATTATATCAAAAGGTGTATGTATCTCACACGTACAGATCCAGACTAGGCCCAAATTACTATTTTTTGTACCCCCAAAGGCAGGATGAGGAGTAGGAGGAGTTCGGAACAGGCAGGAGGCACACTGAAGCACCCTGCAATCCTCGGCGGTATGAGATGCGCCCCAAAAATTGGAAAGGTGTATCTCACACGTACCGATACAGACTATCCCGCAATTTAATTGTTTTTACCCCAAAGGTGTAGATTGAATAGCGGAATAGAAAATATGATATCAAAAGGTGTATGTATCTCAAACGTACAGACCCAGACTAGGCCCAAATTACTATTTTTTGTACCCCCAAAGGCAGGATGAGGAGTAGGAGGAGTTCGGAACAGGCAGGAGGCACACTGAAGCACCCTGCAATCCTCGGCGGTATGAGATGCGCCCCAAAAATTGGAAAGGTTTATCTCACACGTACCGATACAGACTATCCCGCAATTTAATTGTTTTTACCCCAAAGGTGTAGATTGAATAGCGGAATAGAAAATATGATATCAAAAGGTGTATGTATCTCAAACGTACAGACCCAGACTAGGCCCAAATTACTATTTTTTGTACCCCCAAAGGCAGGATGAGGAGTAGGAGGAGTTTGGAACAGGCAGGAGGCACACTGAAGCACCCTGCAATCCTCGGCGGTATGAGATGCGCCCCAAAAATTGGAAAGGTGTATCTCACACGTACCGATACAGACTATCCCGCAATTTAATTGTTTTTACCCCAAAGGTGTAGATTGAATAGCGAAATAGAAAATATGATATCAAAAGGTGTATGTATCTCACACGTACAGACCCAGACTAGGCCCAAATTACTATTTTTTGTACCCCCAAAGGCAGGATGAGGAGTAGGAGGAGTTCGGAACAGGCAGGAGGCACACTGAAGCACCCTGCAATCCTCGGCGGTATGAGATGTGCCCCAAAAATTGGAAAGGTGTATCTCACACGTACCGATACAGAATATCCCGCAATTTACTTGTTTTTACCCCAAAGGTGTAGATTGAATAGCGGAATAGAAAATATGATATCAAAAGGTGTGTGTATCTCACACGTACAGACCCAGACTAGGCCCAAATTACTATTTTTTTGTACCCCCAAAGGCAGGATGAGGAGTAGGAGGAGGTCCGAACAGGAGGAAACTGAAGCACCCTGCAATCCTCGGCTGTATGAGATGGGCCCCAAAAATTGGAAAGGTGTATCTCACACGTACCGATACTGAATATCCCGCAATTTTATTGTTTTTACCCCAAAGGTGTAGATTGAATAGCGGAATAGAAAATATTATATCAAAAGGTGTATGTATCTCACACACGTACAGACCCAGACTAGGCCCAAATTACTACTTTTTGTACCCCCAAAGGCAGGATGAGGAGTAGGAGAAGTTCGGAACCGGCAGGAGGCACACTGAAGCACCCTGCAATCCTCGGCGGTATGAGATGCGCCCCAAAAATTGGAAAGGTGTATCTCACACATACCGATACAGACTATCCCGCAATTTAATTGTTTTCACCCCAAAGGTGTAGATTGAATAGCGGAATAGAAAATATGATATCAAAAGGTGTATGTATCTCACACGTACAGACCCAGACTAGGCCCAAATTACTATTTTTTTACCCCCAAATGCAGGATGAGGAGTAGGAGTAGTTCGAAACAGGCAGGAGGCACACTGAAGCACCCTGCAATCCTCGGCGGTATAAGATGCGCCCCAAAAAGTGGAAAGGTGTATCTCACACGTACCGATACAGACTATCCCGCAATTTAATTGTTTTTACCCCAAAGGTGTAGATTGAATAGCGGAATAGAAAATATGATATCAAAAGGTGTATGTATCTCACACGTACAGACCCAGACTAGGCCCAAATTACTATTTTTTGTACCCCCAAAGGCAGGATGAGGAGTAGGAGGAGTTCGGAACAGGCAGGAGGCACACTGAAGCACCCTGCAATCCTCGGCGGTATGAGATGCGCCCCAAAAATTGGAAAGGTGTATCTCACACGTACCGATACTGAATATCCCGCAATTTAATTGTTTTTACCCCAAAGGTGTAGATTGAATAGCGGAATAGAAAATATGATATCAAAAGGTGTATGTATCTCACACGTACAGACCCAGACTAGGCCCAAATTACTATTTTTTGTACCCCCAAAGGCAGGATGAGGAGTAGGAGGAGTTCAGAACAGGCAGGAGGCACACTGAAGCACCCTGCAATCCTCGGCGGTATGAGATGCGCCCCAAAAATTGGAAAGGTGTATCTCACACGTACCGAAACAGAGTATCCCGCAATTTAATTGTTTTTACCCCAAAAGGGTGTATATTGAATAGAGGAATAGAAAAAAGGATAAAAAATGGTGTATCTCACACGTACAAACACAGACTAGGCCCCGATTACAATTTTTTGTACCCTAAAGGCAGGATGAGGAATAGGAGTAGGAGGAGTTCGGAACAGGAGGCAAACTGAAGCGCCCTGCAATCCTTGGCGGTGGAAGGAGATGCGCCAAACAATTTTAAAACGTATATCTCACACGTACCGATACAGACTATTCCGTAATTTAATTTTCTACACTCCAAAAGGGTGTATATTGAATAGCGGAATAGGAAAAATTTTATAATACGGTGTATCTCACACGTACAAACACAGACTAGGCCCCGATTACAATTTTTTGTACCCTAAAGGCAGGATGAGGAAGATGAGTAGGAGGAGTTGGGAACAGGAGGCAAACTGAAGCGCCCTGCAATCCTCAGCGGTGGAAGGAGATGCGCCAACCAAATTTAAAAAGGTGTATCTCACATGTACCGATACAGACTATGCCGTAATTTAATTTTTTACACTCAAACAGGGTGTATATTGAATAGCGGAATAGGAAAAATTTTACAAAACGGTGGTGTATCTCACACTTAAAAACACAGACTAGGCCCCGATTACAATTTTTTGCACCCTAAAGGCAGGATGAGGATGAGGAGTAGGAGGAGGTCCAAACAGGAGGCAAAATGAAGCACCCTGCAATCCTCGGCTTTATGAGATGCACCCCAAATATTGGAAAGGTGTATCTCACGCGTACCGATACAGACTATCCTGCAATTTAATTGCTTTTACCCCAAGGGTGTAGATTGAATAGCGGAATAGAAAATATGATATCAAAAGGTGTATGTATCTCACACGTACAATCCCAGACTAGGCCACGATTACTATTTTTTATACCCCCAAAGGCAGGATGAGGAGTAGGAGGAGGTCCGAACAGGAGGAAACTGAAGCACCCTGCAATCCTCGGCGGTATGAGATGCGCCCCAAAAATTGGAAAGGTGTATCTCACACGTACCGATACTGAATATCCTGCAATTTAATTGTTTTTACCCCAAAGGTGTAGATTGAATAGCGGAATAGAAAATATTATATCAAAAGGTGTATGTATCTCACACGTACAGACCCAGACTAGGCCCAAATTACTATTTTTTGTACCCCCAAAGGCAGGATGAAGAGTAGGAGGGGTTCGGAACAGGCAGGAGGCACACTGAAGCACCCTGCAATCCTCGGCGGTATGAGATGCGCCCCAAAAATTGGAAAGGTGTATCTCACACGTACCGATACAGACTATCCCGCAATTTAATTGTTTTTACCCCAAAGGTGTAGATTGAATAGCGGAATAGAAAAAAGGATAAAAAATGGTGTATCTCACACGTACAAACACAGACTAGGCCCCGATTACAATTTTTTGTACCCTAAAGGCAGGATGAGGAATAGGAGTAGGAGGAGTTCGGAACAGGAGGCAAACTGAAGCGCCCTGCAATCCTTGGCGGTGGAAGGAGATGCGCCAAACAATTTTAAAACGTATATCTCACATGTACCGATACAGACTATTCCGTAATTTAATTTTCTACACTCCAAAAGGGTGTATATTGAATAGCGGAATAGGAAAAATTTTATAATACGGTGTATCTCACACGTACAAACACAGACTAGGCCCCGATTACAATTTTATTGTACCCTAAAGGCAGGATGAGGAAGAGGAGTAGGAGGAGTTGGGAACAGGAGGCAAACTGAAGCGCCCTGCAATCCTCAGCGGTGGAAGGAGATGCGCCAACCAAATTTAAAAAGGTGTATCTCACATGTACCGATACAGACTATGCCGTAATTTAATTTTTTACACTCAAACAGGGTGTATATTGAATAGCGGAATAGGAAAAATTTTACAAAACGGTGGTGTATCTCACACTTAAAAACACAGACTAGGCCCCGATTACAATTTTTTGCACCCTAAAGGCAGGATGAGGATGAGGAGTAGGAGGAGGTCCAAACAGGAGGCAAAATGAAGCACCCTGCAATCCTCGGCTATATGAGATGCACCCCAAATATTGGAAAGGTGTATCTCACGCGTACCGATACAGACTATCCTGCAATTTAATTGCTTTTACCCCAAGGGTGTAGATTGAATAGCGGAATAGAAAATATGATATCAAAAGGTGTATGTATCTCACACGTACAATCCCAGACTAGGCCCCGATTACTATTTTTTATACCCCCAAAGGCAGGATGAGGATTAGGAGGAGGTCCGAACAGGAGGAAACTGAAGCACCCTGCAATCCTCGGCGGTATGAGATGCGCCCCAAAAATTGGAAAGGTGTATCTCACACGTACCGATACTGAATATCCCGCAATTTAATTGTTTTTACCCCAAAGGTGTAGATTGAATAGCGGAATAGAAAATATTATATCAAAAGGTGTATGTATCTCACACGTACAGACCCAGACTAGGCCCAAATTACTATTTTTTGTACCCCCAAAGGCAGGATGAGGAGTAGGAGGAGTTCGGAACAGGCAGGAGGCACACTGAAGCACCCTGCAATCCTCGGCGGTATGAGATGCGCCCCAAAAATTGGAAAGGTGTATCTCACACGTACCGATACAGACTATCCCGCAATTTAATTGTTTTTACCCCAAAGGTATAGATTGAATAGCGGAATAGAAAATATGATATCAAAAGGTGTATGTATCTCACACGTACAGACCCAGACTAGGCCCAAATTACTATTTTTTGTACCCCCAAAGGCAGGATGAGGAGTAGGAGGACTTTGGAACAGGCAGGAGGCACACTGAAGCACCCTGCAATCCTCGGCGGTATGAGATGCGCCCCAAAAATTGGAAAGGTGTATCTCACACGTACCGATACAGACTATCCCGCAATTTAATTGTTTTTACCCCAAAGGTGTAGATTGAATAGCGAAATAGAAAATATGATATCAAAAGGTGTATGTATCTCACACGTACAGACCCAGACTAGGCCCAAATTACTATTTTTTGTACCCCCAAAGGCAGGATGAGGAGTAGGAGGAGTTTGGAACAGGCAGGAGGCACACTGAAGCACCCTGCAATCCTCGGCGGTATGAGATGCGCCCCAAAAATTGGAAAGGTGTATCTCACACGTACCGATACAGACTATCCCGCTATTTAATTGTTTTTACCCCAAAAGGGTGTATATTGAATAGCGAAATAGAAAAAAGGATAAAAAATGGTGTATCTCACACGTACAAACACAGACTAGGCCCCGATTAAAATTTTTTGTACCCTAAAGGAAGGATGAAGAAGAGGAGTAGGAGGAGTTTGGAACAGGAGGCAAACTGAAGCGCCCTGCAATCCTCGGCGGTGGAAGGAGATGCGCCAACCAAATTTAAAAAGGTGTATCTCACATGTACCGATACAGACTATGCCGTAATTTAATTTTTTACACTCAAACAGGGTGTATATTGAATAGCGGAATAGGAAAATTTTTATAAAACGGTGTATCTCACACGTACAAACACAGACTAGGCCCCGATTACAATTTTTTGTACCCTAAAGGCAGGATGAGGAAGAGGAGTAGGAGGAGTTCGGAACAGGAGGCAAACTGAAGCGCCCTGCAATCCACGGCGGTGGAAGGAGATGCGCCAAACAAATTTAAAAAGGTGTATCTCACATGTACCGATACAGACTATGCCGTAATTTAATTTTTTACACTCAAACAGGGTGTATATTGAATAGCGGAATAGGAAAAATTTTACAAAACGGTGGTGTATCTCACACTTACAAACACAGACTAGGCCCCGATTGCAATTTTTTGTACCCTAAAGGCAGGATGAGGATGAGGAGTAGGAGGAGGTCCGAACAGGAGGCAAAATGAAGCAACCTGCAATCCTCGGCTGTATGAGATGCGCCCCAAAAATTGGAAAGGTGTATCTCACGCGTACCGATACAGACTATCCCGCAATTTAATTGCTTTTACCCCAAAGGTGTAGATTGAACAGCGGAATAGAAAATATGATATTAAAAGGTGTATGTATCTCACACGTACAGACCCAGACTAGGCCCAAATTACTATTTTTTGTACCCCCAAAGGCAGGATGAGGAGTAGGAGGAGGTCCGAAAAGGAGGAAACTGAAGCACCCTGCAATCCTCGGCGGTATGAGATGCGCCCCAAAAATTGGAAAGGTGTATCTCACACGTACCGATACTGAATATCCCGCAATTTAATTGTTTTTACCCCAAAGGTGTAGATTGAATAGCGGAATAGAAAATATTATATCAAAAGGTGTATGTATCTCACACGTACAGACCCAGACTAGGCCCAAATTACTATTTTTTGTACCCCCAAAGGCAGGATGAGGAGTAGGAGGAGTTCGGAACAGGCAGGAGGCACACTGAAGCACCCTGCAATCCTCGGTGGTATGAGATGCGCCCCAAAAATTGGAAAGGTGTATCTCACACGTACCGATACAGACTATCCCGCAATTTAATTGTTTTTACCCCAAAGGTGTAGATTGAATAGCGGAATAGAAAATATGATATCAAAAGGTGTATGTATCTCACACGTACAGACCCAGACTAGGCCCAAATTACTATTTTTTGTACCCCCAAAGGCAGGATGAGGAGTAGGAGGAGTTTGGAACAGGCAGGAGGCACACTGAAGCACCCTGCAATCCTTGGCGGTATGAGATGCGCCCCAAAAATTGGAAAGGTGTATCTCACACGTACCGATACAGACTATCCCGCAATTTAATTGTTTTTACCCCAAAGGTGTAGATTGAATAGCGAAATAGAAAATATGATATCAAAAGGTGTATGTATCTCACACGTACAGACCCAGACTAGGCCCAAATTACTATTTTTTGTACCCCCAAAGGCAGGATGAGGAGTAGGAGGAGTTTGGAACAGGCAGGAGGCACACTGAAGCACCCTGCAATCCTCGGCGGTATGAGATGCGCCCCAAAAATTGGAAAGGTGTATCTCACACGTACCGATACAGACAATCCCGCAATTTAATTGTTTTTACCCCAAAGGTGTAGATTGAATAGCGAAATAGAAAATATGATATCAAAAGGTGTATGTATCTCACACGTACAGACCCAGACTAGGCCCAAATTACTATTTTTTGTACCCCCAAAGGCAGGATGAGGAGTAGGAGGAGTTTGGAACAGGCAGGAGGCACACTGAAGCACCCTGCAATCCTCGGCGGTATGAGATGCGCCCCAAAAATTGGAAAGGTGTATCTCACACGTACCGATACAGACTATCCCGCTACTTAATTGTTTTTACCCCAAAAGGGTGTATATTGAATAGCGGAATAGAAAAAAGGATAAAAAATGGTGTATCTCACACGTACAAACACAGACTAGGCCCCGATTAAAATTTTTTGTACCCTAAAGGAAGGATGAAGAAGAGGAGTAGGAGGAGTTTGGAACAGGAGGCAAACTGAAGCGCCCTGCAATCCTTGGCGGTGGAAGGAGATGCGCCAAACAATTTTAAAACGTATATCTCACACGTACCGATACAGACTATTCCGTAATTTAATGTTCTACACTCCAAAAGGGTGTATATTGAATAGCGGAATAGGAAAAATGTTATAATACGGTGTATCTCACACGTACAAACACAGACTAGGCCCCGATTACAATTTTTTGTACCCTAAAGGCAGGATGAGGAAGAGGAGTAGGAGGAGTTGGGAACAGGAGGCAAACTGAAGCGCCCTGCAATCCTCGGCGGTGGAAGGAGATGCGCCAACCAAATTTAAAAAGGTGTATCTCACATGTACCGATACAGGCTATGCCGTAATTTAATTTTTTACACTCAAACAGGGTGTATATTGAATAGCGGAATAGGAAAATTTTTATAAAACGGTGTATCTCACACGTACAAACACAGACTAGGCCCCGATTACAATTTTTTGTACCCTAAAGGCAGGATGAGGAAGAGGAGTAGGAGGAGTTCGGAACAGGAGGCAAACTGAAGCGCCCTGCAATCCTCGGCGGTGGAAGGAGATGCGCCAAACAAATTTAAAAAGGTGTATCTCACATGTACCGATACAGACTATGCCGTAATTTAATTTTTTACACTCAAACAGGGTGTATATTGAATAGCGGAATAGGAAAAATTTTACAAAACGGTGGTGTATCTCACACTTACAAACACAGACTAGGCCCCGATTGCAATTTTTTGTACCCTAAAGGCAGGATGAGGATGAGGAGTAGGAGGAGGTCCGAACAGGAGGCAAAATGAAGCAACCTGCAATCCTCGGCTGTATGAGATGCGCCCCAAAAATTGGAAAGGTGTATCTCACGCGTACCGATACAGACTATCCCGCAATTTAATTGCTTTTACCCCAAGGGTGTAGATTGAATAGCGGAATAGAAAATATGATATCAAAAGGTGTATGTATCTCACACGTACAGACCCAGACTAGGCCCCGATTACTATTTTTTGTACCCCCAAAGGCAGGATGAGGAGTAGGAGGAGGTCCGAACAGGATGAAACTGAAGCACCCTGCAATCCTCGGCGGTATGAGATGCGCCCCAAAAATTGGAAAGGTGTATCTCACACGTACCGATACAGACTATCCCGCAATTTAATTGTTTTTACCCCAAAGGTGTAGATTGAATAGCGGAATAGAAAATATGATATTAAAAGGTGTATGTATCTCACACGTACAGACCCAGACTAGGCCCAAATTACTATTTTTTGTACCCCCAAAGGCAGGATGAGGAGTAGGAGGAGGTCCGAAAAGGAGGAAACTGAAGCATCCTGCAATCCTCGGCGGTATGAGATGCGCCCCAAAAATTGGAAAGGTGTATCTCACACGTACCGATACTGAATATCCCGCAATTTAATTGTTTTTACCCCAAAGGTGTAGATTGAATAGCGGAATAGAAAATATTATATCAAAAGGTGTATGTATCTCACACGTACAGACCCAGACTAGGCCCAAATTACTATTTTTTGTACCCCCAAAGGCAGGATGAGGAGTAGGAGGAGTTCGGAACAGGCAGGAGGCACACTGAAGCACCCTGCAATCCTCGGCGGTATGAGATGCGCCCCAAAAATTGGAAAGGTTTATCTCACACGTACCGATACAGACTATCCCGCAATTTAATTGTTTTTACCCCAAAGGTGTAGATTGAATAGCGGAATAGAAAATATGATATCAAAAGGTGTATGTATCTCAAACGTACAGACCCAGACTAGGCCCAAATTACTATTTTTTGTACCCCCAAAGGCAGGATGAGGAGTAGGAGGAGTTTGGAACAGGCAGGAGGCACACTGAAGCACCCTGCAATCCTCGGCGGTATGAGATGTGCCCCAAAAATTGGAAAGGTGTATCTCACACGTACCGATACAGACTATCCCGCAATTTACTTGTTTTTACCCTAAAGGTGTAGATTGAATAGCGGAATAGAAAATATGATATCAAAAGGTGTGTGTATCTCACACGTACAGACCCAGACTAGGCCCAAATTACTATTTTTTTGTACCCCCAAAGGCAGGATGAGGAGTAGGAGGAGTTCGGAACAGGCAGGAGGCACACTGAAGCACCCTGCAATCCTCGGCGGTATGAGATGCGCCCCAAAAATTGGAAAGGTGTATCTCACACGTACCGATACAGACTATCCCGCAATTTAATTGTTTTTACCCCAAAAGGGTGTATATTGAATAGCGGAATAGAAAAAAGGATAAAAAATGGTGTATCTCACACGTACAAACACAGACTAGGCCCCGATTAAAATTTTTGTACCCTAAAGGGAGGATGAGGAAGAGGAGTAGGAGGAGTTCGGAACAGGAGGCAAACTGGAGCGCCCTGCAATCCTTGGCGGTGGAAGGAGATGCGCCAAACAAATTTAAAAGGTGTATCTCACACGTACCGATACAGACTATTCCGTAATTTAATTTTTTACACTCCAAAAGGGTGTATATTGAATAGCGGTATAGGAAAAATTTTATAATACGGTGTATCTCACACGTGAAAACACAGACTAGGCCCTGATTACAATTTTTTGTACCCTAAAGGCAGGATGAGGAAGAGGAGTAGGAGGAGTTCGGAACAGGAGGCAAACTGAAGCGCCCTGCAATCCTCGGCGGTGGAAGGAGATGCGCCAACCAAATTTAAAAAGGTGTATCTCACATGTACCGATACAGACTATGCCGTAATTTAATTGTTTACACTCTCAAACATGGTATATATTGAATAGCGGAATAGGAAAAATTTTACTAAACGGTGGTGTATCTCACACTTACAAACACAGACTAGGCCCCGCTTACAATTTTTTGTACCCTAACAGCAGGATGAGGAAGAGGAGTAGGAGGAGTTGGGAACAGGAGGCAAACTGAAGCCCCCTGCAATCCTCGGCGGTGGAAGGAGATGCGCCAACCAAATTTAAAAAGGTGTATCTCACATGTATCGATACAGACTATGCCGTAATTTAATTTTTTACACTCAAACAGGGTGTATATTGAATAGCGGAATAAGAAAAATTTTACAAAACGGTGGTGTATCTCACACTTACAAACACAGATTAGGCCCCGATTACAATTTTTTGTACCCTAAAGGCAGGATGAGGATGAGGAGTAGGAGGAGGTCCGAACAGGAGGCAAAATGAAGCACCCTGCAATCCTCGGCGGTATGAGATGCGCCCCAAAAATTGGAAAGGTGTGTCTCACGCGTACCGATACAGACTATCCCGCAATTTAATTGCTTTTACCCCAAGGGTGTAGATTGAATAGCGGAATAGAAAATATGATATCAAAAGGTGTATGTATCTCACACGTACAGACCCAGACTAGGCCCTGATTACTATTTTTTGTACCCCCAAAGGCAGGATGAGGAGTAGGAGGAGGTCCGAACAGGAGGAAACTGAAGCACCCTGCAATCCTCGGCGGTATGAGTTGCGCCCCAAAAATTGGAAAGGTGTATCTCACACGTACCGATACTGAATATCCCGCAATTTAATTGTTTTTACCCCAAAGGTGTAGATTGAATAGCGGAATAGAAAATATTATATCAAAAGGTGTATGTATCTCACACGTACAGACCCAGACTAGGCCCAAATTACTATTTTTTGTACCCCCAAAGGCAGGATGAGGAGTAGGAGGAGTTCGGAACAGGCAGGAGGCACACTGAAGCACCCTGCAATCCTCGGCGGTATGAGATGCGCCCCAAAAATTGGAAAGGTGTATCTCACACGTACCGATACAGACTATCCCGCAATTTAATTGTTTTTACCCCAAAGGTGTAGATTGAATAGCGGAATAGAAAATATGATATCAAAAGGTGTATGTATCTCAAACGTACAGACCCAGACTAGGCCCAAATTACTATTTTTTGTACCCCCAAAGGCAGGATGAGGAGTAGGAGGAGTTTGGAACAGGCAGGAGGCACACAGAAGCACCCTGCAATCCTCGGCGGTATGAGATGCGCCCCAAAAATTGGAAAGGTGTATCTCACACGTACCGATACAGACTATCCCGCAATTTAATTGTTTTTACCCCAAAGGTGTAGATTGAATAGCGAAATAGAAAATATGATATCAAAAGGTGTATGTATCTCACACGTACAGACCCAGACTAGGCCCAAATTACTATTTTTTGTACCCCCAAAGGCAGGATGAGGAGTAGGAGGAGTTAGGAACAGGCAGGAGGCACACTGAAGCACCCTGCAATCCTCGGCGGTATGAGATGTGCCCCAAAAATTGGAAAGGTGTATCTCACACGTACCGATACAGACTATCCCGCAATTTAATTGTTTTTACCCCAAAGGTGTAGATTGAATAGCGGAATAGAAAATATGATATCAAAAGGTGTGTGTATCTCACACGTACAGACCCAGACTAGGCCCAAATTACTATTTTTTTGTACCCCCAAAGGCAGGATGAGGAGTAGGAGGAGTTCGGAACAGGCAGGAGGCACACTGAAGCACCCTGCAATCCTCGGCGGTATGAGATGCGCCCCAAAAATTGGAAAGGTGTATCTCACACGTACCGATACAGACTATCCCGCAATTTAATTGTTTTTACCCCAAAAGGGTGTATATTGAATAGCGGAATAGAAAAAAGGATAAAAAATGGTGTATCTCACACGTACAAACACAGACTAGGCCCCGATTAAAATTTTTGTACCCTAAAGGGAGGATGAGGAAGAGGAGTAGGAGGAGTTCGGAACAGGAGGCAAACTGGAGCGCCCTGCAATCCTTGGCGGTGGAAGGAGATGCGCCAAACAAATTTAAAAGGTGTATCTCACACGTACCGATACAGACTATTCCGTAATTTAATTTTTTACACTCCAAAAGGGTGTATATTGAATAGCGGTATAGGAAAAATTTTATAATACGTTGTATCTCACACGTACAAACACAGACTAGGCCCCGATTACAATTTTTTGTACCCTAAAGGCAGGATGAGGAAGAGGAGTAGGAGGAGTTCGGAACAGGAGGCAAACTGAAGCGCCCTGCAATCCTCGGCGGTGGAAGGAGATGTGCCAACCAAATTTAAAAAGGTGTATCTCACATGTACCGATACAGACTATGCCGTAATTTAATTTTTTACACTCAAACAGGGTGTATATTGAATAGCGGAATAGGAAAAATTTTACAAAACGGTGGTGTATCTCACACTTACAAACACAGACTAGGCCCCGATTACAATTTTTTGTACCCTAAAGGCAGGATGAGGATGAGGAGTAGGAGGAGGTCCGAACAGGAGGCAAAATGAAGCACCCTGCAATCCTCGGCGGTATGAGATGCGCCCCAAAAATTGGAAAGGTGTGTCTCACGCGTACCGATACAGACTATCCCGCAATTTAATTGCTTTTACCCCAAGGGTGTAGATTGAATAGCGGAATAGAAAATATGATATCAAAAGGTGTATGTATCTCACACCTACAGACCCAGACTAGGCCCCGATTACTATTTTTTGTACCCCCAAAGGCAGGATGAGGAGTAGGAGGAGGTCCGAACAGGCTGAAACTGAAGCACCCTTCAATCCTCGGCGGTATGAGTTGCGCCCCAAAAATTGGAAAGGTGTATCTCACACGTACCGATACTGAATATCCCGCAATTTAATTGTTTTTACCCCAAAGGTGTAGATTGAATAGCGGAATAGAAAATATTATATCAAAAGGTGTATGTATCTCACACGTACAGACCCAGACTAGGCCCAAATTACTATTTTTTGTACCCCCAAAGGCAGGATGAGGAGTAGGAGGAGTTCGGAACAAGCAGGAGGCAAACTGAAGCACCCTGCAATCCTCGGCGGTATGAGATGCGCCCCAAAAATTGGAAAGGTGTATCTCACACGTACCGATACAGACTAAGCCGCAATTTAATTGTTTTTACCCCAAAGGTGTAGATTGAATAGCGGAATAGAAAATATGATATCAAAAGGTGTATGTATCTCACACGTACAGACCCAGACTAGGCCCAAATTACTATTTTTTTACCCCCAAATGCAGGATGAGGAGTAGGAGTAGTTCGGAACAGGCAGGAGGCACACTGAAGCACCATGCAATCCTCGGCGGTATGAGATGCGCCCCATAAATTGGAAAGGTGTATCTCACACGTACTGATACAGACTATCCCGCAATTTTATTGTTTTTACCCCAAAGGTGTAGATTGAATAGCGGAATAGAAAATATGATATCAAAAGGTGTATGTATCTCACACGTACAGACCCAGACTAGGCCCAAATTACTATTTTTTTACCCCCAAATGCAGGATGAGGAGTAGGAGTAGTTCGAAACAGGCAGGAGGCACACTGAAGCACCCTGCAATCCTCGGCGGTATGAGATGCGCCCCAAAAATTGGAAAGGTGTATCTCACACGTACCGATACAGACTATCCCGCAATTTAATTGTTTTTACCCCAAAGGTGTAGATTGAATAGCGGAATAGAAAATATGATATCAAAAGGTGTATGTATCTCACACGTACAGACCCAGACTAGGCCCAAATTACTATTTTTTGTACCCCCAAAGGCAGGATGAGGAGTAGGAGGAGTTTGGAACAGGCAGGAAGCACACTGAAGCACCCTGCAATCCTCGGCGGTATGAGATGCGCCCCAAAAATTGGAAAGGTGTATCTCACACGTACCGATACTGAATATCCCGCAATTTAATTGTTTTTACCCCAAAGGTGTAGATTGAATAGCGGAATAGAAAATATGATATCAAAAGGTGTATGTATCTCAAACGTACAGACCCAGACTAGGCCCAAATTACTATTTTTTGTACCCCCAAAGGCAGGATGAGGAGTAGGAGGAGTTTGGAACAGGCAGGAGGCACACTGAAGCACCCTGCAATCCTCGGCGGTATGAGATGCGCCCCAAAAATTGGAAAGGTGTATCTCACACGTACCGATACAGACTATCCCGCAATTTAATTGTTTTTACCCCAAAGGTGTAGATTGAATAGCGAAATAGAAAATATGATATCAAAAGGTGTATGTATCTCACACGTACAGACCCAGACTAGGCCCAAATTACTATTTTTTGTACCCCCAAAGGCAGGATGAGGAGTAGGAGGAGTTCGGAACAGGCAGGAGGCACACTGAAGCACCCTGCAATCCTCGGCGGTATGAGATGTGCCCCAAAAATTGGAAAGGTGTATCTCACACCTACCGATACAGTCTATCCCGCAATTTAATTGTTTTTACCCCAAAGGTGTAGATTGAATAGCGGAATAGAAAATATGATATCAAAAGGTGTGTGTATCTCACACATACAGACCCAGACTAGGCCCAAATTACTATTTTTTTGTACCCCCAAAGGCAGGATGAGGAGTAGGAGGAGTTCAGAACAGGCAGGAGGCACACTGAAGCACCCTGCTATCCTCGGCGGTATGAGATGCGCCCCAAAAATTGGAAAGGTGTATCTCACACGTACCGATACAGACTATCCCGCAATTTAATTGTTTTTACCCCAAAAGGGTGTATATTGAATAGCGGAATAGAAAAAAGGATAAAAAATGGTGTATCTCACACGTACAAACACAGACTAGGCCCCGATTAAAATTTTTGTACCCTAAAGGGAGGATGAGGAAGAGGAGTAGGAGGAGTTCGGAACAGGAGGCAAACTGGAGCGCCCTGCAATCCTTGGCGGTGGAAGGAGATGCGCCAAACAAATTTAAAAGGTGTATCTCACACGTACCGATACAGACTATTCCGTAATTTAATTTTTTACACTCCAAAAGGGTGTATATTGAATAGCGGTATTGGAAAAATTTTATAATACGGTGTATCTCACACGTACAAACAGAGACTAGGCCCTGATTACAATTTTTTGTACTATAAAGGCAGGATGAGGAAGAGGAGTAGGAGGAGTTCGGAACAGGAGGCAAACTGAAGCGCCCTGCAATCCTCGGCGGTGGAAGGAGATGCGCCAACCAAATTTAAAAAGGTGTATCTCACATGTACCGATACAGACTATGCCGTAATTTAATTGTTTACACTCTCAAACATGGTATATATTGAATAGCGGAATAGGAAAATTTTTACTAAACGGTGGTGTATCTCACACTTACAAACACAGACTAGGCCCCGATTACAATTTTTTGTACCCTAACAGCAGGATGAGGAAGAGGAGTAGGAGGAGTTGGGAACAGGAGGCAAACTGAAGCGCCCTGCAATCCTCGGCGGTGGAAGGAGATGCGCCAACCAAATTTAAAAAGGTGTATCTCACATGTATCGATACAGACTATGCCGTAATTTAATTTTTTACACTCAAACAGGGTGTATATTGAATAGCGGAATAAGAAAAATTTTACAAAACGGTGGTGTATCTCACACTTACAAACACAGATTAGGCCCCGATTACAATTTTTTGTACCCTAAAGGCAGGATGAGGATGAGGAGTAGGAGGAGGTCCGAACAGGAGGCAAAATGAAGCACCCTGCAATCCTCGGCGGTATGAGATGCGCCCCAAAAATTGGAAAGGTGTGTCTCACGCGTACCGATACAGACTATCCCGCAATTTAATTGCTTTTACCCCAAGGGTGTAGATTGAATAGCGGAATAGAAAATATGATATCAAAAGGTCTATGTATCTCACACGTACAGACCCAGACTAGGCCCTGATTACTATTTTTTGTACCCCCAAAGGCAGGATGAGGAGTAGGAGGAGGTCCGAACAGGAGGAAACTGAAGCACCCTGCAATCCTCGGCGGTATGAGTTGCGCCCCAAAAATTGGAAAGGTGTATCTCACACGTACCGATACTGAATATCCCGCAATTTAATTGTTTTTACCCCAAAGGTGTAGATTGAATAGCGGAATAGAAAATATTATATCAAAAGGTGTATGTATCTCACACGTACAGACCCAGACTAGGCCCAAATTACTATTTTTTGTACCCCCAAAGGCAGGATGAGGAGTAGGAGGAGTTCGGAACAAGCAGGAGGCAAACTGAAGCACCCTGCAATCCTCGGCGGTATGAGATGCGCCCCAAAAATTGGAAAGGTGTATCTCACACGTACCGATACAGACTAAGCCGCAATTTAATTGTTTTTACCCCAAAGGTGTAGATTGAATAGCGGAATAGAAAATATGATATCAAAAGGTGTATGTATCTCACACGTACAGACCCAGACTAGGCCCAAATAACTATTTTTTTACCCCCAAATGCAGGATGAGGAGTAGGAGTAGTTCGGAACAGGCAGGAGGCACACTGAAGCACCATGCAATCCTCGGCGGTATGAGATGCGCCCCATAAATTGGAAAGGTGTATCTCACACGTACTGATACAGACTAAGCCGCAATTTTATTGTTTTTACCCCAAAGGTGTAGATTGAATAGCGGAATAGAAAATATGATATCAAAAGGTGTATGTATCTCACACGTACAGACCCAGACTAGGCACAAATTACTATTTTTTTACCCCCAAATGCAGGATGAGGAGTAGGAGTAGTTCGAAACAGGCAGGAGGCACACTGAAGCACCCTGCAATCCTCGGCGGTATGAGATGCGCCCCAAAAATTGGAAAGGTGTATCTCACACGTACCGATACAGACTATCCCGCAATTTAATTGTTTTTACCCCAAAGGTGTAGATTGAATAGCGGAATAGAAAATATGATATCAAAAGGTGTATGTATCTCACACGTACAGACCCAGACTAGGCCCAAATTACTATTTTTTTACCCCCAAATGCAGGATGAGGAGTAGGAGTAGTTCGAAACAGGCAGGAGGCACACTGAAGCACCCTGCAATCCTCGGCGGTATGAGATGCGCCCCAAAAATTGGAAAGGTGTATCTCACACGTACCGATACAGACTATCCCGCAATTTAATTGTTTTTACCCCAAAGGTGTAGATTGAATAGCGGAATAGAAAATATGATATCAAAAGGTGTATGTATCTCACACGTACAGACCCAGACTAGGCCCAAATTACTATTTTTTGTACCCCCAAAGGCAGGATGAGGAGTAGGAGGAGTTTGGAACAGGCAGGAAGCACACTGAAGCACCCTGCAATCCTCGGCGGTATGAGATGCGCCCCAAAAATTGGAAAGGTGTATCTCACACGTACCGATACTGAATATCCCGCAATTTAATTGTTTTTACCCCAAAGGTGTAGATTGAATAGCGGAATAGAAAATATGATATCAAAAGGTGTATGTATCTCAAACGTACAGACCCAGACTAGGCCCAAATTACTATTTTTTGTACCCCCAAAGGCAGGATGAGGAGTAGGAGGAGTTTGGAACAGGCAGGAGGCACACTGAAGCACCCTGCAATCCTCGGCGGTATGAGATGCGCCCCAAAAATTGGAAAGGTGTATCTCACACGTACCGATACAGACTATCCCGCAATTTAATTGTTTTTACCCCAAAGGTGTAGATTGAATAGCGAAATAGAAAATATGATATCAAAAGGTGTATGTATCTCACACGTACAGACCCAGACTAGGCCCAAATTACTATTTTTTGTACCCCCAAAGGCAGGATGAGGAGTAGGAGGAGTTCGGAACAGGCAGGAGGCACACTGAAGCACCCTGCAATCCTCGGCGGTATGAGATGTGCCCCAAAAATTGGAAAGGTGTATCTCACACGTACCGATACAGACTATCCCGCAATTTAATTGTTTTTACCCCAAAGGTGTAGATTGAATAGCGGAATAGAAAATATGATATCAAAAGGTGTGTGTATCTCACACATGCAGACCCAGACTAGGCCCAAATTACTATTTTTTTGTACCCCCAAAGGCAGGATGAGGAGTAGGAGGAGTTCAGAACAGGCAGGAGGCACACTGAAGCACCCTGCTATCCTCGGCGGTATGAGATGCGCCCCAAAAATTGGAAAGGTGTATCTCACACGTACCGATACAGACTATCCCGCAATTTAATTGTTTTTACCCCAAAAGGGTGTATATTGAATAGCGGAATAGAAAAAAGGATAAAAATGGTGTATCTCACACGTACAAACACAGACTAGGCCCCGATTAAAATTTTTGTACCATAAAGGGAGGATGAGGAAGAGGAGTAGGAGGAGTTCGGAACAAGAGGCAAACTGGAGCGCCCTGCAATCCTTGGCGGTGGAAGGAGATGCGCCAAACAAATTTAAAAGGTGTATCTCACACGTACCGATACAGACTATTCCGTAATTTAATTTTTTACACTCCAAAGGGGTGTATATTGAATAGCGGTATTGGAAAAATTTTATAATACGGTGTATCTCACACGTACAAACACAGACTAGGCCCTGATTACAATTTTTTGTACTATAAAGGCAGGATGAGGAAGAGGAGTAGGAGGAGTTCGGAACAGGAGGCAAACTGAAGCGCCCTGCAATCCTCGGCGGTGGAAGGAGATGCGCCAACCAAATTTAAAAAGGTGTATCTCACATGTACCGATACAGACTATGCCGTAATTTAATTGTTTACACTCTCAAACATGGTATATATTGAATAGCGGAATAGGAAAAATTTTACTAAACGGTGGTGTATCTCACACTTACAAACACAGACTAGGCCCCGATTACAATTTTTTGTACCCTAACAGCAGGATGAGGAAGAGGAGTAGGAGGAGTTGGGAACAGGAGGCAAACTGAAGCGCCCTGCAATCCTCGGCGGTGGAAGGAGATGCGCCAACCAAATTTAAAAAGGTGTATCTCACATGTATCGATACAGACTATGCCGTAATTTAATTTTTTACACTCAAACAGGGTGTATATTGAATAGCGGAATAAGAAAAATTTTACAAAACGGTGGTGTATCTCACACTTACAAACACAGATTAGGCCCCGATTACAATTTTTTGTACCCTAAAGGCAGGATGAGGATGAGGAGTAGGAGGAGGTCCGAACAGGAGGCAAAATGAAGCACCCTGCAATCCTCGGCGGTATGAGATGCGCCCCAAAAATTGGAAAGGTGTGTCTCACGCGTACCGATACAGACTATCCCGCAATTTAATTGCTTTTACCCCAAGGGTGTAGATTGAATAGCGGAATAGAAAATATGATATCAAAAGGTCTATGTATCTCACACGTACAGACCCAGACTAGGCCCTGATTACTATTTTTTGTACCCCCAAAGGCAGGATGAGGAGTAGGAGGAGGTCCGAACAGGAGGAAACTGAAGCACCCTGCAATCCTCGGCGGTATGAGTTGCGCCCCAAAAATTGGAAAGGTGTATCTCACACGTACCGATACTGAATATCCCGCAATTTAATTGTTTTTACCCCAAAGGTGTAGATTGAATAGCGAAATAGAAAATATTATATCAAAAGGTGTATGTATCTCACACGTACAGACCCAGACTAGGCCCAAATTACTATTTTTTGTACCCCCAAAGGCAGGATGAGGAGTAGGAGGAGTTCGGAACAAGCAGGAGGCAAACTGAAGCACCCTGCAATCCTCGGCGGTATGAGATGCGCCCCAAAAATTGGAAAGGTGTATCTCACACGTACCGATACAGACTAAGCCGCAATTTAATTGTTTTTACCCCAAAGGTGTAGATTGAATAGCGGAATAGAAAATATGATATCAAAAGGTGTATGTATCTCACACGTACAGACCCAGACTAGGCCCAAATTACTATTTTTTTACCCCCAAATGCAGGATGAGGAGTAGGAGTAGTTCGGAACAGGCAGGAGGCACACTGAAGCACCATGCAATCCTCGGCGGTATGAGATGCGCCCCATAAATTGGAAAGGTGTATCTCACACGTACTGATACAGACTATCCCGCAATTTTATTGTTTTTACCCCAAAGGTGTAGATTGAATAGCGGAATAGAAAATATGATATCAAAAGGTGTATGTATCTCACACGTACAGACCCAGACTAGGCCCAAATTACTATTTTTTTACCCCCAAATGCAGGATGAGGAGTAGGAGTAGTTCGAAACAGGCAGGAGGCACACTGAAGCACCCTGCAATCCTCGGCGGTATGAGATGCGCCCCAAAAATTGGAAAGGTGTATCTCACACGTACCGATACAGACTATCCCACAATTTAATTGTTTTTACCCCAAAGGTGTAGATTGAATAGCGGAATAGAAAATATGATATCAAAAGGTGTATGTATCTCACACGTACAGACCCAGACTAGGCCCAAATTACTATTTTTTGTACCCCCAAAGGCAGGATGAGGAGTAGGAGGAGTTTGGAACAGGCAGGAAGCACACTGAAGCACCCTGCAATCCTCGGCGGTATGAGATGCGCCCCAAAAATTGGAAAGGTGTATCTCACACGTACCGATACTGAATATCCCGCAATTTAATTGTTTTTACCCCAAAGGTGTAGATTGAATAGCGGAATAGAAAATATGATATCAAAAGGTGTATGTATCTCAAACGTACAGACCCAGACTAGGCCCAAATTACTATTTTTTGTACCCCCAAAGGCAGGATGAGGAGTAGGAGGAGTTTGGAACAGGCAGGAGGCACACTGAAGCACCCTGCAATCCTCGGCGGTATGAGATGCGCCCCAAAAATTGGAAAGGTGTATCTCACACGTACCGATACAGACTATCCCGCAATTTAATTGTTTTTACCCCAAAGGTGTAGATTGAATAGCGGAATAGAAAATATGATATCAAAAGATGTATGTATCTCACACGTACAGACCCAGACTAGGCCCAAATTACTATTTTTTGTACCCCCAAAGGCAGGATGAGGAGTAGGAGGAGTTCGGAACAGGCAGGAGGCACACTGAAGCACCCTGCAATCCTCGGCGGTATGAGATGTGCCCCAAAATTTGGAAAGGTGTATCTCACACGTACCGATACAGACTATCCCGCAATTTAATTGTTTTTACCCCAAAGGTGTAGATTGAATAGCGGAATAGAAAATATGATATCAAAAGGTGTGTGTATCTCACACATACAGACCCAGACTAGGCCCAAATTACTATTTTTTTGTACCCCCAAAGGCAGGATGAGGAGTAGGAGGAGTTCAGAACAGGCAGGAGGCACACTGAAGCACCCTGCTATCCTCGGCGGTATGAGATGCGCCCCAAAAATTGGAAAGGTGTATCTCACACGTACCGATACAGACTATCCCGCAATTTAATTGTTTTTACCCCAAAAGGGTGTATATTGAATAGCGGAATAGAAAAAAGGATAAAAAATGGTGTATCTCACACGTACAAACACAGACTAGGCCCCGATTAAAATTTTTGTACCCTAAAGGGAGGATGAGGAAGAGGAGTAGGAGGAGTTCGGAACAGGAGGCAAACTGGAGCGCCCTGCAATCCTTGGCGGTGGAAGGAGATGCGCCAAACAAATTTAAAAGGTGTATCTCACACGTACCGATACAGACTATTCCGTAATTTAATTTTTTACACTCCAAAAGGGTGTATATTGAATAGCGGTATTGGAAAAATTTTATAATACGGTGTATCTCACACGTACAAACACAGACTAGGCCCTGATTACAATTTTTTGTACTATAAAGGCAGGATGAGGAAGAGGAGTAGGAGGAGTTCGGAACAGGAGGCAAACTGAAGCGCCCTGCAATCCTCGGCGGTGGAAGGAGATGCGCCAACCAAATTTAAAAAGGTGTATCTCACATGTACCGATACAGACTATGCCGTAATTTAATTGTTTACACTCTCAAACATGGTATATATTGAATAGCGGAATAGGAAAAATTTTACTAAACGGTGGTGTATCTCACACTTACAAACACAGACTAGGCCCCGATTACAATTTTTTGTACCCTAACAGCAGGATGAGGAAGAGGAGTAGGAGGAGTTGGGAACAGGAGGCAAACTGAAGCGCCCTGCAATCCTCGGCGGTGGAAGGAGATGCGCCAACCAAATTTAAAAAGGTGTATCTCACATGTATCGATACAGACTATGCCGTAATTTAATTTTTTACACTCAAACAGGGTGTATATTGAATAGCGGAATAAGAAAAATTTTACAAAACGGTGGTGTATCTCACACTTACAAACACAGATTAGGCCCCGATTACAATTTTTTGTACCCTAAAGGCAGGATGAGGATGAGGAGTAGGAGGAGGTCCGAACAGGAGGCAAAATGAAGCACCCTGCAATCCTCGGCGGTATGAGATGCGCCCCAAAAATTGGAAAGGTGTGTCTCACGCGTACCGATACAGACTATCCCGCAATTTAATTGCTTTTACCCCAAGGGTGTAGATTGAATAGCGGAATAGAAAATATGATATCAAAAGGTCTATGTATCTCACACGTACAGACCCAGACTAGGCCCTGATTACTATTTTTTGTACCCCCAAAGGCAGGATGAGGAGTAGGAGGAGGTCCGAACAGGAGGAAACTGAAGCACCCTGCAATCCTCGGCGGTATGAGTTGCGCCCCAAAAATTGGAAAGGTGTATCTCACACGTACCGATACTGAATATCCCGCAATTTAATTGTTTTTACCCCAAAGGTGTAGATTGAATAGTGGAATAGAAAATATTATATCAAAAGGTGTATGTATCTCACACGTACAGACCCAGACTAGGCCCAAATTACTATTTATTGTATCCCCAAAGGCAGGATGAGGAGTAGGAGGAGTTTGGAACAGGCAGGAGGCACACTGAAGCACCCTGCAATCCTCGGCGGTATGAGATGCGCCCCAAAAATTGGAAAGGTGTATCTCACACGTACCGATACAGACTATCCCGCAATTTAATTGTTTTTACCCCAAAGGTGTAGATTGAATAGCGGAATAGAAAATATGATATCAAAAGGTGTATGTATCTCAAACGTACAGACCCAGACTAGGCCCAAATTACTATTTTTTGTACCCCCAAAGGCAGGATGAGGAGTAGGAGGAGTTTGGAACAGGCAGGAGGCACACAGAAGCACCCTGCAATCCTCGGCAGTATGAGATGCGCCCCAAAAATTGGAAAGGTGTATCTCACACGTACCGATACAGACTATCCCGCAATTTAATTGTTTTTACCCCAAAGGTGTAGATTGAATAGCGAAATAGAAAATATGATATCAAAAGGTGTATTTATCTCACACGTACAGACCCAGACTAGGCCCAAATTACTATTTTTTGTACCCCCAAAGGCAGGATGAGGAGTAGGAGGAGTTAGGAACAGGCAGGAGGCACACTGAAGCACCCTGCAATCCTCGGCGGTATGAGATGTGCCCCAAAAATTGGAAAGGTGTATCTCACACGTACCGATACAGACTATCCCGCAATTTAATTGTTTTTACCCCAAAGGTGTAGATTGAATAGCGGAATAGAAAATATGATATCAAAAGGTGTATGTATCTCAAACGTACAGACCCAGACTAGGCCCAAATTACTATTTTTTGTACCCCCAAAGGCAGGATGAGGAGTAGGAGGAGTTTGGAACAGGCAGGAGGCACACTGAAGCACCCTGCAATCCTCGGCGGTATGAGATGCGCTCCAAAAATTGGAAAGGTGTATCTCACACGTACCGATACAGACTATCCCGCAATTTAATTGTTTTTACCCCAAAGGTGTAGATTGAATAGCGAAATAGAAAATATGATATCAAAAGGTGTATGTATCTCACACGTACAGACCCAGACTAGGCCCAAATTACTATTTTTTGTACCCCCAAAGGCAGGATGAGGAGTAGGAGGAGTTCGGAACAGGCAGGAGGCACACTGAAGCACCCTGCAATCCTCGGCGGTATGAGATGTGCCCCAAAAATTGGAAAGGTGTATCTCACACGTACCGATACAGACTATCCCGCAATTTAATTGTTTTTACCCCAAAGGTGTAGATTGAATAGCGGAATAGAAAATATGATATCAAAAGGTGTGTGTATCTCACACATACAGACCCAGACTAGGCCCAAATTACTATTTTTTTGTACCCCCAAAGGCAGGATGAGGAGTAGGAGGAGTTCAGAACAGGCAGGAGGCACACTGAAGCACCCTGCTATCCTCGGCGGTATGAGATGCGCCCCAAAAATTGGAAAGGTGTATCTCACACGTACCGATACAGACTATCCCGCAATTTAATTGTTTTTACCCCAAAAGGGTGTATATTGAATAGCGGAATAGAAAAAAGGATAAAAAATGGTGTATCTCACACGTACAAACACAGACTAGGCCCCGATTAAAATTTTTGTACCCTAAAGGGAGGATGAGGAAGAGGAGTAGGAGGAGTTCGGAACAGGAGGCAAACTGGAGCGCCCTGCAATCCTTGGCGGTGGAAGGAGATGCGCCAAACAAATTTAAAAGGTGTATCTCACACGTACCGATACAGACTATTCCGTAATTTAATTTTTTACACTCCAAAAGGGTGTATATTGAATAGCGGAATAGGAAAAATTTTACTAAACGGTGGTGTATCTCACACTTACAAACACAGACTAGGCCCCGATTACAATTTTTTGTACCCTAACAGCAGGATGAGGAAGAGGAGTAGGAGGAGTTGGGAACAGGAGGCAAACTGAAGCGCCCTGCAATCCTCGGCGGTGGAAGGAGATGCGCCAACCAAATTTAAAAAGGTGTATCTCACATGTATCGATACAGACTATGCCGTAATTTAATTTTTTACACTCAAACAGGGTGTATATTGAATAGCGGAATAAGAAAAATTTTACAAAACGGTGGTGTATCTCACACTTACAAACACAGATTAGGCCCCGATTACAATTTTTTGTACCCTAAAGGCAGGATGAGGATGAGGAGTAGGAGGAGGTCCGAACAGGAGGCAAAATGAAGCACCCTGCAATCCTCGGCGGTATGAGATGCGCCCCAAAAATTGGAAAGGTGTGTCTCACGCGTACCGATACAGACTATCCCGCAATTTAATTGCTTTTACCCCAAGGGTGTAGATTGAATAGCGGAATAGAAAATATGATATCAAAAGGTCTATGTATCTCACACGTACAGACCCAGACTAGGCCCTGATTACTATTTTTTGTACCCCCAAAGGCAGGATGAGGAGTAGGAGGAGGTCCGAACAGGAGGAAACTGAAGCACCCTGCAATCCTCGGCGGTATGAGTTGCGCCCCAAAAATTGGAAAGGTGTATCTCACACGTACCGATACTGAATATCCCGCAATTTAATTGTTTTTACCCCAAAGGTGTAGATTGAATAGCGGAATAGAAAATATTATATCAAAAGGTGTATGTATCTCACACGTACAGACCCAGACTAGGCCCAAATTACTATTTATTGTATCCCCAAAGGCAGGATGAGGAGTAGGAGGAGTTTGGAACAGGCAGGAGGCACACTGAAGCACCCTGCAATCCTCGGCGGTATGAGATGCGCCCCAAAAATTGGAAAGGTGTATCTCACACGTACCGATACAGACTATCCCGCAATTTAATTGTTTTTACCCCAAAGGTGTAGATTGAATAGCGGAATAGAAAATATGATATCAAAAGGTGTATGTATCTCAAACGTACAGACCCAGACTAGGCCCAAATTACTATTTTTTGTACCCCCAAAGGCAGGATGAGGAGTAGGAGGAGTTTGGAACAGGCAGGAGGCACACAGAAGCACCCTGCAATCCTCGGCAGTATGAGATGCGCCCCAAAAATTGGAAAGGTGTATCTCACACGTACCGATACAGACTATCCCGCAATTTAATTGTTTTTACCCCAAAGGTGTAGATTGAATAGCGAAATAGAAAATATGATATCAAAAGGTGTATTTATCTCACACGTACAGACCCAGACTAGGCCCAAATTACTATTTTTTGTACCCCCAAAGGCAGGATGAGGAGTAGGAGGAGTTAGGAACAGGCAGGAGGCACACTGAAGCACCCTGCAATCCTCGGCGGTATGAGATGTGCCCCAAAAATTGGAAAGGTGTATCTCACACGTACCGATACAGACTATCCCGCAATTTAATTGTTTTTACCCCAAAGGTGTAGATTGAATAGCGGAATAGAAAATATGATATCAAAAGGTGTATGTATCTCAAACGTACAGACCCAGACTAGGCCCAAATTACTATTTTTTGTACCCCCAAAGGCAGGATGAGGAGTAGGAGGAGTTTGGAACAGGCAGGAGGCACACTGAAGCACCCTGCAATCCTCGGCGGTATGAGATGCGCTCCAAAAATTGGAAAGGTGTATCTCACACGTACCGATACAGACTATCCCGCAATTTAATTGTTTTTACCCCAAAGGTGTAGATTGAATAGCGAAATAGAAAATATGATATCAAAAGGTGTATGTATCTCACACGTACAGACCCAGACTAGGCCCAAATTACTATTTTTTGTACCCCCAAAGGCAGGATGAGGAGTAGGAGGAGTTCGGAACAGGCAGGAGGCACACTGAAGCACCCTGCAATCCTCGGCGGTATGAGATGTGCCCCAAAAATTGGAAAGGTGTATCTCACACGTACCGATACAGACTATCCCGCAATTTAATTGTTTTTACCCCAAAGGTGTAGATTGAATAGCGGAATAGAAAATATGATATCAAAAGGTGTGTGTATCTCACACATACAGACCCAGACTAGGCCCAAATTACTATTTTTTTGTACCCCCAAAGGCAGGATGAGGAGTAGGAGGAGTTCAGAACAGGCAGGAGGCACACTGAAGCACCCTGCTATCCTCGGCGGTATGAGATGCGCCCCAAAAATTGGAAAGGTGTATCTCACACGTACCGATACAGACTATCCCGCAATTTAATTGTTTTTACCCCAAAAGGGTGTATATTGAATAGCGGAATAGAAAAAAGGATAAAAAATTGTGTATCTCACACGTACAAACACAGACTAGGCCCCGATTAAAATTTTTGTACCCTAAAGGGAGGATGAGGAAGAGGAGTAGGAGGAGTTCGGAACAGGAGGCAAACTGAAGCGCCCTGCAATCCTCGGCGGTGGAAGGAGATGCGCCAACCAAATTTAAAAAGGTGTATCTCACATGTACCGATACAGACTATGCCGTAATTTAATTGTTTACACTCTCAAACATGGTATATATTGAATAGCGGAATAGGAAAAATTTTACTAAACGGTGGTGTATCTCACACTTACAAACACAGACTAGGCCCCGATTACAATTTTTTGTACCCTAACAGCAGGATGAGGAAGAGGAGTAGGAGGAGTTGGGAACAGGAGGCAAACTGAAGCGCCCTGCAATCCTCGGCGGTGGAAGGAGATGCGCCAACCAAATTTAAAAAGGTGTATCTCACATGTATCGATACAGACTATGCCGTAATTTAATTTTTTACACTCAAACAGGGTGTATATTGAATAGCGGAATAAGAAAAATTTTACAAAACGGTGGTGTATCTCACACTTACAAACACAGATTAGGCCCCGATTACAATTTTTTGTACCCTAAAGGCAGGATGAGGATGAGGAGTAGGAGGAGGTCCGAACAGGAGGCAAAATGAAGCACCCTGCAATCCTCGGCGGTATGAGATGCGCCCCAAAAATTGGAAAGGTGTGTCTCACGCGTACCGATACAGACTATCCCGCAATTTAATTGCTTTTACCCCAAGGGTGTAGATTGAATAGCGGAATAGAAAATATGATATCAAAAGGTCTATGTATCTCACACGTACAGACCCAGACTAGGCCCTGATTACTATTTTTTGTACCCCCAAAGGCAGGATGAGGAGTAGGAGGAGGTCCGAACAGGAGGAAACTGAAGCACCCTGCAATCCTCGGCGGTATGAGTTGCGCCCCAAAAATTGGAAAGGTGTATCTCACACGTACCGATACTGAATATCCCGCAATTTAATTGTTTTTACCCCAAAGGTGTAGATTGAATAGCGGAATAGAAAATATTATATCAAAAGGTGTATGTATCTCACACGTACAGACCCAGACTAGGCCCAAATTACTATTTTTTGTACCCCCAAAGGCAGGATGAGGAGTAGGAGGAGTTCGGAACAAGCAGGAGGCAAACTGAAGCACCCTGCAATCCTCGGCGGTATGAGATGCGCCCCAAAAATTGGAAAGGTGTATCTCACACGTACCGATACAGACTAAGCCGCAATTTAATTGTTTTTACCCCAAAGGTGTAGATTGAATAGCGGAATAGAAAATATGATATCAAAAGGTGTATGTATCTCACACGTACAGACCCAGACTAGGCCCAAATTACTATTTTTTTACCCCCAAATGCAGGATGAGGAGTAGGAGTAGTTCGGAACAGGCAGGAGGCACACTGAAGCACCATGCAATCCTCGGCGGTATGAGATGCGCCCCATAAATTGGAAAGGTGTATCTCACACGTACTGATACAGACTATCCCGCAATTTTATTGTTTTTACCCCAAAGGTGTAGATTGAATAGCGGAATAGAAAATATGATATCAAAAGGTGTATGTATCTCACACGTACAGACCCAGACTAGGCCCAAATTACTATTTTTTTACCCCCAAATGCAGGATGAGGAGTAGGAGTAGTTCGAAACAGGCAGGAGGCACACTGAAGCACCCTGCAATCCTCGGCGGTATGAGATGCGCCCCAAAAATTGGAAAGGTGTATCTCACACGTACCGATACAGACTATCCCGCAATTTAATTGTTTTTACCCCAAAGGTGTAGATTGAATAGCGGAATAGAAAATATGATATCAAAAGGTGTATGTATCTCACACGTACAGACCCAGACTAGGCCCAAATTACGATTTTTTTACCCCCAAATGCAGGATGAGGAGTAGGAGTAGTTCGAAACAGGCAGGAGGCACACTGAAGCACCCTGCAATCCTCGGCGGTATGAGATGCGCCCCAAAAATTGGAAAGGTGTATCTCACACGTACCGATACAGACTATCCCACAATTTAATTGTTTTTACCCCAAAGGTGTAGATTGAATAGCGGAATAGAAAATATGATATCAAAAGGTGTATGTATCTCACACGTACAGACCCAGACTAGGCCCAAATTACTATTTTTTGTACCCCCAAAGGCAGGATGAGGAGTAGGAGGAGTTTGGAACAGGCAGGAAGCACACTGAAGCACCCTGCAATCCTCGGCGGTATGAGATGCGCCCCAAAAATTGGAAAGGTGTATCTCACACGTACCGATACTGAATATCCCGCAATTTAATTGTTTTTACCCCAAAGGTGTAGATTGAATAGCGGAATAGAAAATATGATATCAAAAGGTGTATGTATCTCAAACGTACAGACCCAGACTAGGCCCAAATTACTATTTTTTGTACCCCCAAAGGCAGGATGAGGAGTAGGAGGAGTTTGGAACAGGCAGGAGGCACACTGAAGCACCCTGCAATCCTCGGCGGTATGAGATGCGCCCCAAAAATTGGAAAGGTGTATCTCACACGTACCGATACAGACTATCCCGCAATTTAATTGTTTTTACCCCAAAGGTGTAGATTGAATAGCGAAATAGAAAATATGATATCAAAAGGTGTATGTATCTCACACGTACAGACCCAGACTAGGCCCAAATTACTATTTTTTGTACCCCCAAAGGCAGGATGAGGAGTAGGAGGAGTTCGGAACAGGCAGGAGGCACACTGAAGCACCCTGCAATCCTCGGCGGTATGAGATGTGCCCCAAAAATTGGAAAGGTGTATCTCACACGTACCGATACAGACTATCCCGCAATTTAATTGTTTTTACCCCAAAGGTGTAGATTGAATAGCGGAATAGAAAATATGATATCAAAAGGTGTGTGTATCTCACACATACAGACCCAGACTAGGCCCAAATTACTATTTTTTTGTACCCCCAAAGGCAGGATGAGGAGTAGGAGGAGTTCAAAACAGGCAGGAGGCACACTGAAGCACCCTGCTATCCTCGGCGGTATGAGATGCGCCCCAAAAATTGGAAAGGTGTATCTCACACGTACCGATACAGACTATCCCGCAATTTAATTGTTTTTACCCCAAAAGGGTGTATATTGAATAGCGGAATAGAAAAAAGGATAAAAAATGGTGTATCTCACACGTACAAACACAGACTAGGCCCCGATTAAAATTTTTGTACCCTAAAGGGAGGATGAGGAAGAGGAGTAGGAGGAGTTCGGAACAGGAGGCAAACTGGAGCGCCCTGCAATCCTTGGCGGTGGAAGGAGATGCGCCAAACAAATTTAAAAGGTGTATCTCACACGTACCGATACAGACTATTCCGTAATTTAATTTTTTACACTCCAAAAGGGTGTATATTGAATAGCGGTATTGGAAAAATTTTATAATACGGTGTATCTCACACGTACAAACACAGACTAGGCCCTGATTACAATTTTTTGTACTATAAAGGCAGGATGAGGAAGAGGAGTAGGAGGAGTTCGGAACAGGAGGCAAACTGAAGCGCCCTGCAATCCTCGGCGGTGGAAGGAGATGCGCCAACCAAATTTAAAAAGTGTAATTGTTTACACTCTCAAACATGGTATATATTGAATAGCGGAATAGGAAAAATTTTACTAAACGGTGGTGTATCTCACACTTACAAACACAGACTAGGCCCCGATTACAATTTTTTGTACCCTAACAGCAGGATGAGGAAGAGGAGTAGGAGGAGTTGGGAACAGGAGGCAAACTGAAGCGCCCTGCAATCCTCGGCGGTGGAAGGAGATGCGCCAACCAAATTTAAAAAGGTGTATCTCACATGTATCGATACAGACTATGCCGTAATTTAATTTTTTACACTCAAACAGGGTGTATATTGAATAGCGGAATAAGAAAAATTTTACAAAACGGTGGTGTATCTCACACTTACAAACACAGATTAGGCCCCGATTACAATTTTTTGTACCCTAAAGGCAGGATGAGGATGAGGAGTAGGAGGAGGTCCGAACAGGAGGCAAAATGAAGCACCCTGCAATCCTCGGCGGTATGAGATGCGCCCCAAAAATTGGAAAGGTGTGTCTCACGCGTACCGATACAGACTATCCCGCAATTTAATTGCTTTTACCCCAAGGGTGTAGATTGAATAGCGGAATAGAAAATATGATATCAAAAGGTCTATGTATCTCACACGTACAGACCCAGACTAGGCCCTGATTACTATTTTTTGTACCCCCAAAGGCAGGATGAGGAGTAGGAGGAGGTCCGAACAGGAGGAAACTGAAGCACCCTGCAATCCTCGGCGGTATGAGTTGCGCCCCAAAAATTGGAAAGGTGTATCTCACACGTACCGATACTGAATATCCCGCAATTTAATTGTTTTTACCCCAAAGGTGTAGATTGAATAGCGGAATAGAAAATATTATATCAAAAGGTGTATGTATCTCACACGTACAGACCCAGACTAGGCCCAAATTACTATTTATTGTATCCCCAAAGGCAGGATGAGGAGTAGGAGGAGTTTGGAACAGGCAGGAGGCACACTGAAGCACCCTGCAATCCTCGGCGGTATGAGATGCGCCCCAAAAATTGGAAAGGTGTATCTCACACGTACCGATACAGACTATCCCGCAATTTAATTGTTTTTACCCCAAAGGTGTAGATTGAATAGCGGAATAGAAAATATGATATCAAAAGGTGTATGTATCTCAAACGTACAGACCCAGACTAGGCCCAAATTACTATTTTTTGTACCCCCAAAGGCAGGATGAGGAGTAGGAGGAGTTTGGAACAGGCAGGAGGCACACAGAAGCACCCTGCAATCCTCGGCAGTATGAGATGCGCCCCAAAAATTGGAAAGGTGTATCTCACACGTACCGATACAGACTATCCCGCAATTTAATTGTTTTTACCCCAAAGGTGTAGATTGAATAGCGAAATAGAAAATATGATATCAAAAGGTGTATTTATCTCACACGTACAGACCCAGACTAGGCCCAAATTACTATTTTTTGTACCCCCAAAGGCAGGATGAGGAGTAGGAGGAGTTAGGAACAGGCAGGAGGCACACTGAAGCACCCTGCAATCCTCGGCGGTATGAGATGTGCCCCAAAAATTGGAAAGGTGTATCTCACACGTACCGATACAGACTATCCCGCAATTTAATTGTTTTTACCCCAAAGGTGTAGATTGAATAGCGGAATAGAAAATATGATATCAAAAGGTGTATGTATCTCAAACGTACAGACCCAGACTAGGCCCAAATTACTATTTTTTGTACCCCCAAAGGCAGGATGAGGAGTAGGAGGAGTTTGGAACAGGCAGGAGGCACACTGAAGCACCCTGCAATCCTCGGCGGTATGAGATGCGCTCCAAAAATTGGAAAGGTGTATCTCACACTTACCGATACAGACTATCCCGCAATTTAATTGTTTTTACCCCAAAGGTGTAGATTGAATAGCGAAATAGAAAATATGATATCAAAAGGTGTATGTATCTCACACGTACAGACCCAGACTAGGCCCAAATTACTATTTTTTGTACCCCCAAAGGCAGGATGAGGAGTAGGAGGTGTTCGGAACAGGCAGGAGGCACACTGAAGCACCCTGCAATCCTCGGCGGTATGAGATGTGTCCCAAAAATTGGAAAGGTGTATCTCACACGTACCGATACAGACTATCCCGCAATTTAATTGTTTTTACCCCAAAGGTGTAAATTGAATAGCGGAAAAGAAAATATGATATCAAAAGGTGTGTGTATCTCACACGTACAGACCCAGACTAGGCCCAAATTACTATTTTTTTGTACCCCCAAAGGCAGGATGAGGAGTAGGAGGAGTTTGGAACAGGCAGGAGGCACACTGAAGCACCCTGCAATCCTCGGCGGTATGAGATGCGCCCCAAAAATTGGAAAGGTGTATCTCACACGTACCGATACAGACTATCCCGCAATTTAATTGTTTTTACCCCAAAGGTGTAGATTGAATAGCGGAATAGAAAATATGATATCAAAAGGTGTATGTATCTCACACGTACAGACCCAGACTAGGCCCAAATTACTATTTTTTGTACCCCCAAAGGCAGGATAAGGAGTAGGAGGAGTTCGGAACAGGCAGGAAGCACACTGAAGCACCCTGCAATCCTCGGCGGTATGAGATGCGCCCCAAAAATTGGAAAGGTGTATCTCACACGTACCGATACTGAATATCCCGCAATTTAATTGTTTTTACCCCAAAAGTGTAGATTGAATAGCGGAATAGAAAATATGATATCAAAAGGTGTATGTATCTCACACGTACAGACCCAGACTAGGCCCAAATTACTATTTTTTTGTACCCCCAAAGGCAGGATGAGGAGTAGGAGGAGTTCGGAACAGGCAGGAGGCACACTGAAGCACCCTGCAATCCTCGGCAGTATGAGATGCGCCCCAAAAATTGGAAAGGTGTATCTCACACGTACCGATACAGACTATCCCGCAATTTAATTGTTTTTTCCCCAAAAGGGTGTATATTGAATAGCGGAATCGAAAAAAGGATAAAAAATGGTGTATCTCACACGTACAAACACAGACTAGGCCCCGATTAAAATTTTTTGTACCCTAAAGGGAGGATGAGGAAGAGGAGTAGGAGGAGTTCGGAACAGGAGGCAAACTGAAGCGCCCTGCAATCCTTGGCGGTGGAAGGAGATGCGCCAAACAATTTTAAAACGTATATCTCACACGTACCGATACAGACTATTCCGTAATTTAATTTTCTACACTCCAAAAGGGTGTATATTGAATAGCGGAATAGGAAAAATTTTATAATACGGTGTATCTCACACGTACAAACACAGACTAGGCCCCGATTACAATTTTTTGTACCCTAAAGGCAGGATGAGGAAGAGGAGTAGGAGGAGTTGGGAACAGGAGGCAAACTGAAGCGCCCTGCAATCCTCCGCGGTGGAAGGAGATGCGCCAACCAAATTTAAAAAGGTGTATCTCACATGTACCGATACAGACTATGCCGTAATTTAATTTTTTACACTCAAACAGGGTGTATATTGAATAGCGGAATAGGAAAATTTTTATAAAACGGTGTATCTCACACGTACAAACACAGACTAGGCCCCAATTACAATTTTTTGTACCCTAAAGGCATGATGAGGAAGAGGAGTAGGAGGAGTTCGGAACAGGAGGCAAACTGAAGCACCCTGCAATCCTCGGCGGTGGAAGGAGATGCACCAAACAAATTTAAAAAGGTGTATCTCACATGTACCGATACAGACTATGCCGTAATTTAATTTTTTACACTCAAACAGGGTGTATATTGAATAGCGGAATAGGAAAAATTTTACAAAACGGTGGTGTATCTCACACTTACAAACACAGACTAGGCCCCGATTACAATTTTTTTACCCTAAAGGCAGGATGAGGATGAGGAGTAGAAGGAGGTCCAAACAGGAGGCAAAATAAAGCACCCTGCAATCCTCGGCTGTATGAGATGCACCCCAAAAATTGGAAAGGTGTATCTCACGCGTACCGATACAGACTATCCCGCAATTTAATTGCTTTTACCCCAAGGGTGTAGATTGAATAGCGGAATAGAAAATATGATATCAAAAGGTGTATGTGTCTCACACGTACAGACCCAGACTAGGCCCCGATTACTATTTTTTGTACCCCCAAAGGCAGGATGAGGAGTAGGAGGAGGTCCGAACAGGAGGAAACTGAAGCACCCTGCAATCCTCGGCTGTATGAGATGGGCCCCAAAAATTGGAAAGGTGTATCTCACACGTACCGATACTGAATATCCCGCAATTTTATTGTTTTTACCCCAAAGGTGTAGATTGAATAGCGGAATAGAAAATATTATATCAAAAGGTGTATGTATCTCACACACGTACAGACCCAGACTAGGCCCAAATTACTACTTTTTGTACCCCCAAAGGCAGGATGAGGAGTAGGAGAAGTTCGGAACAGGCAGGAGGCACACTGAAGCACCCTGCAATCCTCGGCGGTATGAGATGCGCCCCAAAAATTGGAAAGGTGTATCTCACACATACCGATACAGACTATCCCGCAATTTAATTGTTTTCACCCCAAAGGTGTAGATTGAATAGCGGAATAGAAAATATGATATCAAAAGGTGTATGTATCTCACACGTACAGACCCAGACTAGGCCCAAATTACTATTTTTTTACCCCCAAATGCAGGATGAGGAGTAGGAGTAGTTCGAAACAGGCAGGAGGCACACTGAAGCACCCTGCAATCCTCGGCGGTATAAGATGCGCCCCAAAAATTGGAAAGGTGTATCTCACACGTACCGATACAGACTATCCCGCAATTTAATTGTTTTTACCCCAAAGGTGTAGATTGAATAGCGGAATAGAAAATATGATATCAAAAGGTGTATGTATCTCACACGTACAGACCCAGACTAGGCCCAAATTACTATTTTTTGTACCCCCAAAGGCAGGATGAGGAGTAAGAGGAGTTCGGAACAGGCAGGAGGCACACTGAAGCACCCTGCAATCCTCGGCGGTATGAGATGCGCCCCAAAAATTGGAAAGGTGTATCTCACACGTACCGATACTGAATATCCCGCAATTTAATTGTTTTTACCCCAAAGGTGTAGATTGAATAGCGGAATAGAAAATATGATATCAAAAGGTGTATGTATCTCACATGTACAGACCCAGACTAGGCCCAAATTACTATTTTTTGTACCCCCAAAGGCAGGATGAGGAGTAGGAGGAGTTCGGAACAGGCAGGAGGCACACTGAAGCACCCTGCAATCCTCGGCAGTATGAGATGCGCCCCAAAAATTGGAAAGGTGTATCTCACACGTACCGATACAGACTATCCCGCAATTTAATTGTTTTTTCCCCAAAAGGGTGTATATTGAATAGCGGAATAGAAAAAAGGATAAAAAATGGTGTATCTCACACGTACAAACACAGACTAGGCCCCGATTAAAATTTTTTGTTCCCCTAAAGGGAGGATGAGGAAGAGGAGTAGGAGGAGTTCGGAACAGGAGGCAAACTGAAGCGCCCTGCAATCCTTGGCGGTGGAAGGAGATGCGCCAAACAATTTTAAAACGTATATCTCACACGTACCGATACAGACTATTCCGTAATTTAATTTTCTACACTCCAAAAGGGTGTATATTGAATAGCGGAATAGGAAAAATTTTATAAAACGGTGTATCTCACACGTACAAACACAGACTAGGCCCCGATTACAATTTTTTGTACCCTAAAGGCAGGATGAGGAAGAGGAGTAGGAGGAGTTCGGAACAGGAGGCAAACTGAAGCGCCCTGCAATCCTTGGCGGTGGAATGAGATGCGCCAAACAATTTTAAAACGTATATCTCACACGTACCGATACAGACTATTCCGTAATTTAATTTTCTACACTCCAAAAGGGTGTATATTGAATAGCGGAATAGGAAAAATTTTATAATACGATGTATCTCACACGTACAAACACAGACTAGGCCCCGATTACAATTTTTTGTACCCTAAAGGCAGGATGAGGAAGAGGAGTAGGAGGAGTTGGGAACAGGAGGCAAACTGAAGCGCCCTGCAATCCTCGGCGGTGGAAGGAGATGCGCCAACCAAATTTAAAAAGGTGTATCTCACATGTACCGATACAGACTATGCCGTAATTTAATTTTTTACACTCAAACAGGGTGTATATTGAATAGCGGAATAGGAAAATTTTTATAAAACGGTGTATCTCACACGTACAAACACAGACTAGGCCCCAATTACAATTTTTTGTACCCTAAAGGCAGGATGAGGAAGAGGAGTAGGAGGAGTTCGGAACAGGAGGCAAACTGAAGCACCCTGCAATCCCCGGCGGTGGAAGGAGATGCACCAAACAAATTTAAAAAGGTGTATCTCACATGTACCGATACAGAATATGCGGTAATTTAATTTTTTACACTCAAACAGGGTGTATATTGAATAGCGGAATAGGAAAAATTTTACAAAACGGTGGTGTATCTCACACTTACAAACACAGACTAGGCCCCGATTACAATTTTTTGCACCCTAAAGGCAGGATGAGGATGAGGAGTAGGAGGAGGTCCGAACAGGAGGCAAAATGAAGCACCCTGCAATCCTCGGCTGTATGAGATGCACCCCAAAAATTGGAAAGGTGTATCTCACGCGTACCGATACAGACTATCCCGCAATTTAATTGTTTTTACCCCAAAGGTGTAGATTGAATAGCGAAATAGAAAATATGATATCAAAAGGTGTATGTATCTGACACGTACAGACCCAGACTAGGCCCCGATTACTATTTTTTGTACCCCCAAAGGCAGGATGAGGAGTAGGAGGAGATCGGAACAGGCAGGAGGCACACTGAAACACCCTGCAATCCTCGGCGGTATGAGATGTGCCCCAAAAATTGGAAAGGTGTATCTCACACGTACCGATACAGACTATCCCGCAATTTAATTGTTTTTACCCCAAAGGTGTAGATTGAATAGAAAATATGATATCAAAAGGTGTATGTATCTGACACGTACAGACCCAGACTAGGCCCAAATTACTATTTTTTGTACCCCCAAAGGCAGGATGAGGAGTAGGAGGAGTTCGGAACAGGCAGGAGGCACACTGAAGCACCCTGCAATCCTCGGCAGTATGAGATGCGCCCCAAAAATTGGAAAGGTGTATCTCACACGTACCGATACAGACTATCCCGCAATTTAATTGTTTTTTCCCCAAAAGGGTGTATATTGAATAGCGGAATAGAAAAAAGGATAAAAAATGGTGTATCTCACACGTACAAACACAGACTAGGCCCCGATTAAAATTTTTTGTTCCCCTAAAGGGAGGATGAGGAAGAGGAGTAGGAGGAGTTCGGAACAGGAGGCAAACTGAAGCGCCCTGCAATCCTTGGCGGTGGAAGGAGATGCGCCAAACAATTTTAAAACGTATATCTCACACGTACCGATACAGACTATTCCGTAATTTAATTTTCTACACTCCAAAAGGGTGTATATTGAATAGCGGAATAGGAAAAATTTTATAAAACGGTGTATCTCACACGTACAAACACAGACTAGGCCCCGATTACAATTTTTTGTACCCTAAAGGCAGGATGAGGAAGAGGAGTAGGAGGAGTTCGGAACAGGAGGCAAACTGAAGCGCCCTGCAATCCTTGGCGGTGGAATGAGATGCGCCAAACAATTTTAAAACGTATATCTCACACGTACCGATACAGACTATTCCGTAATTTAATTTTCTACACTCCAAAAGGGTGTATATTGAATAGCGGAATAGGAAAAATTTTATAATACGATGTATCTCACACGTACAAACACAGACTAGGCCCCGATTACAATTTTTTGTACCCTAAAGGCAGGATGAGGAAGAGGAGTAGGAGGAGTTGGGAACAGGAGGCAAACTGAAGCGCCCTGCAATCCTCGGCGGTGGAAGGAGATGCGCCAACCAAATTTAAAAAGGTGTATCTCACATGTACCGATACAGACTATGCCGTAATTTAATTTTTTACACTCAAACAGGGTGTATATTGAATAGCGGAATAGGAAAATTTTTATAAAACGGTGTATCTCACACGTACAAACACAGACTAGGCCCCAATTACAATTTTTTGTACCCTAAAGGCAGGATGAGGAAGAGGAGTAGGAGGAGTTCGGAACAGGAGGCAAACTGAAGCACCCTGCAATCCCCGGCGGTGGAAGGAGATGCACCAAACAAATTTAAAAAGGTGTATCTCACATGTACCGATACAGAATATGCGGTAATTTAATTTTTTACACTCAAACAGGGTGTATATTGAATAGCGGAATAGGAAAAATTTTACAAAACGGTGGTGTATCTCACACTTACAAACACAGACTAGGCCCCGATTACAATTTTTTGCACCCTAAAGGCAGGATGAGGATGAGGAGTAGGAGGAGGTCCGAACAGGAGGCAAAATGAAGCACCCTGCAATCCTCGGCTGTATGAGATGCACCCCAAAAATTGGAAAGGTGTATCTCACGCGTACCGATACAGACTATCCCGCAATTTAATTGTTTTTACCCCAAAGGTGTAGATTGAATAGCGAAATAGAAAATATGATATCAAAAGGTGTATGTATCTGACACGTACAGACCCAGACTAGGCCCCGATTACTATTTTTTGTACCCCCAAAGGCAGGATGAGGAGTAGGAGGAGATCGGAACAGGCAGGAGGCACACTGAAACACCCTGCAATCCTCGGCGGTATGAGATGTGCCCCAAAAATTGGAAAGGTGTATCTCACACGTACCGATACAGACTATCCCGCAATTTAATTGTTTTTACCCCAAAGGTGTAGATTGAATAGAAAATATGATATCAAAAGGTGTATGTATCTGACACGTACAGACCCAGACTAGGCCCAAATTACTATTTTTTGTACCCCCAAAGGCAGGATGAGGAGTAGGAGGAGTTCGGAACAGGCAGGAGGCACACTGAAGCACCCTGCAATCCTCGGCAGTATGAGATGCGCCCCAAAAATTGGAAAGGTGTATCTCACACGTACCGATACAGACTATCCCGCAATTTAATTGTTTTTTCCCCAAAAGGGTGTATATTGAATAGCGGAATAGAAAAAAGGATAAAAAATGGTGTATCTCACACGTACAAACACAGACTAGGCCCCGATTAAAATTTTTTGTACCCTAAAGGGAGGATGAGGAAGAGGAGTAGCAGGAGTTCGGAACAGGAGGCAAACTGAAGCGCCCTGCAATCCTTGCTGGTTGAAGGAGATGCGCCAAACAATTTTAAAACGTATATCTCACACGTACCGATACAGACTATTCCGTAATTTAATTTTCTACACTCCAAAAGGGTGTATATTGAATAGCGGAATAGGAAAAATTTTATAAAACGGTGTATCTCACACGTACAAACACAGACTAGGCCCTGATTACAATTTTTTGTACCCTAAAGGCAGGATGAGGAAGAGGAGTTGGAGGAGTTCGGAACAGGAGGCAAACTGAAGCGCCCTGCAATCCTTGGCGGTGGAAGGAGATGCGCCAAACAATTTTAAAACGTATATCTCACACGTACCGATACAGACTATTCCGTAATTTAATTTTCTACACTCCAAAAGGGTGTATATTGAATAGCGGAATAGGAAAAATTTTATAATACGGTGTATCTCACACGTACAAACACAGACTAGGCCCCGATTACTATTTTTTGTACCCCCAAAGGCAGGATGAGGAAGAGGAGTAGGAGGAGTTGGGAACAGGAGGCAAACTGAAGCGCCCTGCAATCCTCGGCGGTGGAAGGAGATGCGCCAACCAAATTTAAAAAGGTGTATCTCACATGTACCGATACAGACTATGCCGTAATTTAATTGTTTACACTCAAACAGGGTGTATATTGAATAGCGGAATAGGAAAAATTTTACTAAACGGTGGTGTATCTCACACTTACAAACACAGACTAGGCCCCGATTACAATTTTTTGTACCCTAAAGGCAGGATGAGGAAGAGGAGTAGGAGGAGTTGGGAACAGGAGGCAAACTGAAGCGCCCTGCAATCCTCCGCGGTGGAAGGAGATGCGCCAACCAAATTTAAAAAGGTGTATCTCACATGTACCGATACAGACTATGCCGTAATTTAATTTTTTACACTCAAACAGGGTGTATATTGAATAGCGGAATAGGAAAATTTTTATAAAACGGTGTATCTCACACGTACAAACACAGACTAGGCCCCAATTACAATTTTTTGTACCCTAAAGGCATGATGAGGAAGAGGAGTAGGAGGAGTTCGGAACAGGAGGCAAACTGAAGCACCCTGCAATCCTCGGCGGTGGAAGGAGATGCACCAAACAAATTTAAAAAGGTGTATCTCACATGTACCGATACAGACTATGCCGTAATTTAATTTTTTACACTCAAACAGGGTGTATATTGAATAGCGGAATAGGAAAAATTTTACAAAACGGTGGTGTATCTCACACTTACAAACACAGACTAGGCCCCGATTACAATTTTTTGTACCCTAAAGGCAGGATGAGGATGAGGAGTAGAAGGAGGTCCAAACAGGAGGCAAAATAAAGCACCCTGCAATCCTCGGCTGTATGAGATGCACCCCAAAAATTGGAAAGGTGTATCTCACGCGTACCGATACAGACTATCCCGCAATTTAATTGCTTTTACCCCAAGGGTGTAGATTGAATAGCGGAATAGAAAATATGATATCAAAAGGTGTATGTGTCTCACACGTACAGACCCAGACTAGGCCCCGATTACTATTTTTTGTACCCCCAAAGGCAGGATGAGGAGTAGGAGGAGGTCCGAACAGGAGGAAACTGAAGCACCCTGCAATCCTCGGCTGTATGAGATGGGCCCCAAAAATTGGAAAGGTGTATCTCACACGTACCGATACTGAATATCCCGCAATTTTATTGTTTTTACCCCAAAGGTGTAGATTGAATAGCGGAATAGAAAATATTATATCAAAAGGTGTATGTATCTCACACACGTACAGACCCAGACTAGGCCCAAATTACTACTTTTTGTACCCCCAAAGGCAGGATGAGGAGTAGGAGAAGTTCGGAACAGGCAGGAGGCACACTGAAGCACCCTGCAATCCTCGGCGGTATGAGATGCGCCCCAAAAATTGGAAAGGTGTATCTCACACATACCGATACAGACTATCCCGCAATTTAATTGTTTTCACCCCAAAGGTGTAGATTGAATAGCGGAATAGAAAATATGATATCAAAAGGTGTATGTATCTCACACGTACAGACCCAGACTAGGCCCAAATTACTATTTTTTTTACCCCCAAATGCAGGATGAGGAGTAGGAGTAGTTCGAAACAGGCAGGAGGCACACTGAAGCACCCTGCAATCCTCGGCGGTATAAGATGCGCCCCAAAAATTGGAAAGGTGTATCTCACACGTACCGATACAGACTATCCCGCAATTTAATTGTTTTTACCCCAAAGGTGTAGATTGAATAGCGGAATAGAAAATATGATATCAAAAGGTGTATGTATCTCACACGTACAGACCCAGACTAGGCCCAAATTACTATTTTTTGTACCCCCAAAGGCAGGATGAGGAGTAGGAGGAGTTCGGAACAGGCAGGAGGCACACTGAAGCACCCTGCAATCCTCGGCGGTATGAGATGCGCCCCAAAAATTGGAAAGGTGTATCTCACACGTACCGATACTGAATATCCCGCAATTTAATTGTTTTTACCCCAAAGGTGTAGATTGAATAGCGGAATAGAAAATATGATATCAAAAGGTGTATGTATCTCACATGTACAGACCCAGACTAGGCCCAAATTACTATTTTTTGTACCCCCAAAGGCAGGATGAGGAGTAGGAGGAGTTCGGAACAGGCAGGAGGCACACTGAAGCACCCTGCAATCCTCGGCAGTATGAGATGCGCCCCAAAAATTGGAAAGGTGTATCTCACACGTACCGATACAGACTATCCCGCAATTTAATTGTTTTTTCCCCAAAAGGGTGTATATTGAATAGCGGAATAGAAAAAAGGATAAAAAATGGTGTATCTCACACGTACAAACACAGACTAGGCCCCGATTAAAATTTTTTGTTCCCCTAAAGGGAGGATGAGGAAGAGGAGTAGGAGGAGTTCGGAACAGGAGGCAAACTGAAGCGCCCTGCAATCCTTGGCGGTGGAAGGAGATGCGCCAAACAATTTTAAAACGTATATCTCACACGTACCGATACAGACTATTCCGTAATTTAATTTTCTACACTCCAAAAGGGTGTATATTGAATAGCGGAATAGGAAAAATTTTATAAAACGGTGTATCTCACACGTACAAACACAGACTAGGCCCCGATTACAATTTTTTGTACCCTAAAGGCAGGATGAGGAAGAGGAGTAGGAGGAGTTCGGAACAGGAGGCAAACTGAAGCGCCCTGCAATCCTTGGCGGTGGAATGAGATGCGCCAAACAATTTTAAAACGTATATCTCACACGTACCGATACAGACTATTCCGTAATTTAATTTTCTACACTCCAAAAGGGTGTATATTGAATAGCGGAATAGGAAAAATTTTATAATACGATGTATCTCACACGTACAAACACAGACTAGGCCCCGATTACAATTTTTTGTACCCTAAAGGCAGGATGAGGAAGAGGAGTAGGAGGAGTTGGGAACAGGAGGCAAACTGAAGCGCCCTGCAATCCTCGGCGGTGGAAGGAGATGCGCCAACCAAATTTAAAAAGGTGTATCTCACATGTACCGATACAGACTATGCCGTAATTTAATTTTTTACACTCAAACAGGGTGTATATTGAATAGCGGAATAGGAAAATTTTTATAAAACGGTGTATCTCACACGTACAAACACAGACTAGGCCCCAATTACAATTTTTTGTACCCTAAAGGCAGGATGAGGAAGAGGAGTAGGAGGAGTTCGGAACAGGAGGCAAACTGAAGCACCCTGCAATCCTCGGCGGTGGAAGGAGATGCACCAAACAAATTTAAAAAGGTGTATCTCACATGTACCGATACAGACTATGCGGTAATTTAATTTTTTACACTCAAACAGGGTGTATATTGAATAGCGGAATAGGAAAAATTTTACAAAACGGTGGTGTATCTCACACTTACAAACACAGACTAGGCCCCGATTACAATTTTTTGCACCCTAAAGGCAGGATGAGGATGAGGAGTAGGAGGAGGTCCGAACAGGAGGCAAAATGAAGCACCCTGCAATCCTCGGCTGTATGAGATGCACCCCAAAAATTGGAAAGGTGTATCTCACGCGTACCGATACAGACTATCCCGCAATTTAATTGTTTTTACCCCAAAGGTGTAGATTGAATAGCGAAATAGAAAATATGATATCAAAAGGTGTATGTATCTGACACGTACAGACCCAGACTAGGCCCCGATTACTATTTTTTGTACCCCCAAAGGCAGGATGAGGAGTAGGAGGAGATCGGAACAGGCAGGAGGCACACTGAAACACCCTGCAATCCTCGGCGGTATGAGATGTGCCCCAAAAATTGGAAAGGTGTATCTCACACGTACCGATACAGACTATCCCGCAATTTAATTGTTTTTACCCCAAAGGTGTAGATTGAATAGAAAATATGATATCAAAAGGTGTATGTATCTGACACGTACAGACCCAGACTAGGCCCAAATTACTATTTTTTGTACCCCCAAAGGCAGGATGAGGAGTAGGAGGAGTTCGGAACAGGCAGGAGGCACACTGAAGCACCCTGCAATCCTCGGCAGTATGAGATGCGCCCCAAAAATTGGAAAGGTGTATCTCACACGTACCGATACAGACTATCCCGCAATTTAATTGTTTTTTCCCCAAAAGGGTGTATATTGAATAGCGGAATAGAAAAAAGGATAAAAAATGGTGTATCTCACACGTACAAACACAGACTAGGCCCCGATTAAAATTTTTTGTACCCTAAAGGGAGGATGAGGAAGAGGAGTAGCAGGAGTTCGGAACAGGAGGCAAACTGAAGCGCCCTGCAATCCTTGCTGGTTGAAGGAGATGCGCCAAACAATTTTAAAACGTATATCTCACACGTACCGATACAGACTATTCCGTAATTTAATTTTCTACACTCCAAAAGGGTGTATATTGAATAGCGGAATAGGAAAAATTTTATAAAACGGTGTATCTCACACGTACAAACACAGACTAGGCCCTGATTACAATTTTTTGTACCCTAAAGGCAGGATGAGGAAGAGGAGTTGGAGGAGTTCGGAACAGGAGGCAAACTGAAGCGCCCTGCAATCCTTGGCGGTGGAAGGAGATGCGCCAAACAATTTTAAAACGTATATCTCACACGTACCGATACAGACTATTCCGTAATTTAATTTTCTACACTCCAAAAGGGTGTATATTGAATAGCGGAATAGGAAAAATTTTATAATACGGTGTATCTCACACGTACAAACACAGACTAGGCCCCGATTACTATTTTTTGTACCCCCAAAGGCAGGATGAGGAAGAGGAGTAGGAGGAGTTGGGAACAGGAGGCAAACTGAAGCGCCCTGCAATCCTCGGCGGTGGAAGGAGATGCGCCAACCAAATTTAAAAAGGTGTATCTCACATGTACCGATACAGACTATGCCGTAATTTAATTGTTTACACTCAAACAGGGTGTATATTGAATAGCGGAATAGGAAAAATTTTACTAAACGGTGGTGTATCTCACACTTACAAACACAGACTAGGCCCCGATTACAATTTTTTGTACCCTAAAGGCAGGATGAGGAAGAGGAGTAGGAGGAGTTCGGAACAGGAGGCAAACTGAAGCGCCCTGCAATCCTCGGCGGTGGAAGGAGATGCGCCAAACAAATTTAAAAAGGTGTATCTCACATGTACCGATACAGACTATGCCGTAATTTAATTTTTTACACTCAAACAGGGTGTATATTGAATAGCGGAATAGGAAAAATTTTACAAAACGGTGGTGTATCTCACACTTACAAACACAGACTAGGCCCCGATTACAATTTTTTGTACCCTAAAGGCAGGATGAGGATGAGGAGTAGGAGGAGGTCCGAACAGGAGGCAAAATGAAGCACCCTGCAATCCTCGACGGTATGAGATGCGCCCCAAAAATTGGAAAGGTGCATCTCACGCGTTCCGATACAGACTATCCCGCAATTTAATTGCTTTTACCCCAAGGGTGTAGATTGAATAGCGGAATAGAAAATATGATATCAAAAGGTGTATGTATCTCACACGTACAGACCCAGACTAGGCCCCGATTACTATTTTTTGTACCCCCAAAAGCAGGATGAGGAGTAGGAGGAGGTCCGAACAGGAGGAAACTGAAGCACCCTGCAATCCTCGGCGGTATGAGATGCGCCCCAAAAATTGTAAAGGTGTATCTCACACGTACCGATACTGAATATCCCGCAATTTAATTGTTTTTACCCCAAAGGTGTAGATTGAATAGCGGAATAGAAAATATTATATCAAAAGGTGTATATATCTCACACGTACAGACCCAGACTAGGCCCATATTACTATTTTTTGTACCCCCAAAGGCAGGATGAGGAGTAGGAGAAGTTTGGAACAGGCAGGAGGCACACTGAAGCACCCTGCAATCCTCGGCGGTATGAGATGCGCCCCAAAAATTGGAAAGGTGTATCTCACACGTACCGATACAGACTATCCCGCAATTTAATTGTTTTTACCCCAAAGGTGTAGATTGAATAGTGGAATAGAAAATATGATATTAAAAGGTGTATGTATCTCACACGTACAGACCCAGACTAGGCCCAAATTACTATTTTTTGTACCCCCAAAGGCAGGATGAGGAGTAGGAGGAGTTCGGAACAGACAGGAGGCTCACTGAAGCACCCTGCAATCCTCGGCGGTATGAGATGCGCCCCAAAAATTGGAAAGGTGTATCTCACACGTACCGATACAGACTATCCCGCAATTTAATTGTTTTTACCCCAAAGGTGTAGATTGAATAACGGAATAGAAAATATGATATCAAAAGGTGTATGTATCTCACACGTACAGACCCAGACTAGGCCCAAATTACTATTTTTTGTACCCCCAAAGGCAGGATAAGGAGTAGCAGGAGTTCGGAACAGGCAGGAGGCACACTGAAGCACCCTGCAATCCTCGGCGGTATGAGATGCGCCCCAAAAATTGGAAAGGTGTATCTCACACGTACCGATACAGACTATCCCGCAATTTAATTGTTTTTACCCCAAAAGGGTGTATATTGAATAGCGGAATAGAAAAAAGGATAAAAAATAGTGTATCTCACACGTACAAACACAGACTAGGCCCCGATTAAAATTTTTGTATCCTAAAGGTAGGATGAGGAAGAGGAGTAGGAGGAGTTCGGAACAGGAGGCAAACTGGAGCGCCCTGCAATCCTTGGCGGTGGAAGGAGATGCGTCAAACAAATTTAAAAGGTGTATCTCACACGTACCGATACAGACTATTCCGTAATTTAATTTTTTACACTCCAAAAGGGTGTATATTGAATAGCGGTATAGGAAAAATTTTATAATACGGTGTATCTCACACGTACAAACACAGACTAGGCCCCGATTACAATTTTTTGTACCCTAAAGGCAGGATGAGGAAAAGGAGTAGGAGGAGTTGGGAACAGGAGGCAAACTGAAGCGCCCTGCAATCCTCGGCGGTGGAAGGAGATGCGCCAACCAAATTTAAAAAGGTGTATCTCACATGTACCGATACAGACTATGCCGTAATTTAATTTTTTACACTCAAACAGGGTGTATATTGAATTGCGGAATAGGAAAAATTTTACAAAACGGTGGTGTATCTCACACTTACAAACACAGACTAGGCCCCGATTACAATTTTTTGTACCCTAAAGGCAGGATGAGGAAGAGGAGTAGGAGGAGTTCGGAACAGGAGGCAAACTGAAGCACCCTGCAATCCTCGGCGGTGGAAGGAGATGCGCCAAACAAATTTAAAAAGGTGTATCTCACATGTATCGATACAGACTATGCCGTAATTTAATTTTTTACACTCAAACAGGGTGTATATTGAATAGCGGAATAGGAAAAATTTTACAAAACGGTGGTGTATCTCACACTTACAAACACAGACTAGGCCCCGATTACAATTTTTTGTACCCTAAAGGCAGGATGAGGATGAGGAGTAGGAGGCGGTCCGAAAAGGAGGCAAAATGAAGCACCCTGCATTCCTCGGCGGTATGAGATGAGCCCCAAAAATTGGAAAGGTGTATCTCACGCGTACCGATACAGACTATCCCGCAATTTAATTGCTTTTACCCCAAGGGTGTAGATTGAATAGCGGAATAGAAAATATGATATCAAAAGGTGTATGTATCTCACACGTACAGACCCAGACTAGGCCCAAATTACTATTTTTCTTACCACCAAAGGCAGGATGAGGAGTAGGAGGAGGTCCGAACAGGAGGCAAACTGAAGCACCCTGCAATCCTCGGCGGTATGAGATGCGCCCCAAAAATTGGAAAGGTGTATCACACACGTACCGATACAGACTATCCCGCAATTTAATTGTTTTTACCCCAAAGGTGTAGATTGAATAGCGGAATAGAAAATATGATATCAAAAGGTGTATGTATCTCACATGTGCAGACCTAGACTAGGCCCAAATTACTATTTTTTTGTCCCCACAAAGGCAGGATGAGGAGTAGGAGGAGTTCGGAACAGGCAGGAGGCACAATGAAGCACCCTGCAATCCTCGGCGGTATGAGATGCACCCCAAGAATTGGAAAGGTGTATCTCACACGTACCGATACAGACTATCCCGCAATTTAATTGTTTTTACCCCAAAGGTGTAGATTGAATAGCGGAATAGAAAATATGATATCAAAAGGTGTATGTATCTCACACGTACAGACCCAGACTAGGCCCAAATTACTATTTTTTGTACCCCCAAAGGCAGGATGAGGAGTAGGAGGAGTTTGGAACAGGCAGGAGGCACACTGAAGCACCCTGCAATCCTCGGCGGTATGAGATGCGCCCCAAAAATTGGAAAGGTGTATCTCACACGTACCGATACTGAATATCCCGCAATTTAATTGTTTTTACCCCAAAGGTGTAGATTGAATAGTGGAATAGAAAATATGATATCAAAAGGTGTATGTATCTCACACGTACAGACCCAGACTAGGCCCAAATTACTATTTTTTGTACCCCCAAAGGCAGGATGAGGAGTAGGAGGAGTTCGGAACAGGCAGGAGGCACACTGAAGCACCCTGCAATCCTCGGCTGTATGAGATGCGCCCCAAAAATTGGAAAGGTGTATCTCACAGGTACCGATACAGACTATCCCGCAATTTAATTGTTTTTACCCCAAAGGTGTAGATTGAATAGCGGAATAGAAAATATGATATCAAAAGGTGTATGTATCTCACACGTACAGACCCAGACTAGGCCCAAATTACTATTTTTTGTACCCCCAAAGGCAAGATGAGGAGTAGGAGGAGTTCGGAACAGGCAGGAGGCACACTGAAGCACCCTGCAATCCTCGGCGGTATGAGATGCGTCCCAAAAATTGGAAAGGTGTATCTCACACGTACCAATACAGACTATCCCGCTATTTAATTGTTTTTACCTCAAAGGTGTAGATTGAATAGCGGAATAGGAAAAATTTTACAAAACGGGTATGTATCTCACACGTACAGACCCAGACTAGACCGCAATTTAATTGTTTTTACCCCAAGGGTGTAGATTGAATAGCGGAATAGAAAATATGATATAAAATTGGTGATTTTTCAATAGCACATGTGAACAGCAGTGTCTTATATCAGTCAGCTCTGCTGCAGGCTATTCCCCTTTTAAGTTTGTAATTTTTAAATAGATTAGTACAGACTATGCCACAATTATTTTTTTTTTAACCCAAAAGGGTGTATATTGAATAGTGGAATAGAAAAATGTGTATAAATTTTGAAATCACTCAATAATAGCACATGTGAACACAGCAGTGTATTATCACAGTCAGCAGCACTGAAGGAAAAACGCTGCACACAACTGACTGATATAAAAGTTTTTTTTCTCCCTCCTCCTCAGCGGGCAAAAAGATTGTGTTCACATCACCCCACACACAGCAAAATCGATGTGGACCACTGACCCTGCCTATCTCCAGCCTCGCCCTAAAATGATTGATAAGATCGGTCACTGCCGGCACTGCAAACCCCCTCCACACAGCAAAATCGATTGTAGAACACTGACCCTGCCTATCTCCAGCCTCGCCCTAAAATGCCCTAACAACTCGCCCTGCCTGCAGCACTCCGACCTGTCCCTGATTCTGAATTCTTTTCGGACACAATATAATTTATGACTGTCTGTCCCTAATCAGCAGCCAGCACGTATGATGTGTGCTCTGTCCCTGTACTACAGCAGAATGACGCAGCGGCGCTCGGTCTCGAACTTATAACGACTTGGTCACATGCTTCAGATGGCCAAACACAGCTACTAATACATTTGTAGGCATGGCTGGGATGGCTTAAGGCACACCAGTTAAACGCTTGTTGATTGGCTGTTGAAAGCCCGCCATTAAAAGCGCGCCAATACATACAAACCCGGAAATAAAATGACCGACCGATTTTAAACCCGAACATACAGTAAAGTTTTCGGGTCCGTGTTCGGGTAACAAAAATCCAATTATTCGGTTTGAACACGAATAATACAGTCCATGTTCGCTCAACACTAATGTTGAATAGCCATACTTATACCTGTCTTTCATATGTTTGTTTTACAGTTTTACCACACACATACTTTTTTGTCCTCTCATGTCCACCACATATCTGCTTATTCATATGTAAAGGCACATGTATGGATTATATCTCAGTAAAGGTTGCATCAGTTAAAGAAACTAGCACTTCTTTCATTGAGATTTGGTTATTACTTGATGTGAAGCTGTGTACCTCAAGCAACACACAGCCGAGATATTACACTGTCCTCAGTGGCCATATTTCCTTTGTCATCTTTTATGGGGCCAATGTGTTCTGGCCTCGCTTTCTTACTGTTTATATACTTAAAGAACTTCTTGGGGTTCTTTTTACTCTCCTCCGCTATATGTCTCGTGTTCTATTTTAGCCGCCCTGATTTCGTTTTTACATTTCTTATTACACTCTTTGTAATGCTTAAATGCTGCCAATGACCCCTCAGTCTTGTATTTTTTGAATGCCTTTTCTTTAGCACTAATATGCATTTTTATGTTGGAATTTAGCCACCCAGGGTTTAGTTTTGCTCTTTATATGACAGAGCTTCTGTTTTCTTCCAGTTTAATGGTATTAAACTTTTTGCTGAGTTTAACAAGTGGGGGATTAAAGTTTTTTTATAATGTTTAATCGACATTGACGTCCCATGGAAGAGACATGTCCATGGATCTTCCTTAATCTCTATATTGGTGATTCTTTTAATTGATGATAAAACCTCTTTCCAATATATCTTTATTTTAGGACAATCCCACCATATGTGTGTCATTGTACCCGTTTCCATACATCCTCTCCAGCAGAATTTTGAGGTCTCCATATGGTAACTCCCCACTATATCTGGGGTTTTATACCACCTGGAGATCAATTTATAGTTCATTTCCGCTGTACTAATATCTATCGCAGAGTTATGGGCCAGCCTTATACATTTATCCCACTGGAGTCCCTCTCTGCGAGCCCCCAGTTCGCTCTCCCATTTCTCTACCATTAGAGGGACTACCTGCTGCTCTCCCTCATTCAATATTTTATATAAATTTGAGATATTATTCTTATTTTTTTCGGATGTGCATATTTGTTCGTACGGGTTCAGGTCATTTATTTCTCTTATTGGATGGGGTAAGGATGCTACAAAATGTTTAAGTTGGCGATATCTCCACTCATCTAAACTCCAATTGATTTTCTTTTTTTTGAGCTCAGATAGGGTATATATTTTCCCCTTCTCCATTATATATTTTAATCTGATATCTCCTTCTCTTAACCAATTTCCATGTTCTTTCCCTTCTCCTGGTGCAAAAAATGTTGTGCCCTGTAGACCACTAGACCACTACAGGGCACAAAATTTTTTGCACCAGGAGAAGGGAAAGAACATGGAAATTGGTTAAGAGAAGGAGAATGGTGAATTGTACTCCCATTTTCCTCTATTATATATTAAATCCCACATTTTTAGTGCTTGTCGTGTAATAGTGTGTGTGTCTTTTTTCAATTCTCTATATTTTGGTGGGATCCAAATGATTTTACCTAGTTTTGTACCACTTATTGTGTTTTCCATTTTAACCCAATTTTTCCTACTTTTTTTTTTCCCCATTCCATCACCCTTGTAAGAATTGATGCTTGGTAATATTTTTTAATGCCTGGTAGTGCAAGTCCCCCCTCATGTTTACTTCTACTTAGTGTTGTATATTTTATCCTAGGTTTTTTATTTTTCCATACGAACTTAGTTATTTGTGCCTTTAGTGTCCTAAAAATACATCTGGGATCTGTATTGGTATCATTTGGAATTTATATGAAATTTTTGGGAGAATCGCCATTTTTATAACATTTATTCTACCCATCCATGATATAGCCCTTGGGATTAATCTGTTTATTTCTGCTTTTATTTCATTCAGTAGTGGGATGAAGTTAGCTATGTATAGTTTTTCTGGTGAAGGTGTTAACCACTTGCCGACCGCCGCAAGTAAATTTACTGTGGCAGTCAGCCCCGGCCAGGCAGAGTGACGTTAATTAACGTCACTAGCCTGAGCCGCTCTGGTGCGCGCACGCGCGCTCCCGAGGTCCCGCCGATGACTCGATTGGGGTCAGAACCGATCAGTCATCAGGTCCAGGCCAATCATTTTTGGTCTGGACCTGTTGATCGGTCCTGCCCAATCAGATCACCCTCTAAGCCTGTGAAATGTAAACACAGGCTTAGAGGAAATGTGCCCTCCCCCCACAACGGTCTTTTTGGATCCAGCGTGAGAGGAGAGCACATCTAATTGTAAGTACAGCACAAAGCACGTACATACACACTTAGATAGGCACATTTCACCCCCGATCGCCCCCCCGATTAACCCCTACAGTCCCTGACACAACACACACTGTATACAGCATATAGCATTTACCTATATACCTGTATACGTGTGAATTGGTCAGGTGTAGCGCTTGCGACCCCCCCTTTTCCACTCAAATTACCCCCCACCCCCCTTTAATAAAGATTTAACCCACTGATTTCCCCTGACCCTCCCCCCTGATCACCGCCGTTAACCCCTACACCCTCTGTCACATCAGCACTAATACAAACGCAATATACGGTGTTTTTGTATTTTTGTATTAGTGTCATTGTGATCAGAATTAGCGCAGGCGACTAAGTTTCTGTCCCAAGAAGGTTTAGGGTCCCCACCACCCGCCCAATAAATATTTAATCCCCTGACCCCCCCCTGATCACCCCTACACCCCCTGCCATAACACACACCGTATACAGTATATAGCATTTTGCTATATACCCGTATAAGTGTGATTTGTGGTCAGGTGTAGCGCTTGCGACCCCCCCTTTTCCACTTGAATTACCCGCCACCCCCCCTAATAAAGATTTAAGCCCCTGATCCCACCTGATCCCCCCCTGATCACCGCTAGTTAACCCTACACCCTCTGTCACATCAGCACTAATACAAACGTAATATACAGTGTTTTTGTATTTTTGTATTAGTGTGATTGTGATCAGAATTAGCGCAGGCGACTACGTTTCTGTCCCAAGAAGGTTTAGGGTCCCCCCCACCCGCCCAATAAATATTTAACACCTGATCCCCCCCTGATCACCCCTACACCCCCTGCCACAACACACTGTAAACAGTATATAGCATTTTCTATATACCCGTATAAGTGTGACTTGTGACCAGGTTTAGCGCTTGCCACCGTTCCTTTTATCCTTAGGATACCCGCCAGCCCCTTCCAATAAAGATTTAAACCCCTGATCCCCCCCTGATCACATCCCGTTAACCCCTACACCCTCTGTCACATTAGCACTAATACACACATAATATACTGTTTTTACTGTATTTTGTATTAGTGTCATTGTGACTTGAGGTTGCGCTAGCGAGCTAGTTTCTTTCCCAAAGGAGGTTTAGGGTCCCCGCCACCCCCCCCAGATCCCCGGCGCATAGTTTAGAAGTAACCCCTTGATTGCCACACACACACACGCATGCACGCACGCACGCACGCACGCACATACACTTCCATTTCTAGTATAGTGTTTGAACAGATCAATATCTGATCTGATCAGAGCTATACTAGCGCCCCCATAGTTTAGGGTTCCCAAAATGCAGTGTTTGCACGGTCAGCACTGATTCCTGCCAGCACCTGCGTTTAACCCTTTCACCCAGGTAAGTGTAGTAATCAATAGATTACTGTCACTTACAAAAAAACACAATACACAAAACCGCTGTGTTAGCAGAGTCAGGCCTGATCCCTGCTAGCATTAGCAGTTTTTTTGGTAGCGCTTGAAAAAGTCATTGACAACCAGGTGCTTTTATTACCTGTGAGTCGCATCACTGTACGGGTAAATTTAGTTACCAAAATGTCTAAACGTTCGTACAGTGATGAAGAGCTTCTCAGTTATATGCTGACCGTGTCATCTGATAGCGATGGGTAGGCTACAATGACTGAATTAGTGTCAGTATATGAACCTGATGACAGCAGCGGCTCCCTGACAGACAGCTCTGACGACAGATGGGTCCCTGTTAGACCCAGGCGTACCCGACCCCATTCTGAAGTTGTTGAGATGCAGGAATCGCAGGGTGCTCCTATGGAGCAGAGTGTGGGTACTAGTGCCGCTCATTTTTCTGGCGACCTGGCAAGCGCCAGCGGCCTAGTACACCCTGGACCTAGTACAACCAGCACTGCAGTAAGACCTGGTGACGTGGCGAGTCCCCTAAGTGCAGTTGAAGCTGGTGCGGTGGCTAGCACGAGTAGTGGCCCGCAGCCACCGCGTATTCGAAGACAGGCCCGTAGAGCCCATAGTGCCCTCCCTGATGCGTTTGCATTTCCTAATTGGCAACCCACTGATTCTACAGCGCCAGTACTTCCTCCATTCACCGCCCAACCTGGAATCCACGTGGAGACAGCTGGTTTTACACCCCTGAACTTTTTTGAGCTGTTCTTCACAGAAGATCTTTACAGATCTATTGTGGATCAATCAAATTTATATGCACAACAGTTCATCGCCGCCAACCCAAATTCGCCCCTTGCCAGACAATTCGGCTGGAAACCTATAACGGTTTCCGAATTTAAGATCTTTCTGGGCCTTTCCCTCCACATGGGCATAACTAAACAGAGTGAATTGCGGCTATATTGGTCCAATAGCCCAGCTCACCATATGCGCATGTACTCTGCCTCCATGTCCAGGGGGAGATACGAGCAAATTCTGCGATTTATGCATTTCAGCGACAATGAAATCTGTCGTCCTCGGGGAGACCCTGAATACGATCGGCTCCACAAAATTCGGCCCCTCATAGACCACTTCAATCAGCGGTTTGCAGCCTTGTTTACCCCCGAACAAGTTGTCTGCGTTGACAAGTCCCTGATTAAATTTACTGGCCGCCTTGCTATGAAACAGTACCTCCCCAGCAAGCGTGCCAAGTACGGGGTCAAGCTGTACAAGCTCTGTGACAGGGCCACAGGCTATACAGTTAGTTTCCGGGTCTATGAGGGAAAAGATAGCTGTGTGGAGCCCCCCAACTGCCCAGACTACATAGGGAGCAGCGGTAAGATCGTTTGGGACTTGGTGTCACCCTTATCCGGAAAGGGGTACCATTTGTACGTGGACAACTTTTATACAAGCGTGCCACTATTTAGTCACCTGCTCGAATTACAAATTGGCGCATGTGGCACCGTGCAACCTAATCGCCGGGGCTTCCCCCAACGGCTTGTAAATTCCCGTCTTAGTCGGGGGGCAAGAGCCTGCTTGAAAACGGACAAATTGCTTGCGGTGAAGTGGAAGGATACACAGGATGTTTATGTTCTGTCCTCCCTTCACGCAGACACGACAGTCCAAATTCCTACGGCAACTGGCGTTATGGAGAAACCCCTCTGTGTCCACGAATATAACCTTAACATGGGAGGGGTGGACCTTAACGACCAGCTTTTGGCGCCGTATTTAGTTGCCCGTAAAGCCAGACGCTGGTACAAAAAAGTGTCTGTTTACCTTTACCAATTGGCTATGCTGAACGCCTTTGTCCTATACAGGGCGTCAGGACGAACTGGATCCTTCCGGGAATTCCAGGAAGTGGTCATCCTTGCCTACCTGTACCCAGGAGGCAGTTGCCAAATATAACTTGGAGTTTTACCAGTTAGTTGATACAGCCTACCTAAATAATGTTTTCTCTAAGCAAATATGGGACTATATCCGTATCAAATTCCCCATCACCCCGACTTTTTATGGGCTTCCCAAAGTGCACAAAAGCACTACAGATCCGCCTGGAAGACCCATTATCTCGGGATGTGGGGCACTGACGGATAACGCAAGCAAACTTGTGGATGCCTATCTCCAGCCCCTAGTCCATAGGCTACCTTCATTCACCAAGGACACTATTCATTTTTTAAATAAAATTGAGAATTTGTGGGTCCCTCCTACTGCGTCTTTGGTAACCATCGACGTTGAGGCCCTTTACAGCTCAATTCCCCACTCTAGGGGAATTGCAGCTGTCAAACATATCATGTCCTGCCAAAATCTACTCGATGTCTATGGTGAATTTATTTTGGACCTCTTGCTGTATATCCTTACTCACAATGTGTTCACCTTCAATGGGTCCCACTACCTCCAGGTACAGGGAGTTGCGATGGGCACATGTTGTGCCCGTCCTACGCTAACCTGTACCTGGGGGAGTGGGAGCAATTCTTTTTGACCGATGACACATTGTCAGTGTACACCGACCACATTATTTTTTGGACTAGATACATCGACGATGTATTCCTCATCTGGGATGGCCCTAGTGAATCTCTTGAAGCTTGCTTGGCCCATATAAACAAAAACGATTTCAATCTCTCATTTACCATGAATTTTGACTCTCAGTGTATCACCTTTTTGGACGTTGAAATCACACGCAGTGAGAATGGGACCCTTCAGAGTAACCTTTTTCGCAAGCCCACAGCAGGAAATACCATCCTGCATGGGTCTAGTTTCCATCCCACTCCCTTACTTCGGTCCATCCCCACCAGTCAGTACCTGAGACTCAGACGTAATTGTTCCAACCTTAAAACTTTTCAAGAGGCCGCTAATGCACTTCAAAAACGACTCCCACATAGAGGCTATTCCAATAAATCCCTCAAACAAGCCTACCGGAGAGCTTTGTTAAGTGATAGGGAAAAATTACTGGCCCCAAAAATAGCCAACACATCTGACACTAAGGATACCCTCAGGATTATCACCCCCTACATGCAGCAACACCACAAAATAAGACGCATTGTGTCCAGGCACTGGCACCTCTTGTCCTCAGATCCAGTCCTTGGCCAGTATGTGTCTGATTCCCCCAATTTTGTTTTCAAAAGGGCTCCAGCCTTAAGAGACAAAATTGTGCGTAGTGAATTCATTGACACCTCATTGTCCACTTGCTGCAAATATAAGGGGACTTACATATGTGGCAGTTGCAGTTATTGTGGCTACATGCTTACACACAAATGCCCTGTACTTCCCAATGGCAACATCCATCAAGCAAAACATTTTGCGAATTGCCGGACGGTTGGCGTAATCTATCTCTTGCTCTGCACTTGCCAATGTTTTTACATTGGTAAAACCAAACAAGAATTTTGGCGACGTGCGTATCGCCATATTCTGAGCATGCGAAAATCAGACCCAGATTTACCTTTGGGCAGACATGTGGCCACGGTACATGCAGGCAAGATGCCTAAAATCAAGTTTCTTATCCTAGATCGAATCCACCCTGGCCCCAGAGGAGGGGACTGGAATAAGTCCCTCCTCCAGCTTGAGCTCAGGTGGATTTATCTTCTAAAGGCCACTGAACCACCAGGACTAAATGGGACCTTATCATTCAAACCATACCTTGAAGGTTTTAATTCCGGAGGGATGGAAACATGAAATTCAGCATTTTTCCATACCTGCTATATATTTCATTTCTTAAATTATCTTTGCCTATTTTTGAATTAATTATAATTTTTGTCTTCATTTGATGTCTTTTTTTGTCTCATGCTTGTTGTATTTTTATATACACTAATTTCTTAATTTTCCTGTTAGTTCAGTTTTTCATTATTTACTGTATATAATCCTATTCACTGGATTATTATTATGTTATTTTTTTGACTGTTTTACTATAATTTTTTTGTTTGTACTAATTGATTTATCATTTGTTTATCAAATATGTATACTATGTTATCGCACAATTCCATTATTATTCTCTGTATACCTATATATCAATTGTCATTATATGTACTACAACATGGTGTTCTTTTTTCCTTGCCTCCGCTCTGTTGAATATCTGTTGCAAATATATGGCTGCCTACTGCCAGTGACTAACATGTTAACTACACCTGGTGATCGATTCCATATCTGGCAACATGTAGCTAGTTTTGGTATTTAGCACTTAATTCCTTTTCCCTTGGTTGTCTTTATTTGACATCGATACATGAAGTATCAATATTCCATTCATTTATATAGTTCCAGCATGTTTTATTCCGGATTGTGTTCCCTCCTTTCTCCCTGTGTATCCCGGGACGGTGAGACACACACCGCAGTCAGCGGTGTGTCTCCTTGGTCTTTCCTCCATCTACCCTGGTCTCTGTATGGTCCAGTGGCGACCAATAAGCAGCCGTGGTGGTTCCCTTCCACTTCCGGTTGCGATCTCCGTGCCGGTGGAACGCAAGTGCCGGCTCCGCCCACACCTCGTCACGCTGGTGCGTGACGTGTGGGGGCGTGCCCGGCATCTGCGCTCCAGGGAGCCCTCCCCGCGAAGCCAGCTGAACTGCATTCTAATCAATTAGCCAGCACATATTAGTGCACCTCTCTTAGCACTCAGCCAGCGTTTTGTTTGCTGGCTGCAGTGTGGAGAGGACGTTTCCATTTTATTTCAATCTGGTTTATTATCAAGGTATGTGTAATCTCCTTGCCCCTAATTTTCAAAGGAAGAGATCCATCTATTTAATTATCTTCTCAATCATTCCTCGATCTTATGACATTCTGTAGTCCCTGATGTGGGCCCTCTTCCTCCAATATTACCTTTAAGCATATATTGTTTCCTAAATATATACTGTTTTTCGCATAATCCCCTTGATATGCCTAAACCGTTTTCTAATTAGTTGCTGTCTGCCTATCTTTCAGACCGGCAGTACCTATATTCCATTCAAGAGATTGCACCTGGCTTCCCCCCTTTTCTGAGGACTCCAGATGCCCAGTTTGATTGTCGGTCACGTCCGTGGTTTAACAGCTGTGTCCTTCCTCTAAATACTAACATCTATTTACAATCCATACTGCCATACGTGCTTGCCAAATCAATCCGTATCACCAGTTGTTTTTAACCCTTGTGCAGGCTTCTTTTAAACTCAGTTATGGTATAACCCTGTAAGTACTCATTATTTATGCTATATACTATGTGAACTGTATTAGTCACTTTATATCATGCAAGAATCCTTATAAATATTGGTTTTTCTTACACACCCATATTTTTATACCACCAGAGTACTGCTTGAACTCCCCTGAAGAAGGAGCAAGTATCCTTAGCTCCGAAACATGTCGGGTCATGTTCGAGCACTATGAGTTATGTCCTCTCTGTTTGTTTCTTGCTTGCACATTGTTCTTAATCTTTGATTTGTATTTGTATTTAAATAAAAAACTTCTTTATTTATATTATCTATCTATCCTTCCAATCTTTTGTGCCTAAAAAGTCCCAATTTAGGGGAACCTTAAATTTTCGCATATGTAGCCAGGAGGCATGCCTGCCCAACTTCCCCTTCCAGATGCAGTGAGCCGGCTGCATGAGAGGCATTTTCCTTATGCCATCCCACGTACCCCTACCCAAAGATACCCCCAAAAAAGATGTCGTGTCTGTAGCAAGCACGGAGGTAGGAGTGACACCCGCCATTATTGTCCCAAATGTCCTGACCAACCTGGTCTCTGCATCGGGGAATGTTTCGAGCGCTACCACACACTAGTGGAGTATTAGCGTAGGGTACAGCACGACACAGTGTAGGGCACACAAACACAGGGTCTCGAAAGATGTTGGATGTCCATCGACATTTTGAGAGACCCAAGCTGGAAGAGAAGATCGCAGAAGATCGCAGTCCCAAATCAAGAAACAGTTAGAAAGAAAAATAAAAGGATCCAAAAACTGTTGTGGTGTCAGTAATTTTATATGTCCTTCTACTCCTTCCTACTGTACTTTTTTCAATGTCCTTTGTTTGTTTTTTCATTCTTTTGTGACCTGTTTCTCTTGCAGGTACTCGTCGGCTACCACGCATTGATTTTATATATTCTGACACAAACAGCGTTTGCGCTCAGCATATATGGATACCTTTGCTGATAGCAGCTGTGGTGATTTTCTGATTTCAGCACTGCAGTTAAAATCTTATTTTGGTATACGTGGATAGTACCGTGTATACCCATCATTAAATTCAGTGGGTGGTTGTTTGGGCGGTTAATGATGAGAATCCAAAAACTTTTGTTGTGTCAGTCATTTTATATGTCCTACTCTTCCTAATGTACTTTTTTTAATGTACTTTTTTTTTCATTCTTTTGTGACCTGTTTCTCTTGCAGGTACTCGTCGGCTACCACGCATTGATTTTATATATTCTGACACAAACAGCGTTTGCGCTCAGCATATATGGATACCTTTGCTGATAGCAGCTGTGGTGATTTTCTGATTTCAGCACTGCAGTTAAAATCCTATTTTGGTATACGTGGATAGTGTCGTGTATACCCATCATTAAATTCAGTGGGTGGTTGTTTGGGCGGTTAATGATGAGTAATACTACGCATTATTCCTGTGCTGATTTCTGATAGGTTCTCTTTTTTTCCGTTCAACCCACAGGCTGCATGAAAAAAAAAAAACCTATATGCCAAACAAGGACCAGCAATGTTCTGGTACGTTGCTGGACTTTGAATGGTTATACCAGGATGATGCCTGCAGATTTAGGCATCATCTTGGTATCGTTTTTTACAGCCAGCGGTCGGCTTACATGTAAAAGCAATCCTAGCAGGTAATTGGCCGCTAGACTGCTTTTACATGCAGTGGGAGGGGCCTCCCCCCCACCGCTGCCTTCCGCAGCCTTCCATGGTTTTTCTCGGGCTCTCCTGTCCCACCGGTTAACCCGAGAGTGCAGCCGGGGGTTCAATTGTCTAACCATAGAGCTAATTGGAGATGAGAATGGCTCCAATCATCTCTATAGCCTAAAATGCCGGAGGCTACGAACATTTTATGACTTCTGTTTCGCCAGAAATAAGCAGGGCCATTGGGAAATTGGGAAAGTATTTTATCACACCAATTTTGGTGTGGTCAGATGCGTTAAGGTCAGAGGAGAGATCTAGAGTCTAAAAGACCCCAATTTTTTTAAAAAAGAGTACCTGTCACCACAGATTGCTATCATAGGGGATATTTAAATTCACTGTGATAACAATAAAAATGATTTAAAAAAAAATTAAAGGAAAGGTGTCAAAATAACATAAAAAAGCAAAAGAAAAAAGAAAAAAAAATATTTGAGCCCCCCCCCCCCTTTCCCCCGGTGCTTGCGCGCAATGGCGCACGCAAGCAGTGGTCTAGTGTCATATGTAAACCGCAATTACAGCATGCATGTGAGGTATCGCCGCGATCGCCAGATCGAGTGCAGTAATTCTTGCAGTAGACCTCCTCTGTAAGTCTAAAGTGGTAACCTGTAGAGACTTTTAAAGGTTTTTAAAAATGTACGTATGTTTTTGCCGCTGCGCAGGCATGCGCAATTTTTAAAGCATGTCATGTTAGGTGTCTATGAACTCGGCATAAGATCATCTTTTAAATTTTACCAAAAAAATTGGAATTATATAGTGTATTTGTGCACTAAATTAAAAAAATGTATTTTTTTTGCAAAAATTGCGTTTGGAAAATCTGTGCGCAAATACCGTGTGACAAAAAAATTTGCAACATCCACCATTTTATTCTATAGGGCCTCTGCTTTAAAAAAATATATAATGTTTGGGGGTTCAAAGTAATTTTCTAGTAAAAAAAAAAATATTTTTTCATGTAAACAAAAAGGCACAGAAAAGGCTTGGTTTTCAATTGGTTAGAAGAGTGGGTGATGTGTGGCTAAGATTGAGCATAAAATGCCGGGACAGTTCAAACACCCCCCAAATGACCCCTTTTTGAAAAGTAGACACCCAAAGCTTTTTTCTGAGAGGCATGGTGAGTCCATGGAGTATTTTATATTTTGCCACAAGTTTCGGGAAAATTATAATTTTTTTTTTTTTTGTTGTTTTTTACAGAAAGTTGTCACTAAATGATATATTGCTCATGCATGCCATGGGAATATGTGAAATGACACCCCAAAATACATTCTTTTGCTTCTCCTGAGTACAGGGATACCACATGTGTGAGACTTTTTGGGAGCCTAGCTGTGTACGCGACCCCGACAACCAGTCCACATCTTCAGGTTTTCTAATGGCGTAAATTGCTGATTTTACCCCTGACTACCTGTCACAGTTTCAGAGGCCCTGAAATTTCAAGATAGCACAAAACCCCCCCCAAATGACCCCATTTTGCAAAGTAGACACTCCAAGCTACTGGCTGAGAAGCATGGTGAGTCCATGGAATAGTTTATATTTTGCCACAAGTTTCGGGAAAAAATTTTTTTTTATTTTTTTATTTTTTTTTACACAAAGTTGTCAGTAAATGATATATTGCTCACACATGCCATGGGTATATGTGAAATGACACCCCAAAATACATTCTGCTGCTTCTCCTGAGTACAATGATACCCCATGTGTGAGACTTTTTGCCAGTCTAGCCGCGTACAGGACCCGGAAAACCAATGCGCACCTTTTGGCTTTCCAAGGGCGTAAATTGTTGATCTCACTCCTTACTACCTATCACACTTTTGAAGTCCATAAAAAGCCAAGATGGCACAAAACCCCCCCAAATTACCCCATTTTTCAAAGTAGACACTCCAATCTATTTGCTGAGAGGCATGGTGAGTATTTTGCAGCTCTCATTTTTTTGGAAAATGAAGAAAAAACAGGAAAATGCATTTTTTTCCCTCATTTTTCAATTTCCAAAGCTTTGTGACAAAAAGTGAGATCTGCAAAATACTCAACATGCCTCTCTGCAAATAGCTCAGGGTGTCTTCTTTCCGAAAAGGGGTCATGGGGGGGGGGGTTGTGCTGTCTTGGCATTTCATGGCCTCCAAAACTGTGATAGGTAGTCAGAAGTGAAATCAACAATTTACGCCCTTGGAAAGCCTGAAAGTGGGGACTGGTTTTCGGGGTCCTGTACTCGGCTAGACTGCAAAAAAGTCTCACACATGGGGTATCCCTGTACTCAGGAGAAGCAGCAGAATGTATTTTGGGGTGTCAGTTCACATATACCCATGGCATGTATGAGCAATATATCATTTACTGACAACTTTGTGTAAAAAAAAAAAAAAAAAATTCCCGGAACTTGTGGCAAAATATAAAATATTCCATGGACTCACCATGCCTCTCAGCAAATAGCTTGGGGTGTCTACTTTCCAAAATGGGGTCATTTGGGGGGGTTTTATACTATCTTGGAATTTTAGGGCCTCCGAAACTATGATAGGTAGTCAGGAGTGAAATCAACAATTTACGCCCTTGGAAAGCCTGAAAGCGGGGACTGGTTTTCGGGGACCTGTACTCGGCTAGACTGCAAAAAAGTCTCACACATGGGGTATCCCTGTACTCAGGAGAAGCAGCAGAATGTATTTTGGGGTGTCAGTTTACATATACCCATGGCATGTTTGAGCAATATATCATTTACTGACAACTTTGTGTAAAAAAAAAAATATATATATATATATTTACCGGAACTTGTGGCAAAATATAAAATATTCCATGGACTCACCATGCCTCTCAGCAAATAGCTTGGGGTGTCTACTTTCCAAAATGGGGTCATTTGAGGGGGTTTTGTGCTATCTTGGAATTTTAGGGCCTCCGAAACTGTGACAGGTAGTGCAGAGATGACATGAACAATTTACGCCATTAGCAAACCTGAGAGTGTTGATTGGCTTTTGCGGTCCTGTACAGAGCTAGGCTCCCAAAAAGTCTCATAACATGGGGTATCCCCATACTCAGGAGAAGCAGCAGAATGTATTTTGGGGTGTCATTCCACATATACCCATGTCATGTGTGAGAAATTTATGTTTTAGTGACAACGTTGTGTAAAAAAAAAAAAATTCAAAAACAAAATTAAAAAAAAATTGTAATTTTACCAAAACTTGTGGCAAAATATAAAATATTCCATGGACTCACCATGCCTCTCAGCAAACAACTTGGGGTGTCTACTTTCCAAAATGGGGTCATTTGGGGGGGTTTTGTGGTATCTTGACATTTCAGGGCCTCCTAAACCGTTAGAGGTAGTGAAAAAATGCAATGAAAAATGTACGCCCTTTGAAATTCTGATGGTGGTGATTTGTTTTTGGGGACCCTTACACAGCTAGGCTCCCAAAAAGTCCCACATATGTGGTATCCCTGTACTCAGGAGAAGCAGCAGAATATATTTTGGGGTGTAATTACACATATACCCATGGCATGTGTGAGCAATATATCATTTCAATGACAACTTTGTGTAAAAAAATTCATTTTTCAAACACCTGTGACAAAAAAATGAAATATTCAATGAGCTCAACATGCCTGTCAGGACATTCCTTAGGATGTCTACTTTCCAAAAAGTGGTAGTTTGGGGGGGGTTTTGTACTGCCCCGCCATTTTAGCACTTCATGAATTGAGATAGGCAGTCAGAAATTAAAGCTGCGTAAATTTCACTATTTACACCATAGTTTGTAGACGCTATAACTTTTGCTCAAACCAATAAAAATACGCTCATTGATTTTTTTTGTCAAAGACATGTAGCTAAATATATTTTGGCAAAAAAAATGACATAAATTTAGTATATTGGATATTTTTTAAAAGACAAAGTTGAAAATGTCATTTTTTTGCAAAATTTTCGCTCTTTTTTTATTAATATCGCAAAAAATAAAAAGCGCAGAGGCGATCAAATACCACCAAAAGAAAGCTCTGTTTGTGGGAAAAAAAGGACGTAAATTTCGTTTAGGTACAGCATTGCATGACCGAGCAATTATCAGTTAAAGTCACGAAGTGCCAAATTGAAAAAAGGGGTCTGGTCTTTAAAATGCAAAATCCTCCGGTAGGAAAGTGGTTAATTTAATTCCCAGATATTTTAACTCCTCACTTCTCCAGACAAAAGGAAATTCGGTTTTTAACTCATTTCTCTCTTGAGTGCTCATTTTAATACTTAATATTTCCGACTTTGTTTGATTAATTTTTAAATTAGAGAGTTCTCCATATTGCTTGAAAATTTTAATTATATTTGGCAGGGAAATCCTTGGGTTGGAGACGTAGAGCCGTCGTGTAGGGTCGTCGGCAAATGCCGCCACTTTATGCTCTACCCCCCCAACCCCCACCCCTTTTATATCTGGGCATTCTCTTATTGTTGCCAACAGGGGTCCCAAAGAGATCACAAACAGTATTGGGGACAGGGGGCAATCTTGTCTTGTTCCGTTAAACATATCGAACGATTCGGACATTGTCCCATTTATTTTTATTTTTGCTGATGGTCAACTGTACAATGTACCGATCCAAGCCTTCATTCTTGGACCAATGCCCATTTCCTCTAGGGTTCTCAACATGAACCCCCAGTTGACCCTGTCGAATGTTTTTTCGGCATCAATCGACAGTATCAAACTGGAGCCCCTGTTTTTTAACATTTGATCTATCAATAGGATTGTTCTAATCCCATTATCTTTCCCCTGTCTGCCCGGTGTGAAGCCGACCTGGTCGTCATGGATACAATCTTCCAACAGCCCTTTCATCCTCGTTACTAGTATTTTCGTATATAACTTAGTGTCGGCATTCAAGAGAGAGATGGGCCTGTAACTTGAGCACAACGTAGGATCTTTCTCTTCTTTTAGGATAACTGTTATCGAGGCTAAAAGTGCCTCTCTACTCATATCGAATTGAGATCCCAGTCCATTCATATATCCCCTTAATCTTGGGATTAAAAGATCTTTATATTGCTTATAATAACTGATGGTGAAACCATCAGGTCCTGGGCTTTTTCCTGTCGGAGTATCTTTTATAGCTTTTTCTATTTCTTGATCCGTAATTGGTGCCTCAAGGAGTGTTATTTTTTCCTTCTCTATGTTTTTCATTTTTGCCTTTTTCAAATAGTTTTTAATCTTTTCTTCTCTTTCGGGGTTATTTTCTTGTTTACCCACCCCCCCCTACCGCATATAAGTTACTGTAATATCTTTGGAACTCTCTTGCTATCTCAGTGGATGAATGGACCAAGTCCCCACCTCTATTTCTAATTTTGTCTATGAAATTTATTGATTTTTTTTTTTAAGAATTCTTGCCAAATTTTTTCCTATCTTATTACCCTCCACATATTTCTCTCTTGCTACTTTATTAAATTCTTGTCTCGTATCTTGTTCTATTAATTCTTTTAAATCCTCTTTTTTTCTTTCTAGCAGAGGGGATAGATCTTTTTTATTAGTTGTTGTTATTATTTTTTTTGTTTTTGTTCTAATTCATATATTTCTCTCATTAATCTGTCTTTTTTTTTCAGATCTTTCTTTATCCCTTTGTGCTCCTTTTGAAATTAATATACCCCGCATATAAGCTTTTTGTGCTTCCCATATAATATTTTTAGGTGTTTCTTCAATGTCATTGTTTTGAAAATAAAATTCCAGTTCTTTTTCTATTTCCTTTCCCCATTTTATATCTCTAATCAATTCCTCATTAATTTTCCAAGTGGGTCTTCTGGTTCGACCTTTGCCCATTTTTATTTTAACTGATATGGGGGAGTGATCTGACCAGGTCCTAATCCCAACCCTAGCCTCTGAGGCTTTCTCGATCCATCGGTGTTCTATTAGGAGATAATCAATTCTGGAATATGTCTTATGGATATTTGAATAATAGGTAAAATCTCTCTCTTTTGGGTTAAATATTCTCCAAATATCTGCTAATTGATTCTGATATAATTTTGTCCTAAGCTCCTTAATCTGATACTTCGAGCACCTTTGGTGTCGTGATGTGTTATCCATCTTAGGATCAAGGCTCAGGTTGAGGTCCCCGGCTAAGATCACTCCTCCTTTCTTAAAGTTTGTTAGTTTCCCTAAGATCTTCCCTAGGAAGGCTATTTGTCCCTCATTGGGGCTATATATATTTACTAATGTAACCTCTTCTCCATTTAATGTCCCCTTCAAAAAGAGGAATCTGCCCTCCGGGTCGGCTAGCCTATCTTCTAGGTTGAATCTAGTCCCTCTAGCGAGACCGATAGCTACCCCACTTGATTTTTTTTAAATGTGTCTGCATAAAACCACGTCGGATGGCTAGGGGAATACAGTCTAATATTTGATTCATGTGTAATATGGGTCTCCTGTAGGAAAATCTGCTTTTAGGTACTTAATTTCCCCTAAAATTTTTTGTCTCTTTATTGGTGAATTCATTCTTCTTACATTATATGATAGGTAGTTTACTACACTCATTTGCTTTTATATGGTTTGCCTGGTAATCTATGTCCAAAAGTATGTTCCCACGCTATATGCCAGTGGTATTTGGTTTTTTGGGCAGTTTTTCCCTTCTTATTGTTTTTCCTACTTCCACCCTCCCTCCCACCCCCTCCCTCCCCTCCCCCCTCCTTTTCCCTCCCCCCACCTCCCCCACTCTCCGACCCTGTGGGCCCCTAAATTTCTCTTTTCCCTTTGCTAGGGTAGTCGATTTACCTCCCCTCCATTCCAATCGACATTCTTCCAGGGTTGAGCTCTGCCCCTGCTCGCCCTTCCCTTCCCTCCCTCCCATATTTGGGGAGAAAGGTTTCTGCCTGCTATCTCGCCACAAGGCCATCCTTTTAGAGTTCCTAACTACTTCCCCCTCTTCCCTCCCTCCCCCCTTCACTCTTAGCTCCCACAGTCTGATCTCTTGCTTATTAATTTCTTTTTTCTTTAGTTTTCATATCCTTCTTTTTCTTCTCCTGCCACTGAGTTTCCTCCTCTAATTCTTCATCGGATTTTCCTTGTTCTGTCCATCCTGGAACCACTATTTCTGGTATCTTTAGAATCTCACAGAAGGTTGTAATATCTTCAGGGAACCTCAGTAAGCCCGTCTTTCCTTCTCTTCGTGCCCCCAATCCTGGCGGGTGACTCTAAAAGTACTGTATATTTTGCTTCTTTAACTCTTCCACCACCGGTTTTAGGATCCGCTTTCTATTCAGTGTTTCCTGTGAAAGATCTGGAAAAATTTGTAAATCTTCTCCCTCATATCTCAATGTTGGTCTATCTCTCATTTTTTTCCCAGATTTGTGCTCTCACTTCGTATTTATGAAGCCTCACTATCACATCTCTTGGTTTATCTTTAGGGGCGTTTAGAGGTTTACGTATTCTGTGTACTCTTTCAAATTCTACTTTATCAGTAATTGGGTTCCCAAGAATCGGATTAAATACACTTTCAAGCATTTGTTGTCATTTTTCTTCTTTATCTTTTTCTGGTAGTCCTCTGATCCGCAGATTCTTCCTTCTATTTCTATTCTCTTGATCCTCCATCTTATAAAGAATATTCCTCTGTTCTAGTTGCAATTTATTCATTTGTTCTTTTAGATTTGATAGCTTTTTCCCGTGGGTATTTATCTTTTTTTCCGTTTCCTCAACTCTTATCAATGTGTGACCCAGGTCTCTGTATAGAGTGGCCATTTCGGCTTTAATTGATCTATCCAAATTGGAGAACATTTCAATCATTTCTGATTTTGTCGGGGGTTGATCGTTCATTCTTAGGTCATCTTCCTTCCCAGGGTCATTGTCCTCTGCTGTTTGTGTGCTCTCTCTGGATAGGTCTAGGCTTTCCTCTCCTGTTACACCTGATGCCTTTGTTCCTTTTGTCTTTTTATTTCCTTCACTAGTTTGTTTTGATCTTACCACTGTTTGGGATTCAGGTATCCCATTTTGACCTTTCCCTTCCTGGGTCATGTACATTTTAATAGTCCCAGGACTAGCCATGATTTTTGCCGTTTTCCCAAATGTCTCCTTTGTCTGTTTGTTCTTAATTTTAGACACATTGGCTCTTTCTATATATAGTTGTTGATTGTCCCTTGTAATTTTATCTGATTATTCCCCTTCAGTCTTTAGGGAGCTGCCTATAGGGGAACCCAACACTTTTCATACAAAGGGCCTTATACCCCGTTATTGAATTAGTATGGTAGTTGCCCTTTTGGGGGGCTTCTCCTATTTTCTTGCAGTGTTTTTCCCAAGGTGCTCAATACTAAATCAAACCCCTTTTCATTCAGTCCTGCTCTTGCTGGTAAGCACCGAGAATAAAAGATAAGGCTTGAGAAAAAATTGGGGGGGTTACACCTCTCCCTATACTCCCCTCAGTCCCAGCTGGCCATATACCGTAGTGAACAGGGATTAGACATTAATAAGGATATCCTCCTGTATCTCACCCTGCGGGTTTTTTGAGCTGGTTTACTTTATGCACAGGTATTTCAATTGTTTCAAAATAGTCCTCTCACCAAGAAAACCAAAAAGAAAAATACGTATAACAATAACCAGCTTAAGAGTATTTGGGGGGGGGGTTTCCCCCTCTCACCAGTCCATGCAGTTTGTTCTGGGATCTCCCCACATGCTACCCTATAGCATTTTCCCTTCAGGACTATTGCCTACTGTTTAGCTCAGTGAGCAATTTGTCTTGGGATAGTTTATATCTCCCCCTTCCCGGTTGTTTGCACTCAGTGGCGTAGCGTGGGGGGTGCAGGGGGGGCCGGCCGCACCGGGCGCAACATTTGGGGGGGCGCATCCCGCACCAGTGTCACTCTAGCAAACTTTAAAAATTCTTCCTAGCGTGTCACTCCATCCGCCGCCATCTTCAGGCTAAACAATAGCCAGCCGGCGCCCTGTGATTGGGCCAACATTGTCATGTGCGGCAGCGGGGCTGGCCAGTGGCAGAGCCCCGCCTCGCTTCTGGGGCCCGCCTCGCTGTCTTCTAAGTCAGCTCTGTATGTGTCTCCGTCCGTCCCGCCTCCTCTAAGCTCTCACAATCCTCCCGACCCACACCCTGTAAGGGCTCATCTTCACCATGTGGCAGAGCGGATGGATCATGAAACAGGTAAGTCATTTTGCTGGCTGCAGGACTAGACACAGCCTGGGGATGAGGCATAGTTAACAGTGTAGTGTAGTTTAGTGGGTAGTAGTAGTGTAGTGGACAGGGTAGTGTAGTGTAGTGAGCAGTGTAGTGTAGTGTAGTGTAGTGAGCAGTGTAGTGTAGTGGGCAGTGTAGTGTAGTGGGTAGTGTAGTGTAGTGGGCAGTGTAGTGTAGTGGAAAGGGTAGTGTAGTGGGTAGTGTAGTGGGCAGTGTAGTGTAGTGGACAGGGTAGTGTAGTGGAATGGTCAGTGTAGTGTAGTGGGTAGTGTAGTGGGTAGTGGGCAGAGTAGTGTAGTGGGCAGTGTAGTGTAGTGGGTAGTGTAGTGTAGTGGGCAGTGTAGTGTAGTGGACAGGGTAGTGTAGTGGGTAGTGGGCAGAGTAGTGTAGTGGGCAGTGTAGTGTAGTGTAGTGGGCAGTGTAGTGGACAGTGTAGTGTGTAGTTTAGTGGACAGTGACGTGTAGTGGGTAGTGTAGTGCGCAGTGTAGTGTAGTGGGTAGTGTAGTGGATAGTGTAGTGTAGTGGACAGTGTAGTGGTTAGTGTAGTTTAGTGGTCAGTGTAGTGTAGTGGTTAGTGTAGTTTAGTGGGTAGTGTAGTGTAATGGTCAGTGTAGGGGACAATGTAGTGTAGTGGGTAGTATAGTGGACAGTGTAGAATATTGGAAAGTGTGGTGTAGTGTAGAGGACAGTGTAGGGTAGTGTAGTTTAGTGGACAATATAGTGGTTAGGGTAGTGTAGTGGACAATGTAGTGTAGTGGTCAGTGTAGTGGACAGTGTAGTGTAGTGGTCAGTGTAGTGTATTGGAAAGTTTAGTGTAGTGGACAGTGTAGTGGGTAGTATAGTGTAGTGGACAATATAGTGGTTAGTGTGGTGTAGTGGACAGTGTAGAGTAGCGTAGTGTACAGTGTAGTGTAGTGGTCGGTGTAGTGTAGTAGTCAGAATAGTGTAGTGGACAGTGTAGTGGGTAGTATAGTGGACAGTGTAGTGTATTGGAAAGTATAGTGTAGTGGACAGTGTAGTGGGTAGTGTAGTGGACACTGTAGTGAACAGTGTAGTGTAGTAGACAGTTTAGTGTAGTTTAATGGTCAGTGTAGTGGGCAGTGTAGTGAAGTGGGCAGGTAGGAATCAGGTAGGTCAGTGTAAGGGTCAGTGTCGTGGCCAGTACAGGAATCAGGTATGTTAGCATAGTGGACTGGTAGGTCAGTATAGGAATCAGGCTGGTCAGTACTATTGTATGAAGGGACTCAGGGAGTGCTAAAAGTCTGCAGGTTAGGGGGCGCAAATTACTTGTGTTGCCCCAGGCGCTGACAACCCACGCTACGCCACTGTTTGCACTGGCTCGTTTTTTTTTTTTTTCCACTCATATCAGTTTTCTCAGACTAGTCCACTCAGGGAAAGAGATGTAGAAAAAAAACCATAAAGATAGCAAACATTTAGGAATAATTGGGGGGGGGGGATTTTCTCCTCTCACCAGTCCATACATCTTGCTCTGATGTGCTCCTAGGGCTGAAGTATGATGCACGGGGGTCGGTCCAGTTTCAGCGCTGCTATGCCTGTCCGTCGGTTGTTTTTCCTGTGCTGTTCGCCGAACTGGCTACTAGGCAGCGGGCAGGCAGTCGCTCTATCTTCCTCCACGTCGTCTTTTCCCGATGCCGCAGCAGCGGTCAGCTGTTGCTTCCCCGGAGGTCTGGCTGAACTCGCTCCGTGCAGCAGGTAACCAAGCCTTAGCGGACCGTAGTCCCCTTGGGTTCTGGATGGAGCATGCTGGGGGGGGGGGGGGTTAGCGGGACCCGGTCAGGCGGGTGCGGAGGTCGGGGGTATACGCTTGTCCTCAGACATTCAGGACGGCGTTCCGGCGCTCTAGCCTACGGTCGGGTCTGGTGCCATCAGCAGGCTCCTCCCCTTCCTTCTGCTTTGTTCCCAGGCTTCTATCCCAATTGATATTTTCTAGCAGCGAGCGCATTTTTGGGAAATTGGCTCTTTTGGAATTCAGCGTCCTTATATTACCCCTCTGCTTCCTATTACTGTAATTAATACTGAAACTTATTGACCTATGGTCACTGTTTCCTAAGTTACCCCGTATTTCTATATCCGTGAGCAGGTCTGTATTGTTGGTAATCAGTAGGTCAAGTACCGCATTGTTTCTTGTCGGTGCATTCACCATCTGACCCATGAAATTGTCCTGCAAAACATTTAGGAACTGCCGAGCCTAGGCTGAATGCGCGGTTCCTTCCGCCCAGTCTATATCAGGATAATTAATGTCCCCCATTATAATGACATTTCCTATCCTTGCTGCCAATCCTATCTGTAAAATGAGGTCCGCCTCCCCCTCCTCCCTCTGGTTGGGGAGCCTATAGCATACGCCCAATATTACCTTCCGCACCGTGCCTTCCCTTTGAAGCTCTACCCATAGGGATTCTGCCTCATCCTTAGTTCCATTATTAATATCATCCCTCATATTTACCTGTACACTGTTCTTAATATACAGACATACCCCTCCCCCTTTTTTACCTTCTCTATCTCTGCGATACCCCTGAATGGTCGCCATCCAGTCATGAGAGCTGTCAAACCAAGTCTCTGTTATCCCCACAGAATCCTCCTCAAACATCAGTAGCTCCAGCTCTCCCATCTTGTTGGCCAGGCTTCTGGCATTGGTAAACAAACCTCTTAATTTTGACCGGTTACATATATCCTCATTTGATGTTTTTAGGCTGCTCTCTTGATTTTTCCCCATACCCACCCTGGGTATAGGAGCTCCGAACACCCTACCACTAATGCCCCCATTTCTGCCCTCTGAAACTTGCTTTCCACTGGCTAATTCTACATCTGTACCCCCCCCATCACCTAGTTTAAAAGCCCCTCTAAATTTTTGGCCATCTTCTCACCCAGTACGGCTGCACCCTCCCCATTTAGGTGCAATCCGTCCCTACCAAAGAGCCGGTGGCCGACTGAGAAGTCGGCCCAGTTCTCCAGGAACCCGAAACCCTCCTTACTACACCAGCTCCTCAGCCACTTGTTAACTTCCCTAGTCTCCCGCTGCCTCTCTGGTGTGGCTCGAGGTACAGGTAGTATTTCGGAAAATACTACCTTGGAGGTCCTACTCCTCAACTTAGCGCCTAAGTCCCTGAAATCGTTTAGGACTCTCCATCTTCCTCTGCATATGTCATTGGTACCCACGTGTACCATGACAGCTGGGTCTTCCCCAGCCCCACCCAATAAACTGTCCACCCGATCCGCGATGTGCCGAACCCGAGCGACCGGCAAACAACAGACTGTTTGGCACACACGGTCTTTGGGACAGATTACACTGTCTGTCCTTCTAAAAATTGAGTCCCCTACCACCAGCACCTGTCTTTCCTTTCCCTTTCTCCCGGCCTCACTGGAGGAGTTCTTCCCCTGGCAGCTAGGGGCGTCGCTCTGCTCCAGCAATGCTGGTCCCTGACTGGTTTCCCCAACATCACACAACGGGGCGGAGCTATTGGGGTGCTCCAGCCCAGGATCAGCCTCCTTGCCTTGTACTCTTCTACCCCTCCTAACTGTCACCCCTCTACTCTGCTCTGATGCCTGCACCTCCAATACTCCACCCACCTCTGTGCAGACCCCTGCCTGCACCTGACTGGTACGATCCTGGCTCTCCTCCGGTATGGACAGAGGCATGGACTCCAGAGAGAGAGATATAATTTTGCCCCTGTACAAATCATTAGTATGACCTCATCTGGAATATGCAGTTCAGTTTTGGGCACCAGTTCTTAAAAAGGATATTGGGGAACTGGAGAAAGTGCAGAGAAGGGCAACCAAACTGATAAAAGGCATGGAGGAGCTCAGCTATGAGAAAAGATTAGAGGAACTGAATTTATTCTCTCTTGAGAAGAGGAGATTAAGGGGGGGGATATGATCAACATGTATAAATACAAAAGGAGTGCATATAGTGAACTTGGGTTTGAGTTGTTCACTTTAAGGTCAACACAGAGGACAAGGGGGCACTCTCTACGTCGAGAGTTAAACAGATTTCGTCTCCAAATACTGAAAGGTTTCTTCACCATAAGAGCTGTGAAAATGTGGAATAGTCTCCCTCCAGAGGTGGTTCTGGCTAGCTCACTAGATTGCTTTAAAAAAGGCCTGGATTCATTCCTAGGTGTACATAAAATAAATGGGCACTAAACATTTTTTTAGGTAAAGTTGATCAAGGGAATATCCGATTGCCTCTAGGGGGATCAGAAAGGATTTTTTTCCCCATGCTGTAGCAAATTGGATCATACACTGCTGATGCCCCCTTCCCCACTATCTAATACACTGCTGACCTCCCATCACCTAACACACTGCTGACTTCCCCAAATACACTGCTAACCTTCCTTTCCCTAATACACTGTTGACCCCCCCTCTTCCCCTAATACTCTGCTGATCACCCTTTCCCTAATACACTGCTGACCCCCTCTTCCCCTAATACACTGCTAACTTCCCCAAATGCACTGCTGACCCCGTCTTCCCCTAATACACTGCTGAACCCCCCCTTCCCGTAATAGACTGATAACTTCCCCAAATATACTGCTGACACCCCACCCCTTTCCCTAATACACTGCTGACACCCCTCCCCACTATCTATTACACTGCTAACCCCCCTCCCCACTGTCTAATACACTGCTGATCCCCCTCCTCACTAGTTAATACACTGATGACCCCCTCCCCACTATCAAATACACTGCTGACCCCCTTCCCCTAATACACTGCTTACCCCCCCCTTCCCATAATATACTGCTAGCTTCCCCAAATACACTGCTGACCCCCCTTCCCCTAATACACAGCAGGGTGTTAGGGGAAGGGGGGGATCAGCAGTGTATTAGGGGAAGGGGGATCAGCAGTGTATTAGATAGTTGGTAGGGGGGTCAGCAGTGTATTAGATAGTGGGGAGGGGGGTCAGCAGTGTATTAGGGGAAGGGGGTGCCAGCAGTGTATTTGGGGAAGGGGGAATAAGCAGACACCCCCTATCCCCTAATACACTGCTGACCCCCCTTCCCCTAATACACTGCTGACCCCCTCCCACTCTCTAATACACTGCTGATCCCCCTCCTCACTATCTGATACACGGCTGACCCCCTCCCCACTATCCAATACACTGCTGACCCCCTTCCACTAATACACTGCTGACCCCACCTTCCCCAAATACACTGCTGGCCCCCCTTCCCCTAATACACTGCTGACCCCCCTTCCCCTAATACCCTGCTAACCCCCTTCCCCTAATACACTGCTGACACCCCCCTTCCCCTAATACTCTGCTGATCACCCTTTCCCTAATACACTGCTGACCCCCCCCCTTCCCCTTATACACTGCTAACTTCCCCAAATGCACTGCTGACCCCGCCTTCCCCTAATACACTGCTGAACCCCCCCTTCCCGTAATAGACTGATAACTTCCCCAAATATACTGCTGACACCCCACCCCTTTCCCTAATACACTGCTGACACCCCTCCCCACTATCTATTACACTGCTAACCCCCCTCCCCACTGTCTAATACACTGCTGATCCCCCTCCTCACTAGTTAATACACTGATGACCCCCTCCCCACTATCAAATACACTGCTGACCCCCTTCCCCTAATACACTGCTTACCCCCCCCTTCCCCTAATATACTGCTAGCTTCCCCAAATACACTGCTGACCCCCCTTCCCCTAATACACAGCAGGGTGATAGGGGAAGGGGGGGGATCAGCAGTGTATTAGGGGAAGGGGGATCAGCAGTGTATTAGATAGTGGGTAGGGGGGTCAGCAGTGTATTAGATAGTGGGGAGGGGGGTCAGCAGTGTATTAGGGGAAGGGGGTGCCAGCAGTGTATTTGGGGAAGGGGGAATAAGCAGACACCCCCTATCCCCTAATACACTGCTGACCCCCCTTCCCCTAATACACTGCTGACCCCCTCCCACTCTCTAATACACTGCTGATCCCCCTCCTCACTATCTGATACACGGCTGACCCCCTCCCCACTATCCAATACACTGCTGACCCCCTTCCACTAATACACTGCTGACCCCACCTTCCCCAAATACACTGCTGGCCCCCCTTCCCCTAATACACTGCTGACCCCCCTTCCCCTAATACCCTGCTAACCCCCTTCCCCTTATACACTGCTGACACCCCCCTTCCCCTAATACATTGCTGACCCCCCTTCCCCTAATACACTGCTGACCCCCCTCCCCACTATCTAATACATTGCTGACCCCCCCCCCCCACTATCTAATACACTAATGACCCCCTTCCCGACTATCTAATACACTGCTGCCCCCCCTTTCCCTACTATCTAATACACTGCTGACCCCCTCCCCACTATCTAATACACTGCTGACCCCCCTCCCCACTATCTAATACACTGCTGCCCCCCCTCCCCTCTATCTAATACACTGCAGACCTCCCTCCCTCTTATACACTGCTGACCCCCTTTCCCCTAATACACTGCTGACCCCCCCTTCCCCTAATACACTGCTGACCTCCCTTCCCCTAATACACTGCTGACCCCCCTTCCCCTAATACACTGCTGACCCCCCTTCCCCTAATACACTGCTGACCCCCCCTTCCCCTAACACACTGCTGACCCCCCCTTCCCCTAATACTCTGCTGATCACTTCTTCCCCTAATACACTGCTAACTTCCTCAAATACACTGCTGACCCCCCCTTCCCCTAATACACTGCTGACCCCCCTTCCCCTAATACTCTGCTGATCACTTCTTCCCCTAATACACTGCTAACTTCCCCAAATATACTGGTGACCCTGCCCTTGCCCTAATACACTGCTGACCGCCCTCCCCACTATCTAATACACTGCTGACCCTCCTCCCCACTATCCAATACACTGCTGACCCTCCCTTCCCCTAATACACTGCTAACCCCCTTCCCCTCATACACTGCTGACCCCCATTCCCCTAATACACTGCTGACCTCCCTTACCCTAATACACGGCTGACCCCCCTTCCCCTAAAACAATGTTGACCCCCCTTCCCCTAATACACTGCTGACCCCCACTTCCGCTAATACACTGCTGACCCAACTCCCCCTAATACACTGCTGATCCCCCTCACCACTATCTAATACACTGCTGACCCCCTCCCCACTATGTTATACACTGCTGACCCCCCTCCCCACTATTTAATACACTGCTGTCTTCGGGGGGTCAGCAGTGTATTAGAAAGTGGGGAGGGGGACAGCAGTGTATTAGATAGTGGGGAGGGGGGTCAGCAGTGCGTTAGATAGTGGGGAGGGGAGTTAGCAGTGTATTAGATAGTGGGGAGGGGGGTCAGCAGTGCATTAGGGGAAGGGGGTGTCAGCAGTGTATTAGGGGAAAGGGGGAATCAGCAGAAACTCCCCTTCCCCTAATACACTGCTGACCCCCCTCCCACTATCTAATACACTGCTGACCCCCCTTCCCACTATCCAATACACTGCTGACCCCCTTCCACTAATACACTGCTGACCCCTTTCCCCTAATACACTGCTGACCTCCCTTCCCCTAATACACTGCTGATACCCCTTCCCCTAATACACTGCTGACCCCCCTCCCCTAATACACTGCTGACCCCTCCTTCCCCTAATACACTGCTGACCCCCCTTCCACTAATACACTGCTGACCCACCTTCCCCAAATACCCTGCTAACCAAGCCCTTCCCCTAATACACTGCTGATTCCCCCCTTTCCCTTAATATACTGCTGACACCCCCTTCCCCTAATACACTGCTGACCCCCCCCCCCACTAATACACTGATGACCCCCCATCCCTCCCCTAATACACTGCTGACCCCCACCATCTAATACACTGCTGACCCCCTTCCCCGCTATCTAATACACTGCGGACCCCCTTCCCACTATCTAATGCACTGCTGACCACCCCTCCCCACTATCTAATACACTGCTGTCCCCCTCCCCACTATCTAATACACTGCTGACCCCCCCCATTTCCCTACTATCTAATACACTGCTGACCCCCCTCTCCACTTTCTAATACACTGCTGGCCCCCCTCTCCACTTTCTAATACACTGCTGACCCCCGTCCTTACTATCTAATACACTGCTGATGCCCCCCTCCCCACTATCTAATACACTGCTGACCTCCCATCACCTAACACACTGCTGACTTCCCCAAATACACTGCTAACCTTCCTTTCCCTAATACACTGTTGACCCCCCTCTTCCCCTAATACTCTGCTGATCACCCTTTCCCTAATACACTGCTGACCCCCCCCCCCCTTCCCCTAATACACTGCTAACTTCCCCAAATGCACTCCTGACCCCGCCTTACCCTAATACACTGCTGAACCCCCCCTTCCCGTAATAGACTGATAACTTCCCCAAATATACTGCTGACACCCCACCCCTTTCCCTAATACACTGCTGACACCCCTCCCCACTATCTATTACACTGCTAACCCCCCTCCCCACTATCTAAAAACACTGCTGACCCCCCTCCCCACTATCTAATACACTGATGATCCCCCCTATCTAATACACTGCTGACCCCCCTCCCAACTATCTAAAACACTGCTGACCCCCCTCCCCACTATCTAATACACTGCTGACCCCACTATCTAATGCACTGCTGACCCCCTTCCCCACTATCTAATAGACTGCTGACCCCCCTCCCCACTCTCTAATACACTGCTGACCCCCTCCCCACTATCTAATACACTGCTGACCCCCCCTATCTAATACACTGCTGACCCCCCTCCCAACTATCTAATACACTGCTGACCCCCCTCCCCACTATCTAATGCACAGCTTACCCCCCTCTCGCCTATCTAATACACTGCTGACCCCCCAATACACTGCTGACCCCCTTCCCCTAATACACTGCTAACCCCCTTTACCCTAATACACTGCCAACCCCCTACCCCCCCTACCCCCTAATACACTGCTGACTCCCCCCTTTCCCCTAATAAAGTGCTGACCCCCCTTCCCCTAATCCCCAAATACACTGCTAACTTCCCCTAATACAATGCTGACCCCCCTACCTCTAATACACTGCTGACCCCCCCCCTTCCCCTAATACACTGCTGACCCCCTTCCCCTAATACACTGCTGACCCCCCCCCCCCATTTCAATACACTGCTGACCCCCCTTTCCCTAATACACTGATAACTTCCCCAAATATACTGCTAACCTCCCTTCCCCTAATACACTGTTAACCCCCCTCTTCCCCTAATAGACTGATAACTTCCCCAAAAATACTGCTGACACTCCCCCTTTCCCTAATACACTGCTGACACCCCTCCCCACTATATATTACACTGCTAACCCCTCCCCACTATCTAATACACTGTTGACCCCCCTCCCCACTATCTAATACACTGCTGATCCCCTCCCCACTATCTAATATACTACTGACCCCCCTCCCCACTATCTAATAGACTGCTGACCCCCCTCCTCACTATCTAATACACTGCTGAACCCCCCTCCCCACTATCTAATACACTGCTGACCCCCTCCCCACTATCTATTACACTGCTAACCCCCCCTCCCCACTATCTAATACACTGCTGACCCCCCTTCCCACTATCTAATACACTGCTGACCCCCCTCCCCACTATCTAATACACTGCTGACCCCCCTCCCCACTATCTTATACACTGCTGATCCCCCTCCCCACTATCTAATACACTGCTGACCCCACTATCTAATGCACTGCTGACCCCCCTCCCAACTATCTAATACACTGCTGACCCTCCTCCCCACTATCTAATGCACAGCTTACCCCCCTCTCGCCTATCTAATACACTGCTGACCCCCCAATACACTGCTGACCCCCCTTCCTCTAATACACTGCTAACCCCCTTTACCCTAATACACTGCCAACCCCCTACCCCCTAATACACTGCTGACTCCCCCCTTTCCCCTAATACACTGCTGACCCCCCTTCCCCTAATCCCCAAATACACTGCTAACTTCCCCTAATACAATGCTGACCCCCCTACCTCTAATACACTGCTGACCCCCTTCCCCTAATACACTGCTGACCCCCCCCCCCCATTTCAATACACTGCTGACCCCCCCTCCCCCTAATACACTGATAACTTCCCCAAATGCACTGCTAACCTCCCTTCCACTAATACACTGTTGACCCCCCTCTTCCCCCTAATACTCTGCTGATCACCATTTCCCTAATACACTGCTGACCCCCCCTTCCCCTAATACACTGCTAACTTCCCCAAATTTACTGCTGACACCCCCCTTTCTTGAATACACTGCTAACCCCCCCTCCCCACTATCTAATACACTGCTGACCCTCCCCCTCCCCACTATCTAATACACTGTTGACCCCCCTCCCCACTATCTAATACACTGCTGACCCTCCCCCCCACTATCTAATACACTGCTGAACCCCCCCACTAATAAAATGCTGCCCCCGGCCCCCTCCCCCTAATACAATGCTGATCCCCACCTACCCAAAAAAGGGGGAGGGGGGATCAGCATTGTATTGGGGGGAGGGGGCCGGGGGGCGGACAGCATTTTATTAGGGGGAGGTGGGCAACAGCATTGTATTAGGGGTAGTTGGAATCGGCATTGTATTAGGGGCCCTAATACAATGCTGATCCCCCCTCCCCTTATACAATGCTGCCTCCCTAAATAATATACGCAAGGTCCCCCCAAGCCCCTTTACTCTTACCTGTGCTACAGGACAGCTCAGCGATGCCGGTCACCGGTATCTGTGTGGGAAGGAAGGGATGCCACCGCCATGCTGTGCAGCCAGTGACTAGATCCGCCGCCAGATATGACGTCATATGCCACTCACATCCGGGGGCTAGCTCGACTCTGCAGACCCAGCGGGCAACGAACAGGAAGGGGAGTAAAAAAATATTTTTCAGGCTGCATTCACATCTGACATCTCAAAGCGGCCCCAGAGCAGGTGACCTACCGGAGAATTTCCCAGTATCCCGGCAGGCCATTCCGACCCTGGTGTCCATAGACTTTAATGGATGTCGCCTCTAATTCAGATCCTCAACTTAATTGATGTGATTTAAATCCGACATTACAGGAAGATTACACCGGCTTTCCCTGAAGTTGCTTCAAAGCGCCTTCATGTCACTTCAAAGTTGTTTCAAGTTGCACTGAAGTCGCCTGGCAAAGTCGACTGTCAGGTAACAGCAGTGTTAACCTGGGCTTGAGCCCCCATTCACAGCGGGCTGATTAGGCCAAATCAGACTCTTTTGCCCACAACAGCACGTACGAATCGGTGCGACGTTGGCAATTCCCAAAAGTAATTTATGCACTACCATTGGTGACTTTGGGGGGGGGCGAGTTCAATAGACAGGATCCCACACACATGTATGTCAAAATGCCCCTTAACTCTCACTGACATGCAGGTTTAAAATCGTGCGAGTTTTTATGCTTATTTTTTTATGAGAAGTTGGACAATGTACAATGGACAAAAAAAGTTTTTAAAAAACTCACCTTGGAAATGGCAAATGCCCGCAAAAAAAGAGAAAAGAGGTGAAAAGCATATGAAAAGCAAAGAGAAAACACTGTCACTTACGTAAAAACTTGTTTAAAGCTTTCTTTGACGGGCCTGCTCCGGCAGAATGGGTCTCCAACCGTATAGCTCGTGTAGAGGCTGTATAGGAAGGATTTCCACCCAGGAGAGGCGGAACTATGCCCCCCAGACCACCAGAATGGGGCTCCAACCATATAGCTCATTTAGAGACTGTACAGGAAGGACTTCCCCCCAGGAGAAGCTAAACCTGGCTGGGGCGACAAACGGCAAGGGATACCTCGCGACTCCAGAACTGATCAGGTGAGGAAAAAAATAGATTTTTTAATACAGATTTACCTGTAACATCCATTTCTTGAAGTACATCATGGGACACAGAGCCATAAATCATAACATATGGGTTATATAGCCACCTACAGTATAGGTGAAGGACACTGGCAACCAATCAGAAAGGATGACTGTGACAGAATCCGGCCACCGCGACTGGGTATCTCCACCAAGAACCTGCTTCCTAAGGTCTGGAACACTGGATCCGTGAATCTGGCTATAGTTACCCCAAGAACTAGACAGTACAAGTTTTGGAGTCAACCAGAATCAAACTGTTTATTCAAAACACATTCACACAGAGATATACAATCTGACAACCCCTCCCCCTTAGCCACACAAACATACACATCCCATAATAAGCTTACTATAGGCAGACAGGAACAACAGAACAATGGAATGCAGGTATTCAACAACAACAAACCCCCACCCCACTAGCAAGAGTCTGATTAGTGCAGAGCAGACCTGACTGGGGTTCTTGGTCACCCTGTGCCCCTAATAGACACAGGGTGACTTACACATAGGAAGGACTGGGGAAACTGGACGAGGAGTCTCCCAACCTCCCTAAAGCAATCTGGGTTCCACAAGCCCCCCAACCAAAGTGACTCACGCCACATATCTCCCCTTTCGGCAGGAGACTAACACAGAAGGAGACCCCAAACAGGTTGACTTTGAAGTTAGTCCGTAGTTCCAGTCCCCCAATGTCTGCACCCACACAGTACCCCAAACAAATTGTCCAGAACAGATCACTACTCACCCAGCCAACCTCTGCCTCTCTCGTAGAAAACAACCCCTGCTGGGGAGAAGTGTGGACTGCTCCTTCTCCCTGGAGTCCATTTAGCCACTGGAGAGAAGACAGGGTGACTGGGCTCACTGCATCATGCTGTTGGGGATCTGGGCTGACTACCCAGCATCCCTGGGGTACCCAGGGTGAGACAGTAGTCTCATTTACTTTTTCTCGATGAAAATCTGCTAGTGCTTGTACAACAAGGCTGACATACTCCTGTCCCAATGCCAGACCTTTTCTGGGGTTGTGTAAGTGGAAACCAAAGTCCCATCCACTACCACAGGAAATCCATCTTCTGTTAGTTGGGGGCAGAAGCCAGCAGCACTCTGCCCTGTTGCCAGCTCTTCTGCTGGATTGCTGTCAGTGAATACCGCAGTCCCATCCACTGATATCAGCTAAGGCTGCAGTTGTGAGGTGCCGATTGCATTCTCTCCCTGGAGCTCCTGCAAAGGTGACTGTTGTGGGCAGAGGTAAGTAGGGATGATCGAACGGTTCGGGTCGACCATCGGTTCGACCCGAACATTGAGTGTTCGAAATTCGGCCGAATTCCGAACATTTTGCAGTAAAAGTTCGGTTTTCGGTCACCAGAACCGTCTAAAATGCAAAGGGACAGGAAGTGGGCTTTAAAAGCCAGTGGTTGGCCCAGAAACGTCAGCGAAAGCCAATGAGGGGACAGGAGTCTGCTAGGAACGTGATTGGAGTGACTACGGGGACCAGAGGCCAATCAGGAGTGAATACGCCCCCCGGTATATAACATAGCCCCGCCTAACCTCTAGCACTGTAATACAGAGACTGTGGAAGAGAGTGGAAGCATTTCTGTTACTCCTGCTTTGTAACACAACGTTTGCTGCATAGCCGAGTGTTTTTAAAGCTCCATATCAGCAGAAGAGCATTCAGATTACAGTCAGTGTAGTTAGAAATACAGCGATTGTGCTGTTTGTTTGAGTTAGAAAAAAAGAAAAAATACATAAATTTAAAGGGACAGTGTGTAAGATTCTGGTACCTTTGGTACCCTTATTTACCATTTTCCTTTCAAAACATTGCGTCCCACCTTTCTAGTTAGGTGGACTGCATACACCTTTAAGACAGATGACGTCATCGCTGAGCGCCGCTGAGCGGCTATTTCAATCGCCAGCGTTCTCTCTCACGTTGTTCGTTCAATGTGTGTCTACATGCTCACAAGCCTTGTCTTGCTGTCGGAACCTCCAGCTATTTGTCTTTACCTGGAACAGACCGGAAGCTCGCAACTGATCCCGTATCTCGCTACTGGATCACTCCCTTACTACTGGACCCCTCTACTTACTAAACCTTACTAGTGATAAGTACCCCACAGGGGAATCCTCCATAACTAACTTACACTATCATCTTCTGCACATTAAGGACTGTTACTATCTATGCATACTAATTCTACCATCTGCACTGTTACATAGATTGCTAGCTCTTGAGTCTACTACCATCTATCCTTGCACTGGGTTAGTCTATCCTGTCTATGTCATCTGCTGTCCTTACCACCTGTTACCATACATGATTACTAACCTATCTGCATTCTACCTATTACCATCTACTACTCTCCTTAACATTACTATCAAGTGCTTACCATTACTGTCACTGCTCACACCTGTCCCTTCAGCACATCACCTCCATACTATCATATACATTCTATCACTCCAGGAACATCTTATTGAGTGTTTGTATATCTGTATGCTGAAGCAGACAGGCCCACAGTGATGAGTCTGGAGAGTTGGATCTGGTATTCCAACACATCTCTACATGACTACTGAGTGGAGATTCTGCAACTGCAAATCCAGCTTACAATAAAAACGCAGGAGCGTTACACAGTGTCAGTTAGAAATTGTCTTCTGCTGTATGGAGCTGTTCTTTTACTGTGAGGAAAGGGATATGCAGTGTAGTTAGGGTACTATATACCACTATAGTTAGATTCAACAATCTAGTTTTTGTAGGGATAGTTAAAAGTGTCAGGGTTCCGTCTAGTGATCACGTTGCACTGCTGATATATCTACAGCAGGTATACGTGCTTGCTAGTCAGCAAAATACATTGCAGCGATACACACATCTGCTGTATTTAGCGACAACTTTGGGTCGCATAGCAGTGTGCGTTTTGCAGGTGAATTTCACCGTGCAGCGTTGCCAAAGCCTCAGTGACAACTTAACGCCTGTTCTTTTTTTTTTTTTTTTAAGAAAACTTTATTGAAGCAAAGGTACGGTACATGGAAAATACAAGTACAACATTGGCCAACACATTTTACATTTTTGGGAGTCAGAAGCCGAGCACGAACAGAGGCTCGTAGCTGACTCTAAAGTAGGGGTATTGTGCATTATATAAGATACAATCATCAAAAACACACTAGAACCCTAGTTGGATGGATCTTATGCATTTATCATAACTGACTAAACAAACATAGAGGGGGGGGAGATGGAGGAGCGGAGAACAAGTGAGTGGGGGCAGATTATGAAAGAGAAGGGGGGGGCTAATTCCAGAAACATTGCACCCGAGTATTACCCCGGGAGATGGTATGAGAACGTATCTTCTTGCAGGGTAGTAGTAACATCTCGGGGTAGTGAATCCATAAAGTCCTGCCAAGTGTGAAGAAAACGGTTAGCGGATGATGGAAGATGAAAGTCCGTATTAAGTCGATCCTTGGTCATAAGGGTTAGCAGTTCCTTATGAACTTGCGAGACGGAAGGAACTACTGTCGTTATCCAGTTGGCCAGTATTACTCTGCGGGCTATCAGCAAACACGTAGTCGATACCCGAGGGTATGGTGGAGGGCGGCTGGACCAAATCTGGAGCTGTTTGTCCCAATGTCCAAATATTAGTAGAAGGGGATCCTTGGGCAAATGAAGAAGGGTGATCCTTTTAATGAGTAAAAGTACTTGATCCCAGAACGTGGATATGAACGAGCACGACCAGAACCTATGGAGCAGGTTCGGCCTGACGGCCTTGCAATAGGGACAGAGGCTGGTAGAAGGATCGTCTTTGTTACAAGTGAATGGAATATAAGCCCTGTGCAGTATTTTCAGCTGCGTTTCTCTCCAGTTTTCATTTGGGGTTATGCGCAAAGTTCTGTTGTATCCCTGAAATAGTTTGGCAACTATGTCCTCAATAGGAAAGTCTTTCGCCCAATTAGCCGCCGAGGAACTGGCATGGTGGAAAGATGAGAGCTTTTGAAAAGGTTTGTATATATCAGAGATACAGTATTTCCCCGCCGCCAGTAAAGGGTCCAGTAGAGGATCAAGAAAGCCTTTATGTGGGCCTCTGTTTGTTGACTGAAGAAAACTGAAGCATTGTATAACCGAGAAGGTATGTGAGGCCGGTAGATGGTAAATTTCCAAAATATCACTTATAGACCTTGGCTTTCCTGAAATAGGGTCACAGAGATCCGAGAAGTATTTGAGGCCTGTACGCTGCCATATGTCAAAATTACGGGAATGTAGTCCTGGGAGGAAGGCAGGGTTTCCCTTAATGGGCAAATATTTGGATATAGAGAGTGGAAGCTTTAAACGCTTTCTAGTCTCTCTCCAGGCAATCACCGTGTCTCTCAGAAGTACATTGTGTTGTAGCCTTGGTGGCATACTTTTCCATTTGGCGTGTAGTAACGCCGCCAGCTAGAAGGGAGCAGACATTTGTGTTTCCAGGTCGTAGTTTGAATAGCAGGAAGACTGAGAGAGCCAATCTAAGGATATCCTAAGAAGGCATGAAAGGTTGTACATTCTAACGTCAGGCAGGCTAGCACCCCCCCTCGCCCCTGGGAAGACAAAGTTTGCTGAAAGAGATGCGTGGTCACTTGCCCCGCCAGACAAACCAGGAGATAGCCTTATTAATAAATTTGGTGTCTGTATGTTTGATTAACAGGGGAATTGTTTGCAATGGATATAAAAGTCGGACGAAGCTGACCATTTTGACCAAATGACATCTACCCAGGAGCGAGAGAGGCAGATCCATCCAACTATCCAATTCCTATTTGAGCTTCTGAAACAGCGGAGGGTAATTTAAGGAATATATTGAAGACGGGATTTTGCCTATCTTAATACCCAAGTACGTAATGTGGGAGGTGGCCAGGGTGAAGGGGGCAGAGGAGGCCCAAGTCGGTTTGTGTCTGGTACCCAAGGGAAGTATTTCGCTCTTAGCATAGTTAATCCCCAGGCCAGAGCAGAGTTTGAACCTATCAAATATGGAGATAATGGTGTGCATGTCTGAGGAGGGGTTTTGAGTGAAAATTAGAACATCATCTGCGAAAAGCGATATACGGAGTTCATGGTCACCTATCAGGATACCGTGAAGTAGCGCGGTCTCCAACAAGTATCTGGATAGAGGTTCCAGAGCCAGATTGAAGAGTAGTGGGGATAGGGGACATCCCTGTCTCGTTCCCTGGAAGAGACTAAATTCGTCGGTGAGAGAACCGGCCACCCAGAGCCTGGCCGCGGGAGAGGTGTACATCGCCTTGACAACGTGCGTAAAAGGACCCGAGAAGCCAAAAGAGGACAAGACCTCGGAGAGCCATGCGAAATTCACGTTGTCAAAGGCCTTCTCCGCGTCCAAGGTGATGATCGCCAGATCTTTCTCTGAGTACACCCTAGCATGGTCCAGGGCCAAAAGGACCTTGCGTATGTTTGATGCAGCTGATCTGCCCTTGACGCCTGTTCTTTTAAGCGTTAAGTCCACTGTGCAAAAGGCTTTGCTACTCTGCGTCACACACATCTGCTGTCTTTAGCGACAACTTTGGGTCGCATAGCAGTGTGCATTTTGCAGGTGAATTTCACCGCGCAGAGTTGCCAAAGCCTCAGTGACAACTTAACGCCTGTTCTTGTAAGCGTTAAGTCCACTGTGCAAAAGGCTTTGCTACTCTGTGGCACACACATCTGCTGTATTTAGCGACAACTTTGGGTCGCATAGCAGTGTGCGTTTTGCAGGTGAATTTAACCACGCAGAGTTGCCAAAGCCTCAGTGACAAGTTAACGCCTGTGCAAAAGGCTTTGCTACTCTGCGTCACATGCATCTGCTGTATTTAGCGACAACTTTGGGTCGCATAGCAGTGTGCGTTTTGCAGGTGAATTTCACCGCGTAGAGTTGCCAAAGCCTCATTGACAACTTAACACCTGTTCTTGTACGCGTTAAGTCCACTGTGCAAAAGGCTTTGCTACTCTGCGTATCACACATCTGCTGTATTTAGCGACAACTTTGGGTCGCACAGCAGTGTGCGTTTTGTAGGTGAATTTCACCACGCAGAGTTGCCGAAGCCTCAGTGACAACTATGTCAGGTAGACCAAGGAAAGGCATAAGTGGCCCTGCTGTGGAAAGGGGCACAGCTTCTAGGGTGTCTAGAGGCAAGGGTGGACGTGGTGGTCAGTCCTCAGCCAGGCCACCATTGCGATTGTCCTCCTGTAGTGGCCAAGCTATACGTCCACAGTACGTACAGGAGGTGGTGGACTATATTACCAAATCCTCATCATCGTCCATCTCAAGTCCTCCCTTAGACCCAACTTCAGACATGGCAGAGGAGTCAGCTGAGCTGTTTGACCACAGTGTCGGCCATCTACTCCAGCCTGATGCTCAGTTCTTTATGGAGTCTGATGTTGGGTCTGAGGTTGAGGAGGAGGCAGAGCAAGCAAGAGGGGAGAGCAGACGGCCCACTTCATCTAAGGCCGCACCTGTTGTCTTCCGGGCCACTATACAAACCTCTTCTTGCTGGGCCTTTTTTGAGACATCTCATGCAGATCGAACAGTTGCGATCTGCAAGATTTGTCATAAGGGAATAAAACGTGGCAAAAATGTCAACCACTTGGGTACAAGCTGCCTAACCAGGCATTTGACAACCCACCACTTGGCCCGTTGGCAGGAGCATTTGAAGAACCCGCAAAAGGGCCAAAGATCGGTCAGTCGGCCTCCTAGTCCTCCTTGCGCTCCTCCTCGTGCTCCACCTGCACATCAGTCTGTCCCTTCTATAGTCACCTGTTGGCAGCCTCCACTGAGAGGGATGATGATGTAGCACGCAGTGTCGCATCTACCTCCAGCACACCACCAGCTGTAACATCTAGATGGCAAATTTCGATTCCACACAGGCGGGAATGAAAAAAAAAGTATACTCCCCGCCACCCACATGCCCAGCGTCTAAACAGTAGTTTGGCAAAAATACTGGCTCTGCAACTCTTACCATTTAACCTGGTAGAGTCTGCTCCCTTCTGCGACTTTGCAAAATGTGCAGTTGCACAGTGGCAGGTGCCAAGTCAGCATTACTTTGCCCGTAAGGCCCTGCCATCCCTATACCAACATGTGGAAGGCAATGTAGTGTCGTCCCTGACCAAGTCAGTCAGCCGTAAGATACACCTGACGGCTGACACTTGGTCAAGCAAACATGGGCAGGGACGGTACATTTCTGTCACTGCTCATTGGGTGACTAAAAAGACAAAGAGAGAGGGATGAGAAGATCCCACAGCTAGCTGGGGTCTCTACAGTCTCTCACATAGAAATGGGACTTTTAGGGCTAGGAGTGGAGATCCTGATGAAAATGAATACACCAAAGATATATAAAAAGTATCGCATTTATTAGTATAGGCTTAAAAATCTTATATAAATATCAAAAAGGTGTAAATTCATAAAGCAAATAATGCATGTACATAAGACAATACAGGTAAACCACTGGATCCCAACCAGCCTCTGAGATCAAAGGCAATTGTTAAAGGTAACTAATGAGTCATGATAGATTCATGATACTAGTACAAAATGATATGGGATATATCAGTGGAAATTCTGGAATCGCGACGCGTTTCGCTCATGTCGCTTCCTCAGACGATTCCTTTTACCCTTGTCCATTAAACAGACATGCTTGAGTAAGCGAAATCTTTATGCCAGAAAAAAATATATATCTGGTCCAGGTGGAGACGTATCACATGTGATTCCTACAGGTTTGGCCCTTGTTGGCTGCACAGCATAAATTAATGCTCAATGTCTCGAGTGATCCATAGGGAATCAAGACGGTACCTTCCCCACTTAAAGAAGGAATGCTTATTAGAAGCCAAAGTTCTGTTGCCAGAGAAATGAGCCCGGTCACTGACGGTATAACCAACCGCCTCTCCACGTGGTAGGCACGCCAGCGCTATTCAGTGAATAGCGCTGGCGTGCCTACCACGTGGAGAGGCGGTTGGTTATACCGTCAGTGACCGGGCTCATTTCTCTGGCAACAGAACTTTGGCTTCTAATAAGCATTCCTTCTTTAAGTGGGGAAGGTACCGTCTTGATTCCCTATGGATCACTCGAGACATAGTTACATAGTTACATAGTTACATAGTTAGTGAGGTTGAAAAAAGACACAAGTCCATCCAGTTCAACCCATGATGCGTGTGTGTTTGCTTTTAACCGTACATTGTGTACCCCTGTATGTTGTGGTCTTTAAGGTGTACATCTAATAGTTTTTTGAAACTATCTATGCTCCCCGCTGATACGACTGCTTGTGGAAGAGAATTCCACATCCTTACCGCTCTTACAGTGAAGAACCCCTTACGCACTTTAAGGTTAAACCGCCTTTCCTCAAGTTTTAGTGAGTGGCCACGTGTCTTATTGTATTCCCTTTCTCTGAATAGTTTGTTCCTTATGCTAGGGTCGCCAGTACAGTATTTGTACATTGATATCATATCCCCCCTCAATCGTCTCTTCTCCAGAGAGAATAGGTTCAGTGCTTGTAGTCTTTCCTCATAGCCGATGTCCTCCATTCCCCTAATTATTTTTGTTGCCCTCCTCTGGACTTTCTCCAGTTCCAGCACATCCTTCCTGCGGACCGGTGCCCAGAACTGGACAGCATACTCCAGATGTGGCCGGACCAGAGTCTTGTAGAGCGGGAGAATAATCTCTTTATTTCTGGAGTGAATCCCCCTTTTTATACATCCCAGTATTCTGTTGGCTTTGCTTGCGGCGGCTTGGCATTGCATGCCACTGCCAAGCCTGTTGTCTACCAGTACCCCCAAGTCCTTTTCCATCCTAGACTCACCCAGAGGTTCACCCCCTAGTGAATAGCTTGCTTTCTGGTTTCTGGCACCCAAGTGCATTACTTTACATTTTTCTACATTAAACCTCATCTGCCATGTGGTTGCCCACCCCGTTATTTTGTTCAGGTCTGCTTGCAAGATTTCCACATCCTGCATAGAAGATATTGGCATGCCTAATTTAGTATCATCTGCAAATACTGAGATTGTACTAGATATCCCCTCCTCTAGATCATTTATGAATAAATTAAACAGGATTGGTCCCAGGACAGAGACATTGAGCATTAATTTATGCTGTGCAGCCAACAAGGGCCAAACCTGTAGGAATCACATGTGATACGTCTCCACCTGGACCAGATATATATTTTTTTCTGGCATAAAGATTTCGCTTACTCAAGCATGTCTGTTTAATGGACAAGGGTAAAAGGAATCGTCTGAGGAAGCGACATGAGCGAAACGCGTCGCGATTCCAGAATTTCCACTGATATATCCCATATCATTTTGTACTAGTATCATGAATCTATCATGACTCATTAGTTACCTTTAACAATTGCCTTTGATCTCAGAGGCTGGTTGGGATCCAGTGGTTTACCTGTATTGTCTTATGTACATGCATTATTTGCTTTATGAATTTACACCTTTTTGATATTTATATAAGATTTTTAAGCCTATACTAATAAATGCGATACTTTTTATATATCTTTGGTGTATTCATTTTCATCAGGATCTCCACTCCTAGCCCTAAAAGTCCCATTTCTATGTGAGAGACTGTAGAGACCCCAGCTAGCTGTGGGATCTTCTCATCCCTCTCTCTTTGTCTTTTTATATACGTTCCAGGGATGTGGCAGGAGTGGTACCCTCAGTATATCTCACTTATTCTCTGCTCATTGGGTGACACTGCTTGCCAGCGGAAGGGATTGTAGCCAGAGCTCGGTGCTGCAGCCAGTATTGCCTCCACGTCTGCAAACAGCTGGTGGTGTCGCTGATCCGGGTAGATCGATCACTTCTACCCCCCTCCTGCTCCTCCTCCTCATCCTCCTCCATGCCCTCCTCTGCAGCATGGTTCTTTGAACATGATGAGGTACCACGCAAGCGTCCAAAGGGCTATTCTATGTCTCAGACCAAAAGGTGTCATGCAGTGCTGCAGCTTGTGTGTCTAGGGGACAGGCAGCACACTGCCCCTGAAATTCTTGGGGCTCTGCAGGCACAGGCCCAGAGGCGGTTGACACCACGCCAGCTGCAGCCAGGAATGGTGGTTACCGATAATGGGTCATACCTCCTGGCCACCCTTCGGCAGGGAAAGTTGACCCATGTGCTATGCCTGGCGCATGTCCTGAATCTCGTGGTACAGCGGTTTTTGAACTCGTACCCGGGAATGCAGGATGTGTTAAGGATGGCAAGAAGGGTGTGCAGTCACTTCAGACAGTCGTACAGTGCCACTGCACGTTTGGCCGAAGTGCAGCACGAGTTTCAACTGCAGGTACACCGCCTCGTCTGTGACATGCCCACCCGCTGGAACTCCACCTTGGCTATGCTGCAGCGCCTGTACACACAGCAGAGGGCCCTCAATGAATATCTCTGCGAGTACGGCACCAGCACCGGCTGAGCACGCCTGGGCTTTTTTTCGCCACTGCAGTGGCTTTTGATTAAGGATGCATGCGCTGTCCTCTCGCCATTTGAGGAGGCCACAAGGATGGTCAGCCGGGACAGCATCAGTGACACCCTACCGGTACTGTTTTTGTTGGAGCACACTCTGCGTGGCATTATGGACAGGGCACTGGAGGCAGAGCAGCAGGAGGAAGAGGAGGACTTCCTTGCCTCTCAAGGCCCCCTTTATCCTGAGAATCCTGACCCCATTATGCCTAGCTCCCAGAGGCAGGGCAAGCAAGAGGGGAGAGCAGACGGCCCACTCCATCTAAGGCCGCATGTATGACATGCGGATTCCAGGATCCAGGGGTGGAAGAGGAGGAGGAGGATGATTCTTCGGGAACTTTTGCAGGCTTTGAGGAGGAGGAGGAAGACATGCGGCAATCTGCAAGGCCTAGTATGCCATGGAGTTGTTGGCCTGCTCTGCTTCCAGTGTCCTATCGGAACGGCATTCAGCACAGCAGGAGGATTCGTCACAGACCATCGAACGAGACTCTCCACCGACTCAGTCGACCGTTTGACATTCATTAAAATGAATCAGTCGTGGATATCAAGCTTTGATGCACCTGATGCAGACCTTGTAGACTAGTCTATCCTTGCGATGTGGCAGCTGAGCCTCAGTTTAAGCCTGGACCAGGGTGCCACCCTCCAACCCTCCTCTCGTTCTGTTTAGGTTCACAGAACCTCATTTTAGTTATACCAAAAATACCATGTTTGCGCACCTGTTCCACAGGTGCACACCTTCATAATTTTTTGGCCTTCTGCAACACCAGCTCTTTGGGCTTACGGTGGGGAGGCTCCGCCAAACAAAAAATACCATGTTTGCGCACCTGTTACACAGGTGCACACCTTTATAATTTTTTGGCCTTCTGCAACACCAGCTGTTTGGGCTTATGGTGGGGAGGCTCCGCCAAACAAAAAATACCATGTTTACGCACCTGTTCCACAGGTGCACACCTTCATAATTTTTTGGCCTTCTGCAACACCAGCTCTTTGGGCTTACGGTGGGGAGGCTCCGCCAAACAAAAAATACCATGTTTGCGCACCTGTTCTACAGGTGAACACCTTAATAAATTTTTGGCCTTCTGCAACACCAGCTCTTTGGGCTTACAGTGGGGAGGCTCCGCCAACACCAAAAATACCATGTTTGCGCACCTGTTCCACAGGTGCACACCTTCATAATTTTTTGGCCTTCTGCAACACCAGCTCTTTGGGCTTACAGTGGTATGGCTCCGCCAACACCCAAACAACAATTTTTGCGCACCTGTTTCACAGATGCATATCATTGCAATTTTTTTCCTTACAAAGGCAATTATTGCCTTCATGACCAGCACTTTCATAGGGTTATGGTGTCAAGGCATCATCGGCACCACCAAAGGCCCAATTTTTAAGCATCCTTTACTTCTATTCAAAGTCAAGAGACAACAGTATTCATCCAAAACATCTCTAATCTTGTTCACTGTGCACTACATTGTGGCCCCTACCCCTAACCCTCAATGTATCTGTGCATATATGTCTGTTTCTTGTGAGAATTCAAGTTAAAGTGCACCAAACACCATTTTACATTAAATAAAGTGCATCTACATACATCTTTTGACTTCTTGAAAACATTTGGTAATAATAGCCCCATTGTGAGAACACACCCGTTAATTATATGCACATTTAAAGAGACAGCACCTTTTTCCAAAAAAAAAAAAAACAAATCTTGTTTCCAGTGCACTGCATTATGTCCCCATCATACACATTGTCTGTGCAGTTGATTAGGAGCAAAAGAAAGGCGCGGTTAAGCAAAAAAAGTGATTTTTGAAGGTTTAGTATGCTATAATTCTGGTTCTGGACATGCTACAGAGCTGAAACTTCACAGGTACACTTTTTTAGACCCCCCAGACACTACTAAATCCAAAGATTCATTTTTTCATCCATTTTTTTTAAAATAATTTTTTCAATAATTGGCTGTCTATCAAAAACGACAAGTTTTAAGAACTTTTTTTGCCTGATTCATAGTCCCTGGGGCATGACCCAGAACCCTAGGCACTTTTTAGGGGCATTTATTAGGTTTTAGGGCTTCTAAATGGTGTTTTTTGATTCTCGAAGTTCGGGTCCCATTGATTTCAATGGGGTTCTGGAATCCGAACCGAACTTCGGGAAATTCGGGTGTTCTGTTCGAAACAAACTTTTCAAAAGTTTGATCATCCCTAATCTTTACTGCAGCCGATAAGATCGGAGACAGCATAAAATACTATTGAAAAATTATGTAACACAACTACTAGATTAAAACATGGAATATCACAAATATATAAGATGTTAACTGAGGGGCAATGTCTGGAGAGACCCCCATTCATGGCAAAATGGAAGAAAGAAAAGGGAATTGGTGTTAGGCACCAATAGTACCCGCGCAGTGGAGAACAGTGAAAAATATAAAGAAGTAAATCCTAGTTGGGAGCCGCAACATAAATGTAAAAAACGTAATGGGTAATAAAAATTAGATAATATTATATAATAGGCACGCTCAACCAATCTCATCCACTATTAGTGTTATGTGCAGAAAAAATACTCTCCAATCAAATATAATATGTTACCAAGTGCACTAGAATAAATCGGGAAATTCGGGTGTTCTGGTTGAACCGAACTTTTCAAAAGTTCCATCATCCCTAGAGGCCAGTAGCGTTCTGCCCAGCTACCAGCTGTTCCACTGGGAAGTATATCGAAACATCGGTGACCTTGCACAAATCCTTCAGGGCCACTGATTGTTGTATACAGGGGTCCACAGCACCATGCTCTGAAGTCAGCTCTTCTGCAGGAGGCTCGCCGGGTTTCTCCTCCTTAATAGAAAAATCTATTAAATCCCCAGTCTCTGGTGGTGTCTGGGGATCGAGATTCACCATCTCCTGTCTGTGGACTCCAGAAGATGTTACTGGTGCTGGGCAGAGGCTAGGAGAGCTCTGCCCTGTTGTCAGCACTTTAGCTTTGGGAACAGCTAAACAGCTGTCTGTATATTAAGAATAAGGATGATCGAACTTTTGAAAAGTTCGGTTTGACCAGAACACCCGAATTTTCCAAAAGTTCGGTTCGGATTTCAGAACCCCATTGAAATCAATGGGACCCGAACTTCGGTAATCAAAAAACACCATTTTGAAGCCCTAAAACCCAATAAATGCCCCTAAAAAGTGCATAGGGTTCTGGGTCATGCCCCATTAACTAATAATCACACAAAAAAAAGTTCTTAAAAATTGTCATTTTTGATAAAAAAGCCAATTATTGAAAAAATAAAAAAAAAAATAAAAAAGAGAGATTTTTTTATTTTTACTTTGGATTTAGTATCTGGGGGGTCTAAAAGGTGTGCATGTGAAGTTTCAGCTCTGTAGCATGTCCAGAACCATGAAAAAAAAAAGATAATTTTTCAGTAGAACAGGGATGTGAGTCGGGACCCTCCTTTAACTTTAACACCTATATGATCTTTTTTTCTGGTTCTGGACATGCTACAGAGCTGAAACTTCACAGGTACACCTTTTAGACCCCCCAGACACAAAATCACACAAAAAGGTTCTTAAAAATTGTAATTTTTGATAAAAAAAGCCAATTATTGAAAAATTAAAAAAAAAAAAGAGATTTTTTGATTTTTACTTTGGATTTCGTATCTGGGGGGTCTAAAAGGTGTGCATGTGAAGTTTCAGCTCTGTAGCATGTCCAGAACCATGAAAAAAAAAAAGATAATTTTTCAGTAGAACAGGGATGTGGGTCGGGACCCTCCTTTAACTTTAACACCTATATGATCTTTTTTTCTGGTTCTGGACATGCTACAGAGCTGAAACTTCACAGGTACACCTTTTAGACCCCCCAGACACAAAATCACATAAAAAAAGTTCTTAAAAATTGTCATTTTTGATAAAAAAAAAGCCAATTATTGAAAAATTAAAAAAAAAAAGAGATTTTTTGATTTTTAGTTTGGATTTCATATCTGGGGGGTCTAAAAGGTGTGCATGTGAAGTTTCAGCTCTGTAGCATGTCCAGAACCAGAGGGGGGACATTATAGCAATTTTTAAATATCTAAATGGGGATCTAGGCTTAGAAAAAAAGCTGTTCAGTCGAAGGGATTGCATGAGAACTCGGGGGCATACAATGCGATTAGAGGAGAAGCGTTTTAACCTCAGGCAACGTGGGGGGTTCTTTACTGTTAGGGCTACAAGATTGTGGAATTCTCTACCACATGAGGTGGTTTCTGCGGGTAGTATGGTGGCTTTCAAAAGACTCTTAGACGTACATCTCAAGGATCAGAACATTCAGGGGTATGCAAGATGATTACAGCCACACACATCTACACAGGTTGAACTGGATGGACTTTTGTCTTTATTCAACCTCACCAACTATGTAACTATGTAAAAGTTAAAGGAGGGTCCCGACCCACATCCCTGTTCTACTGAAAAATTATCTTTTGACGCTAGCGTTTTTTGGCATTTTTTTCAGTTCTTTTGAGGCAGGCAAAACATCTGAACATGTGTATAGGGGGTATATATAGACATATATGTCTGAATATATACCCCTAGACATATATAGGTGTGATAGTAGCAGAAATATATTACTGTAAATGATTTCATTAGCGCAAGCATTTATTTCTGCTACTATCACACCTATATATGTCTAGGGGTATATATTCAGACATATATGTCTATATATACCCCCTATACACATGCTCAGATTTTTTGCCTGCCTCTAAAACCCCCCAAAAAATGCCAGCAAAAACACACCTAGGCATTTTTTTTTTGACGCTAGCGTTTTTTTGGCATTTTTTTGGGTTCTTTTGAGGCAGGCAAAACATCTGAACATGTGTATAGGGGGTATATATAGACATATATGTCTGAATATATACCCCTAGACATATATAGGTGTGATAGTAGCAGAAATATATTACTGTAAATGATTTCATTAGCGCAAGCATTTATTTCTGCTACTATCACACAATATATGTGTCTAGGGGTATATATTCAGACATATATGTCTATATATACCCCCTATACACATGTTCAGATGTTTTGCCTGCCTCCAAAACCCCCCAAAAAATGCCAGCAAAAACACACCTGGGCATTTTTTTTTTTGATGCTAGCGTTTTTTTTGGCATTTTTTTGGGTTCTTTTGAGGCAGGCAAAACATCTGAACATGTGTATAGGGGGTATATATACACATATATGTCTGAATATATACCCCTAGACATATATAGGTGTGATAGTAGCAGAAATATATTCCTGTAAATGATTTCATTAGCGCAAGAATTTATTTCTGCTACTATCACACCTATATATGTCTAGGGGTATATATTCAGACATATATGTCTATATATACCCCCTATACACATGTTCAGATGTCATGTCTGACATCAAACATGTCCTCAAAAAAGCACTAGCAGTGGCAGCCCCTGCAGCATAAAAAATGCTTGGCTGGTGAGAAGCCATATTCCAGTTACGAAGCTATTCAGAGAAATGATCATTTCTCTATAGCGGTCACCCTGCTATGGAAGGGTTTTGTCACCCTTCCATAGCAGTCACTGTCAGTTAACCCTACACTACACTACGGTCCCCTTACACTTAACACTTTCCCTACAGAAACTAAATTTTTGAAGCTAACTTAAGTGTAAAGGAGCACTCTAACTACACTAGATATAGCTTTCCTCACACTAAAAATAGCTAAATGACACTTTTAAAGTAAAATTAACAGAACTGCTTCCATTTTCTTCCATGTCCAGTATAACAATGCTAGGAATATGGCGGGGGCGATCTTATATACTGGGGGGCGTATTCACTAATGATTGGTCTAGGGACCCCCTAGTCACTCCAATCACATTCCTAGCATTCTCCTGCCCCCTCAATTGGCTTTTGCTAATGGTTCTGGTCCAATCACAGGCTTTTAAAGCCCATTTCCTGAAGCATTGCATTTTGGGCGGTTCTGGTTGCCGAATTCCGAACTTTTTGGGCAAAAAGTTCTAAATTCGGCCGAACCTCGAACACCCAATGTTCGGGTCGAACCGATGGTGGACCCGAACCGTTCGATCATCCCTAATTAAGAACAGTGTACAGGTAAATATGAGGGATGATATTAATAATGGAGCTATGGACGAGGTAGAATCCCTATGGGTAGAACTTCAAAGGGAAGGCACTGTGGGGAAGGTAATATTGGGCGTATGCTATAGGCCCCCCAACCTGAGGGAGAAGGGGGAGGTGGACCTCCTTTTACAGATAGGATTGGCAGCAAGGATGGGAAATGTCATTATAATGGGGGATTTTAATTACCCAGATATAGACTGGGCAGAAGGAACCGCGCACTCAGCCAAGGCTCGGCAGTTCCGAAATGTTTTGCAGGACAATTTCATGGGTCAGATGGTGAATGCATGGACAAGAAACAATGCGGTACTTGACCTACTGATTACCAACAATACAGACCTGCTCACGGATATAGAAATACGTGGCAACTTAGGAAACAGTGACCATAGGTCAATTTGTTTCAGTAATTATCATAGTAATAGGAAAATAAGGGTAATATAAGGACAATGAATTTCAAAAGAGCCAATTTCCCCAAACTGCGCTCTCTGCTAGAAAATATCAAATGGGATAGAACCCTGGGAACAAAGAACACAGAGGAAAAATGGGAGTGCTTCAAGAGCATACTAAATAAAGGGATTGACCAGTGCATTCCAAAGGGAAATACATTTAAAAGAGCAAAACTAAACCCTAGGTGGCTAAACTCCAACTTAAAAATGCATGTTAATACTAAAGAAAAGGCCTTCAAAAAATACAGGATTGAGGGGTCATTGGCAGCATTCAGGCATTACAAAGAGTGTAATAAGAAATGTAAAGACGAAATCAGGGCGGCTAAAATAGAACACGAGAGACATATAGCGGAAGAGAGTGAAAAGAACCCCAAAAAATTATTTAAGTATATAAATAGTAAAAAAGCGAGACCAGAACACATTGGCCCCATAAAAGACGACAAGGGAGATTTGGCCACAGAGGACAGGGAAAAGGCGGTAGTGTTAAATAATTTCTTCTCTTCAGTATTCACAAAAGAATCGGGGGGCTACACTAACCCAGCTTGTAAGGCCAAACTAAATAATACACCTCAGGAAGTACCGCCATGGCTAACAGAAGATAGACTTAGAACTAAACTAGAGAAACTTAAGATAAATAAATCACCGGGACCGGATGGCTTGCACACAAGGGTTCTTAAAGAGCTTAGCCAGGTAATTGCCAGACCATTATTCTTGATCTTTAGGGATAGTCTACAGATGGGTATGGTCCCAGCTGATTGGAAAAAAGCCAACGTGGTACCAATATTTAAAAAAGGGCCGAGATACTGTATATCCCGGGTAACTATAGGCCGGTCAGCCTAACATCAGTAGTCTGCAAGATTTTGGAGGGGATGTTAAGGGACCACATACACGACTTTAGTAATGAAAATGGTATTATTAGTAGTAATCAGCATAGATTCATGAAAAATCGTTCTTGCCAAACCAATCTATTAACCTTCTACGATGAAGTGAGCTGCCACCTAGATAAAGGTAAGCCTGTGGATGTGGTGTATCTGGACTTTGCAAAGGCCTTTGACACCGTTCCCCTCAAACGCTTACTGTTCAAACTAAGGAAGGTAGGTATGGACCATAAGGTGAGTACCTGGATAGAGAACTGGCTCCAGGGGAGAGTGCAAAGGGTGGTGATTAATGGGGAGTACTTGGATTGGGCGGGTGTGGAAAGTGGGGTCCCCCATGGTTCTGTCCTGGGGCCAATCCTGTTTAATTTATTCATAAATGATCTAGAGGAGGGGATATCTCGTACAATCTCAGTATTTGCGGATGATACTAAACTAAGCATGCCAATATCTTCTATGCAGGATGTGGAAACCTTACAAGCGGACCTGAACAAAATAATGGGGTGGGCAACTACATGGCAGATGAGGTTTAATGTTGAAAAATGTAAAGTAATGCACTTGGGTGCCAGAAAGCAAGCTACTCACTAGGGGAGGGGGGACCTCTGGGTGAAACTAAGATGGAAAAGGACCTGGGGGTACTGGTAGACAACAGGCTTGGAAGTGGCATGCAATGCCAAGCCGCTGCAAGCCAAGCCAACAGAATACTGGGATGTATAAAAAAGGGGATTCACTCCAGAAATAAAGAGATTATTCTCCCACTTTACAAGACTCTGGTCCGGCCACATATAGTTACATAGTTACATAGTAGGTGAGGTTGAATAAAGACAATAGTCCATCCAGTTCAACCTGTGTAGGTGTGTGTGGCTGTAATCATCTCACATACCCCTGAATGTTCTGATCCTTGAGATGTAAGTCTAAGAGTCTTTTGAAAGCCACCATACTACCCGCAGAAACCACCTCTTGTGGTAGAGAATTCCACAATCTTGTTGCCCTAACAGTAAAGAACCCCCCGCGTTGTCTGAGGTTAAAACGCTTCTCCTCTAATCGCATTGTATGCCCTCGAGTCCTCATGCAATCCCTTCGAATGAACAGCTTTTTTTCTAAGCTGGGATCCCCATTAAGATATTTATAAATTGCTATCATGTCCCCCCTCAGACGTCTCTTCTCCAGGGAGAATAAATCGAGCGATTGTAGACGCTCTTCATAGTCAAGGTCCTCCAATCCCCTAATTAGTTTAGTTGGACTCTCTCCAGCTCCAACACATCCCTCCTGAGGACTGGCGACCAGAACTGGACGGAATACTCCAGATGCGGTCGGACCAGAGTTTTATAAAGTGGAAGGATTATAGTCTTATCTCTGGAATGCATCCCTTTCTTTATGCATGCTAATGTTCTGCTGGCACATCTGGAGTATGCTGTCCAGTTCTGGGCACCGGTCCTCAGGAAGGATGTGCTGGAACTGGAAAGAGTCCAGAGAAGGGCAACAAAAATAATTAGGGGAATAGAGGACATCAGCTATGAGGAAAGACTACAAGCACTGAACTTATTCTCTCTGGAGAAGAGATGATTGAGGGGGGATATGATATCAATGTACAAATACTGTACTGGCGACCCTAGCATAAGGAACAAACTATTCAGAGAAAGGGAATACAATAAGACACGTGGCCACTCACTAAAACTAGAGGAAAGGCGGTTTAACCTTAAAGTACGTAGGGGGTTATTTACTGTCAGAGCAGTAAGAATGTGTGTTAATTTCATGTTAGGTTCAAATGTTAAGTTTGAGCCATGAAATAATCTACGCCAATCAGGTTTGCATCTGTTCAGGTAAGCTTTACTGAGATTACTTGCGCAAGGACCACATCTCATACAGAAAAAGAGAATGTGATGCTTTATACATTTTTGATACATGCTTTTATAGAGATTTATCACAGTAAAACCTATGGCGGGCACAGGTCCAGAAACATAGTCATACAAGATTACACAATATTTCAATAACAGCCATAATACAGCCTTTGTTGATTATTTAGTAAAGTCTTGGTCATCTTGCTCTTGGAAAAGGAAGGGCGTATGACAATTAAAAATGATGGATAATATGCAATTAATGGCCGGTTACTGGAACTATCATTATCTAAGCCAATATATATTTGTTTATCTGTTATTCCGGAAAGTTAGGGAAGTTCTCTTGGCCAGACATCTCATGTTATAGTTGACACATATTCATAATAAAGACAACATAATTAGACTAAAGACTGAATTTCTGAAACTACGATGTTTAAATATATTCAGGGATTAAAAGGGGACTCTAGACTGCTATACTGATACATGAATACATAATATAAAAGTCTTTAAGAGTCCGCGATATATTTTCATCTTGACAGGTCCCTCCTAAGTTTAGAATTCATCTGTGTCTTTTCTTTTATACTTTTAAACTTCTTCTGTGTCTTTAAGTTGGTTTTCGGGTATGCAGGTAACCATCTCATGGGCCGTCTTTATGCGAGACCTCGAGAGCTCAAAAGAACCAGTATTAGTACGAGCAGTAGCCATTTTCATACAACATTTGCATAGCATTGGTACACATTTAACTACCAGTATAATCAATACTATAACTCCAACAATATACAGGATACCATGCAATATACCTGCGAACCACCCTCCAATACCAGTAAACCAGTTGACAGGTTTTAGCCAAGAGAGTCAACTTTCCCAGCTACCTCCAATCCAAGCGGTTTGGTATCTTCCTTACAAAAATAAAGCTTTAATTGCTGCGCCCTTTATACATGTGAAATGATTGCATCTTCAGCTTTCGTATCATTTCCTATGTAATTGCAGCATGAGGTTCCCACTACGGTACACATTCCTCCCTGACTAGCAGTAAGGTAATCCAACACCAGCCGGTGTTGCAAAACCTCCTTTTTAATCATTTTTAATTCAGTGGCCATCAATATGAAATTTCTGTCATACAGATTTAATGTTAAACCATTAAATCAGCTAAATCTATAATAAAACTGAAAGCCTTTTTAATACAACATCTATTCACCCAAGGTATAGAAAATATTGGTCTTATCTCTCTATCATGGGCCTCAATATTAATATCATCATCATTTCTTTCTCTGGGCCTATATTTTGGGTTGGAATAGGTGTTAGTATTTCAAGATTAGTCTCTTCTTCAGTGTCATCTTTAGTCTCCTCATTTCTGCTAGTATCATCTTCCACTTGTCCAGGAATAGCCTGTACTGGAATGTCCTGTTCAGTAAGGGCTCTTTTGAAGAAATGGGCAGGAATTGTATGCAATTGTGTCTCTTTAAACTCATTGTCACTCATGTACCATGTAGCAGACACATTAATAACTTCAAATTATTCTGGCGTGCATGTTGGCGATGTGTAAAATCATGCAATTCCTGATATCGATCTGTGCTCCATATTACATCTTTACCATCAAACCAATACCTGACATCCGCATTATCCATGCACTGAGAGTCTCCAATTGCTCGATCAGTATTCTTGAAACCTTTCTCAAGTAGTTCTGGTGGATAAATACGGGAAAAGTTAATACATACTGCTGGTATTCTCATTGGGGCCTTGGTAAATAGTAGTAGTGAAATGGCCTTGTCAACCATATTAGTACTGATATCACCAAAGTTAGCACCGTCTTCTATCTCAGCTAGGGTACTGGGTATACCTAGTAAGGGCAAAGTCTTGTGTGAGATAGGTGAATGTGTGCATATCCAACACTTAGTGATTTCTAACTTCTTGGCAGCTTGCAACTGCATAGCCACAAAGGAATTATAGAAGGGTTGACTCCGTTTAGCATGTAAGTCTCTCTTCAGCCTTTGCTCAACTCCCGACTCTGAGGTAATGTGTAACTTTCTAGTCATTACAGTAGCATTGAGAAAAAAGGTATCATGCGTCTCACCTTTTTTTATCATGTGAGTGTCACGGAACCATGAACCAGACGTACAACAACAGATAAGTGAAAATAAGAAAGCTTTATTGAAAAACAAGCTAAAAAGCAAAAGTCCAAACGGATGGCGAAACCGATGCAGAGTCTTAGCGAGGCCAGGGGTCAGGAACCAACAGGGTAGTCAGACGAAGCCGGGATCAGGAACCAGCAGGGTAGACAGACGAAGCCAGGATCAGGAACCAGCAGGGTAGTCAGACGAAGCCAGGAACAGGAACCAGAAGTGCAGCAGTCTTAGTAGCATGTGAACACAGGAGGACCAAGCAGGGAACTGAAGCCACAGACCTCCTATATATATGAGCTAGGTATCCAGCTCCTCCCAGTGGGAAGGAGGAGCCGCAGGGTGGGAGGCTACAAGAAACCCAGAAACCAAGATGGCCGCCAGCACATGTCAAACGAAGGAGAACAGCAAGAAGGTAAGACCATGACAGTACCTCCCCCTCAAGGGCCCCTCCTCCGCGGAGTAAAGAACGGTTTCTGAGGGAAGCGTGCGTGGAAGGCTCGGAGCAAGGCAGGAGCATGGACATCTGCGGAGGGAACCCAGGAACGCTCCTCTGGACCATAACCACGCCAATGAACCAAAAACTGCACCCGACCGCGGACCAGGCGTGAGTCCAGGATCTTGCTCACCTCATACTCCTCACGATTGCCCACTCGGACCGGACGAGGCCGAGGAACCGAGGAAGTGAAACGATTACACACCAGAGGCTTCAACAGGGAGACATGAAACACGTTGGAGATCCGCATGCCAGGAGGAAGCGCAAGGGCATAGGCTACCGGGTTTACCCTGCGAAGCACTCGGAAGGGACCAACAAAGAGAGGCGCCAGCTTGGGAGTGGGCACTCGAAGGTTGAGGTTGCGGGTGGACAACCATACACGGTCTCCGGCCTGGTAGGAAGGAGCAGGCGCTCGTCTGCGATCAGCCTGGAGTCTCTGGCGCTGCGCAGAGACCTCAAGGGACTTCTGGATCTGTACCCAAGAAGCACGTAGGACGGAAAGGTGATCCTCCACAGCCGGAATATCCTGGGGAGAGAATACCTCCGGTAACACGGCAGGTTGGAACCCATAGTTGGCCATGAAGGGAGACGTCCCAGAGGAAGAGTTCACCGCCGTGTTCCTGGCAAACTCAGCCCAAGGCAGGAGGTCAACCCAATTGTCTTGGTGATCGGAGACATAGCAACGAAGGAATTGCTCCAAGGCCTGATTGGAACGTTCTGCGGCCCCATTGGACTGAGGGTGGTAGGCCGAGGAGAAGGAGAGATGAATCCCCAACTGGGAGCAAAAGGCGCGCCAGAACCTGGACACAAACTGACTCCCCCGATCCGACACAATCTCCTTGGGCAAACCGTGCAACCGGAAGACCTCCCTGGCAAAAATCGTGGCCAACTCCTGTGCAGAGGGTAACTTCTTGAGAGGAACACAGTGACACATTTTGGAAAACCGATCCACAATCATGAGAATGACCGTATGGCCTCGGGATGCAGGGAGGTCCACAATGAAATCCATCCCCAGGTGTGACCATGGGCGCTCCCCGGTGGCTAAGGGTTGCAGAAGGCCCAACGGAAGGTGCCGAGGGGACTTACTCTGGGCACAAACGGAGCATGCCGCTACATATGCGGCGATGTCGGAACGTAGGGAAGGCCACCAGAACAGACGTGAAACAGCCCAGGACAGCTGATTCTTTCCAGGATGCCCCGCGGTCTTGGAGTTATGGTAGGTTCGCAACAACCGAGTGCGCAACTCCTCAGGCACAAAACATCTGCCGTGGGGTCTCCCAGAGGGAGCACCAGATTGAGCCGCCAAAATCTGCTCACCCAGGGGAGAGGTCAGGCTGGTGCGAATGGCAGCCAGGATCTGATTCGGAGGTATGACCGAAGTCGGAATCGACCCCTCCCTGGACAGGTCGGAGTACTGCCGTGATAAGGCATCAGCCCTGATGTTCTTGGAACCGGGTAGGTAGGAGACCACGTAATTAAAACGTGACAAGAACAGAGCCCATCTGGCCTGACGTGGTGTCAATCTCTTGGCCTCAGAGAGGTAGGTCAGATTCTTGTGGTCCGTCAGGATGAGGACCGGAACCACCGAACCCTCGAGCAAGTGCCTCCATTCTTTGAGAGCCTGCACGATGGCCAATAACTCCCTGTCACCAATCTGGTAGTTGCACTCCGCGGAAGACAGTTTCCGGGAGTAAAACCCACAAGGAAGCAGAGGACCCTCTGGTGTTCTACGCTGAGACAGAAGGGCGCCTACTCCCGTCTCAGACGCGTCCACCTCGAGGACAAAGGGCAACCCAGGGTTGGGATGCGACAGAATCGGAGCCGACACAAAGGCGGACTTTAGAGCCTCAAAAGCTCGGATGGCCTCGGGCGGCCAGACCTGGGAATTACTGCCCTTCCTGGTCAGATCCGTGAGAGGCTTGGCTAGCATGGAAAAGTCCCTGATGAACTTCCGATAATAATTGGCGAAGCCCAAAAAGCGCTGCAGGGAGCGAAGACCACTGGGCTGGGGCCACTGTAAGACAGCCGAAACCTTCTCAGGATCCATGGAGAACCCCTTAGCGGAAATGATGTAACCTAAGAAGGTTACCTGGGATCGGTGAAATTCGCATTTCTCAAGCTTACCGAACAGCTTGTTCTCTCGTAGCCGTTGCAACACTCGTTTGACATCCAGAATGTGGGTCTCCATGGACTCAGAATATACCAAGATGTCATCCAGGTAGACCACCACACACTGCTGCAACAGGTCACGGAAAACATCGTTGATGAATTCCTGAAAGACTGCGGGCGCATTGCACAGCCCAAAGGGCATAACCAAGGATTCATAATGACCGGTCCTGGTGTTAAACGCGGTCTTCCACTCATCGCCCGCCTTGATCCTTACGAGGTTATATGCCGCCCTCAGGTCGAGTTTGGTAAAGACCGTGGCCCCTTTAAGGCGATCGAACAGCTCGGAAATCAAGGGTATCGGGTAAGCGTTCTTGATCGTGATGCGATTGAGACCCCTGTAATCGATGCAAGGCCTCAACTCACCGCCTTTCTTTTTCACAAAGAAAAATCCAGCCCCTGCCGGGGACGAGGATTTGCGAATGTGTCCACGTGAAAGCGCCTCCCTCACGTACTCCTCCATGGCCTCATTCTCCGCTACCGACAGTGGATAGACTTTGCCACGAGGAGGAACGGCACCAGATTGTAACTCGATGGCACAATCGTATGGGCGGTGCGGAGGTAGGGCAACCGCGCGCACCTTATCGAATACATCCCGGTACTCCTCGTATTCAGGGGGCAACAGAGAGTCCGAGGAAGTACACAGCAACTTGACAGGCCCATGGATGCAACTAGCCCCACACTGCGGTGACCACGAGAGGATCTCGGCCGATCTCCAATCGAAAATCGGATTATGCTTCTGGAGCCAGGGGTACCCCAAGACCACCGAGTAGTGTGGAGACGAAATAACCTGGAAGCAGACCGACTCTCTGTGGACGGCACCAATGGCTAACCCCACTGGAAGGGTCTCATGAGTCACGTGTGGCGGCAGAAGGGGTCTGCCGTCTATCGCCTCAAGAGCCAGAGGAGAACCTCGAGCCTGCAGAGGAATGGAATTGGCGGCAGCGAACACACTATCAATGAACAAACCACCAGCACCAGAGTCCACCAACGCCTGGGTCGTCACCGAGCCCCCAACCCAGGAAAGGACAACAGTGATCAGTGGTTTGTCAACACGGGAAACCGGGGACGAGGAGACTCCACCCAAGATCTGCCCCCGACAGGATCTCAGGTGCGAGCGTTCCCCTGGACGGTTCGGACATGCCAACCGAAAATGCCCACCGAGACCACAGTACATGCATCGGCCCTCGCGTCTCCGGAGTACCCTCTCCCCCTCGGACAGGCGAGCAAACCCCAGCTGCATGGGTTCACCCCCAGACAAGTCATCCCCAGGAGGCGTGGGAGGAGAGGGAGGCACGGGTGGGACAACAAAGGTAGGCGCCAATCTGTTAGGAGGCCTCCGCAGACTCTCCTTAAAGGAAGGTCTCTCCCTGAGTCTGGTGTCAATCAAAATCAGGAAAGAAATAAGAGACTCGAGCTCCACTGGTAGGTCCTTAGCTGCAACCTCATCCTTCAAGGCATCCGAGAGACCATGAGAGAAAGCAGCGACCAGAGCCTCATTATTCCAGCCCACCTCTGCTGCCAGGGTACGAAACTCAATGGCGTATTCAGCTACGGATCGTGAACCCTGTCTGATGGACATAAGGAGCTTCGCAGCAGAGGCAGCACGAGCCGGCACATCGAATACCTACCGAAGAGAAGCAACAAAACCGGAAAACTCGGCAACCACCGGATTGTTGTTCTCCCATAAAGGGCTGGCCCAGACCAAGGCCTTGTCCGAGAGCAGCGAGATTAAGAAGCCCACCTTTGATCTCTCAGTAGGAAAGGCATGTGGCAGCAACTCGAAATAAATGCCCACCTGGTTAAGGAAACCTCGGCACTGAGTTGGCTCTCCCCCAAAGCGCTGTGGAAGGGGGGCAGAACCGGACATACCCCGAAACACCGCAGGCGCAACAACAGGTGTCGGGGTAGACTCTGGCGCAACAACCGGAGCGGCAGTAGGAGCAGACCCAGGAGCGACAACCGACCCATCGGCAACGGGAGCGAAATGAACCGTGCGTTCAAGCAGGGTTTGCAACGCCACGGCGAACTGACCCAACAGGAGATCCTGCTGATCAAGACTGGCAAACAGCGTGGGTAGTGAGGATGGCCCTGCACTGTCAGAATTCGTGGCCTGTGGTACCGTGCGTTCAAGCAGGGTTTACAACGCCACGGCGAACCGACCCAACAGGTGATCCTGCTGATCAAGTCTGGCAACCAGCGTGGGTAGCGAGGATGGCCCTGTACCGTCAGAATTCATGGCTTGGTCCTAATGTCACGGAACCATGAACCAGACGTACAACAACAGATAAGTGAAAATAAGAAAGATTTATTGAAAAACAAGCTAAAAAGCAAAAGTCCAAACGGATGGCGAAACCGATGCAGAGTCTTAGCGAGGCCAGGGGTCAGGAACCAACAGGGTAGTCAGACGAAGCCGGGATCAGGAACCAGCAGGGTAGACAGACGAAGCCAGGATCAGGAACCAGCAGGGTAGTCAGACGAAGCCAGGAACAGGAACCAGAAGTGCAGCAGTCTTAGTAGCCTGTGAACACAGGAGGACCAAGCAGGGAACTGAAGCCACAGACCTCCTATATATATGAGCTAGGTATCCAGCTCCTCCCAGTGGGAAGGAGGAGCCGCAGGGTGGGAGGCTACAAGAAACCCAGAAACCAAGATGGCCGCCAGCACATGTCAAACGAAGGAGAACAGCAAGAAGGTAAGACCATGACAGTGAGTCCATTCATACATCATGACCGTGATCCACACCAAGGCTCCTCCACTTAGGATAATTCCTCAGAGATGCATATCAGCTCTAGGTACTGTAAGAGACATTCTTCCGTATTCGTAGTCTTCTGGCTCGAGCCCGAGTCAATGATGGAGATGACCTAGGAGGTAAAGGTACAGAAAAGTCCTTGCCAGCAGTACACTGGCCTGTATGTTTGTTCAAAGCCACTGCTTTCTTACAATGGGAACCATTGTATTTTAGCTTTACAGCTGTGGGAGACACAAGAATAATCTGGAACGGTCCCTTCCACTTAGGGACAGAGTAGTCTTCGGGGTGTGATTCTTGATGTACACCCACTCTCCAGAATTTAGTCCATGAGTCTTTTCACTTAGGTCCACTGGTTCTCCTGCTTTAGAAAAAGTATCAGAAAACACATTTGTGTTAAAGTCTTAAAGTCACTGTTTCTGATGTTACAGAAGCTGTAGGAAGTCTTTTAGGAGGGCGCCCAAACAATACATCTTCTCCTTTGGGGTAGTCCTGATAGTTGCTAGGGCTATAGGCAATGCTTCTACCCATGTGCTCTTTCCATTAGTATTCATCCTGGCCAGATACCTTTTTAGGGTTTGATTACTGCGTTCCACCATCCCACTAACCTGTGGTCTATATGTGGTGTGTAACTGTTGTTTCAGACCTAAGATATCTACTACCTCTGCTATTAGTTTGTTATCAAAGTGTGTACCTCTGTCTGAAGAGATCACAGCTCCCATACCAAACCTAGGAATCAATTCTCTAGTAAGACACTTAACTACTGTTCTGGCATCCTTATTCGCAAACTAAAAGATACTTAAATAGGCCACAAGGGGGCATATCTGAGAAGTCAATCTGCACAATTTGAAAACGGCTCCTCAGTATGCGGAATGTGTTTCATAGGGGTAGGCACTGGTTTACCTATGTTATGCATTTGACATACAGCACATTCATTAACCTGTTTAGCAGCATATGTGTAAAAACCTGGTGCCCACCACTGTTCACAATCCCTCCTGTTGAGACATGGCAAGGCCCATGGCTCAAGGCCAACAATGAAGGAAAAAGAGTCGGTGGAGCAACCAGTTTATCATTCAACCTCCAGAGGCCATCTGGTCCGCAAACGGTTCTTTTTGTAGACCAAGTGGATCAGTGGGGTGAACTTTCCTGTAGGGCCTTGACAACCCCATGGTCCACTTGAAGATTTGTGACCAAAAATATAGGGACTACATGTGACTGATAAGAGTAAATAGCTTCTTTAGCATATTTATCAGCCAAAACATTTCCAACCAACACACTGTCATTAAACCCGGTATGTACTTTACATTTAATTACTGTTACTTTAAGAGGTGATTGGACTGCAAACAACCGTCTGTCAATTAACTCTTTGTGTTGAATGGGTGTTCCTGTTGCTATCAGGTAACCCCTTTCCTGCCATAATTGTGCAAAGCTGTGCAATATACCCACAGCATAAGCAGAATCACTGTAGATATTTACCGTATCTCATTCTGCTAGCTCCAATGCAACACAGAGCGATGTAATTTCCGCAGCCTGCGCTGACTTAGAATTTAGCAGAATTTCAGTATGCAGCAGTCAGCTCTCACCATTTACTACCGCACAGGCAGCTAATGTTAACCCATCAGGTCGTCTGAGGGATGAGCCATCTATCAACAAGTCTGCACATACAGGCAGACCAGCAATGGATTCATCCTGAAGATCAGATGTGGGTTTTGTTACTTCATCAATAGAGGTAGCACAATCATGTATTAGGTATTCAGAATCATCAATTTCCTCACTGTCAGCTTCCGATAGAAAAGTAGCTTGATTCAGAGTCTGACAGCGCTGAATTTTTAGATTAGAAGCTGATAACAAAATCAAATGATAATGTGTTATCCTTTGTACTGTGAAGTACAAAGCCTCCAAATCATGGGGGCACATCAAATACAAAGTGTTGTATAATACAATGTCTACAGTTTTTTTTTTCAATCAATGATTTGTTTAAATGCTTCCATAACTGAAGGGGTTAATTCTTCCGAAGTGAATTTATAATCGCTTTTTGTTTGTCCCTTCAACAATTCCTGTAGAGGTCCTACACTGCCCCTCCTTGGATCTCCAGTTCTCCCTTTTGGCCTGGGGGACCCCAAATTGGAAATGTACACCACTCCTGACGGGGGATAAGGGGGTTCCGTCACCTGTACTGTAGAAACTGACATTCACCTGGGTTTAATAACCTTTTCTTTAACCTCAGGGACTTGCATTTTCATTATTTTAGTTTTTTCCTTTCTCTCTATTTTTTCCTTAACACTTCACAAGCTATCTGTGCTATGTCAACCAACTCAGGGACAGGTTTAATTCTCCAGCCCGCTATGCGGAGCTCCATTTTCTTTTCTAATCTCAGACAACAATCCACTTACAAAAATATTTATCACTTTACGTTGTTTCATGTCATCTTCACTTTCAGTCACCCAATCACTTTGCTTCTATATCGCATCTTTGAATCTATTACAATAGTTCAACATCTCCTCACCTTCCTTCTAAACAACATCCAATAACATTCGCATATTCTGTCCTTTATCAAACATACTTGTTACCCATTTCTTTAGAATTTTATTGTATCAATCTTTGTTTCCTACGTATTTTGGCCATCTGCCTGTATCCCCAATATCCCTGATTCATGCGCACTTATTTACTGCAAATGTGTTCCATACATACACATATATTTTTCCTCAGGTACTGCACAATCAATCAAAATCCACATATCTATATATGTAGCTTGCTGAGTTTTCTCCATTCACATCAACCTTTTTACCATTTCTTTTAAGACTCTTGGCAATGTTTGGGAGATCTTCTACAATTGCCCTAATTTCTTGGGGTTTCTAAGGGACATACACTTTCCCTATCCTTGCTATATACTAACCTCTTTTTAAGGGCATTTCTACACCAGGTCAGTTACCAGGACTGAAAAACAAGAAACGAAGATGGCTTTGTCTCCTCGTCCACTAGGACGCTAAAAAAAAAACGCATTACTTCACTATAAAAGTGAGTAGCATCGGATGGTATGGCCATCGGTAGAGATGGCACATCAGATACCACTTGTATGCTAAAATCAGATAAAACTATAAAACTAAAACATTTTTTTTTTTTTTTCTCGTATCATTTTTACAAAAACCTGACCAGAGGTTCCCCTCCTTCAATAGAGGACACCCCTAAAATACCATTCAAAAACTATAATCAGATAAAAAGTTAATCTGATTTAAAACTTTTGGCTTGGTGCCAACAGGGTCCAATGGTCACACTAATTGCGGTAACCCTTTCTGTGCAAAAATAAATTCCATAACTTTAACGGGACCGAAAATATTTACTGTTGAACCCTTAATTGGCAAGTAGCCAATTTTCAAAATTTTGCAGCAGAGCTCCCTTTCATACAGGGACTTATGAGCAAAATGTAAATTCTCATTATCTATAATTCTATATATAAAAAATAACCTCAAAGTGTCCTGCCAACTACGGCAAACTACGTTTTCCCTGATAAAACAATTTCTATTACTCTTAAACCATCTATTTGTTAAAGCAGCTTTTTCTGAACATATTTTATAGGGAGGGCTTCACCTATTTCTTTTTTCCTTCCCGTGCTGCTAGACATTTAATTCCCCCACAATCAGACATTTTAAATAGCAAGTTAAACAAGGCATCAATTTTTAGGCGTACTCAAAATAGCCCTCTGGTGGCCACCATTTAGAGGGATCCTCTTCATACGCTTTTTTTGTAATTCTGCACCACTTCACATGATGTTTGAGGGCGTCTGGATCACCACTCACCATCATCTTAACGATGGGTGCATCTGAATGCAATTTAGCAACATTTAAGCCTGTTTTCTTTGCTATTTTTATTAATTTTTTTTGCTTTAGTTTTTGTAAGCCCGAAGTTTTTCATAATGGGCAAAACATTTTTATCAATTAAATTTCCCATTTTATTATTTCTCGTTACCACTTTAATGCCCCATACACACGTGCAGATTATCTGCAGACTTTTGTCTGCAGACTTACCAAAACCATATAATATGAGGTCAAACCTAAACACTTTCAATTTGTATGCAATCCGGCAGGCCCTTGCACTACATAGAAAAGGTAAGTCTGCAGACAAAAGTCTGCAGATAATCTGCACGTGTGTATGGGGCATAAGAAATGACAATATTTGGAGATTCTGGGATCAAGAACTCAGTTTCTTTATCACAACGGCTGTGCACCAATCAGCCACCAGGTACTTTATCATTACGACATGTGTTAATCTGTTCTGTACTCGTCTTCTAAACGAGTGAATATAGGCTAGTCTTTCTCTGACTCCCCAATCCAAAGAACACTCAGCAGGTTATACAGACACTGGGGTTTAAGGCAATACCTGCCCTAATACCTCCACATTTGTCTTTCAACACCAAACACACACACTCCAGAAAATATTAATATCTCTGCTGAAATCGTCCCTTATATATATATATATTGTCATTTCTTGTAATAAGGAGAATTAAAAAAATATTTTTTTTTAGAAAATAATATTTTTCATACATAGTATTTCCTATTGGTACCATTTTATAATCTCAGTAACCATACACAGACAGAATGCAAATTAAATTCAAAGGATACGTGTTACCTTTCGTAGCCGCACTTCCCCCAACCGGCACACCACCACACATCAGAAAAAGACAGTTTCATCATGAGAAATAAAAATGTTTTCTCACCTGAGGCCTCTGTGCTGTCCCTCCTGTTGCGGGGTGCAAACCGGCGGGTTTCGATACGGTCAGAAAGACACGGTTCGAGGGGTCACCAAATGTTAATTTCATGTTAGGTTCAAATGTTACGTTTGAGCCATGAAATAATCTAAGGTTTGCATCTGTTCAGGTAAGCTTTACTGAGATTACTTGCGCAAGGACCACATCTCATACAGAAAAAGAGAATGTGATGCTTTATACATTTTTGATACATGCTTTTGTTCTTTCCTTAGCAAGTGTTCTAGGTCAGGTTCAAGCTCTGAGACCTCTGTGAGACAGAGCATAGCCTCTCTGTATTCTCGCAGGTCCTCAAGGGTAGGTTCATCAAACACAAACACATCTGTAAGGCTCTCCCACAGCAATCCAGGGCCACCAAAGTCATATCCCTCCGGAGAGCATTCTGAGGTCTTTCTTTAATATTTCTGCTCTGCATGCCATTGCAGAGCCTGATACCGATTTTCCAGCTCTATCTCCTGCTGGACCAGCCTGTCCAACTCGGAGAACCCATTGCTCCTGAGACTCCCAGGAATGCCATCCGCAACTTCCGTTGATCACTGGCCCATTCCCCAGGGGTTGGAAAGAACTCGTCCTGGTATATACCAGCAAGCTGGAGGGCTCCACTCCAGAGCCCCACCCAAATCTGTTGCCTGAGCTCCAGGTATTTATCCGCAGAAACCATCCTGGGGTATACTGAAAGGGAGATCCGCAGCACCCCCTCAAACTCTGATGCCAGGTCTATCCCGATCTTGGATCCCGGTGGAGGTTTGGATGTCCGAGACTGCAGGAAGCATCCCAACGCTTGCCACCAATGTGAAGGAATCAGGCTACCACGACTGGGTATCTCCGCCAAGAACCTGCTTCCTAAGGTCTGGAACACGGGATCTGTGAATCTGGCTATAGTTACCCCAAGAACTAGACAGTACAAGTTTTGGTGTCAACCAGAATCAAACCGTTTATTCAAAACACATGCACACAGAGATATACAATCTGACAACCCCTCCCCCTTAGCCACACAAACATACACATTCCATAATTAGCTAACTATAGGCAGACAGGAACAATAGAACAATGGAATGCAGGTATTCAACAACAACAAACCCCCACCCCACTAGCAAGAGTCTGATTAGTGCAGAGCAGACCTGACTGGGGTTCTTGGTCACCCTGTGCCCCTAATAGACACAGGGTGACTTACACATAGGAAGGACTGGGGAAACTGGACGAGGAGTCTCCCAACCTCCCTAAAGCAATCTTGGTTCCACAAGCCCCCCAACCAAAGTGTCTCACGTCACAATTAGCCCCTATATAACCCCTCCCATACAGGAAGTACCTCAGTTTTGTAGAAAGCAATAAAGACCCCATAGAAGAGGTAAGGGACCTCTGTGTCCTGTGATGTACTTCAAGAAATGGATTTTACAGGTAAGTCTCTATTAAAAAATCCATTATTCTCTTCATACATCACGGGACACAGAGCCAAAAATCATAACATATGGGATGTCCCAAAGCAATGCATCTGATGGGAGGGGGACACCAAAAAATACCGCCATCTGACCATCAAAAGGATCACACTGCTGCCTGCAGAACACTGCAGCCAAATGCAGATTCCTCCTGGGACCTAACATCCACTTGACAGAAACGAGTGAATGTATGCAGCGACAACCAGGTCGAGGCCTTGCAACTCTGAGCCATAGAAGCTTGATGGCGATGTGCCCAGAAGGTACCTACTCCTCTGGTAGAATGTGCCCTTACAGGAAAGGGTGGAACCTTCCCTACTAAATCATATGCCTGGGTAATAACCTGGCGAATCCAAAGAGAAATTGTAGTCATAGGTGCTTCCAACCCTTTCTCAGGCCCTTCTGGCAGCACAAACAAGCTCTTGGTCTTACAAATCCGAGCTGATTTCTCCAAGTAAAACTTAAAGCGGAGTTGCGGCCACAGAATCTTTTTTTTTCTTTTTAATGTCCCCCAAACAGTGACCCTTCGACCTCTATATATCCGCTAATCCTGTTTTATACAGTGTAATAATAGTTTGGCAAGCATAAAATCTTACTTTATAAAATTTCTGCTGAGCGCCGCCATCTTTGTCCTGGTTCGCCGAGTCTGCTGTGGGGAAATGTCTGCCCTGCTTCCTGATTGTAGTGGGAGGAGGCCAGTGAATCCAGAGCGAAATCTCGCGCATGCCCAGTACTATGTGATCGGCATAGTATGTGTTTCCATAGGGACGGCAGCGTGGAGGAAGTTGCCGCCCCTATAAAGCCATTCTCCGCCTCCCGGAAGATCACTGAACGTGCAGGAGAGGAGAGAGAGAGGAGCAGACCGAGAGAGAGAGAGTGTGTGAGCGAGTTACCAGCACCCGGCTTTTCTATTACACATAGGTATGTGTGATTTTGCTTGTCCAGCTGCACAACAGGGTTTAAAGGGGGCACCTACTTTTAATTGTGCTGTTGTTAAAGGGGGCACCTAATTTTAATTGTGCTGTTGTTAAAGGGGGCACCTACTTTTAATTGTGCTGTTGTTAAAGGGGGCACCTACTTTCAATTGTGCTGTTGTTAAAGGGGGCACCTACTTTCAATTGTGCTGTTGTTAAAGGGGGCACCTACTTTAAATTGTGCTGTTGTTAAAGGGGGCACCTTCTTTCAATTGTGCTTTTGTTAAAGGGGGCACCTACTTTTAATTGTGCTGTTATTAAAGGGGGCACCTACTTTTAATTGTGCTGTTGTTAAAGGGGGCACCTACTTTTAATTGTGCTGCTGTTAAAGGGGGGACCTACTTTCAATTGTGCTGTTGTTAAAGGGGGCACCTACTTTTAATTGTGCTGTTGTTAAAGGGGGCACCTACTTTTAATTGTGCTGTTGTTAAAGGGGGCACCTACTTTTAATTGTGCTGTTTTTAAAGGGGGCACCTACTTATATTGTGCTGTTTTTAAAGGGGGCACCTACTTATATTGTGCTGTTGTTAAAGGGGGCACCTACTTTTAATGTGCTGTTAAAGGGGGCACCTACTTTTAATGTGCTGTTGTTAAAGGGGGCACCTACTTTTAATGTGCTGTTGTTAAAGGGGGCACCAACTTTTAATGTGCTGTTGTTAAAGGGGGCACCTACTTATATTGTGCTGTTGTTAAAGGGGGACACTGTCTTCAATTGCAAAGTGTTTAAAGGGGTCACCTGCTGAAAAATGTACTGTGATGAAAGGGGGACATATACCTTTTTATTTTCTCTTTTGTCTCCATTTACCACACCCCAAACACAAACCTCCACACCCCACCCCCACCATCACAAAAACAACAACCCCACACCCATCCCCCTCTTCCTTAGTTTTCCCTGTATTTTTCGTGAATTACAGTGATTAAAGGGGTCACCTGCCTCCAAATTTACTGTGATTAAAGGGGCCACCTGCCTCTAAATTTACTGTGATTAAAGGGGTCACCTGCCTCCAAATTTACTGTGATATAAGGGGGACATATACTGTTTTTATTTTTTCTTTGTCTCCATTTACCACACCCCAAACAGAAACCTCCAGCATCCCACCCCCACCATCACAAAAACAACCAAACCACAATCCCCCCCCCCCTCACACACACACTTCCTTAGATTTCACTGTATTTTTCATGAATTACAGTGATTTAAGGGGTCAGCTGCCTCAAAATTTACTGTGATTAAAGGGGGTCACCTTCCTCTAAATTTACTGTGATTAAAAGGGTCACCTGCCTCCAAATTTACTGTGATATAAGGGGGGCATATACTGTTTTTATTTTTTCTTTGTCTCCATTTACCACACCCCAAACACAAACCTCCACACCCCACCCCCACCATCACAAAAACAACCACCCCACACCCCTCCCCCTCTTCCTTAGTTTTCCCTGTATTTTTCGTAAATTACAGTGATTAAAGGGGCCACCTGCCTCCAAATTTACTGTGATTAAAGGGGTCACCTGATTTAAAATGTACTGTGTTGAAAGGGGGACATATACTTTTTTATTCTCTTTGTCTCCATGTACCACACCCCAAACACAAACCTCCACACCCCACCCCAAGGGCTCAACTGCTTCTATTACTCTTTTTAAATGGGGGACCTGCCTATATATGCAATGTTGCACATGCCTATATACAGGTATATATATATATATATATATATATATATATATATATGCAAAAGGAAAATGTTTAAATTTACAATTTTTTAACTTTTTTTAATACCATTATGGATTTACAAAAATGGAAGGAGAAAATCCTTCCGGCAGCGGTTCCAGGAATCTACTTGGGAGGAGAGAGTAAGCCTTACTTTACATATGTAATTAAATTTTTTTTATATAATGAAATTATTTATATTGTTATGACTTGTATCATGAATTAAACATGCTTGAAATGTATTTTCAAAACAAATGTTATTATTAATATAAAATTACATTCAAAGAATTGTTTAAAAACAAATTGTGCAGTACACATCATATCTATAATAAAAATTTAAACTAAAAATTGTTTTTCTTAAAAATAAATTTTTTTTTATTTTTCAAATTTTTTTTTTTTTAGTTTTCAATGTTTTTACATTTTTTTTTTTTTTTAAATACATAGAAAAATGTTGATTGATGAAATATGGAAGGAATATTCACCAATCTAAAAGGATCCAGCATTTCCTGTGAATCCTGCAAAGAAGATTTGCCAGCACACATCTGAAAGTGAAGAGGATGGCGACACATCTCGTCTTGGCAACAAAGACTGGTGCAAGTGTGGCAACTGCATTCCAATGGCCACTCCAGTGGAATCGGTGTGCTGCCAGGAGATCAACGAGGTGGAGGGCAGCATACCAGAGGGTGAAGACTGCATTACCGAGCGCGAAAGTTTCAATATTTTCTGCACCAATACGAAAATTGTCAAAGTAAACAGTATAGCCATTCATCTTGAAAGTCCCCCTTCTATAGACCCTGAAAACAACAGGTATAAATTAGAATTCAAAAAAAATATTACAAATAATTTTTTCTTTTAATATCTGCTAATTAAAAAACATTTATTAAAAACATGTAAAGTTCTTTATAAATGGTTACTGTGCTGTGTATGTAAATTACATGCAATGTTTCAACAATTAAAAATTAAACTGAAATAATTTTTTTATTTTTTTACTTGAGTCCTAATTTTTGCAATTATTTATTTTTTAGGAGACTACGTAAGACTTTCATTGCGTGGATATACAGCTATTTGGGAAAGGAAACCATAGAGTCATTCCATCATGTGCAGTGAATGCTGTCCGTTATGCTTTTCCAGATCCAAATGATTCCTATGTTGGTTTTTTATGTAGCAATGACTATGAAGCTTCAGAAATGGCTTTTGAGTAGTTATTCTTACTTGTTATAATAAATTGTATTACGATTTCAAATGACCACTTTCTATTTATTTAGTGCTCTCTAATCTCTGTCATGTTTTTGTATAGGCATCACTTTCCATTGCACCCAAAGGATGTCTATTTTATCATTGTAATTCCAGCATAGTTGTCTACATTACTTTAATTTTAAAATAAGGTGTCCAAAAATTTCAACATTGAAATAATTTATTTTGAAAAATGTTATTTAGTATTATTATAGATAGGCAGTGTTTAGGGGGTGTGGGTAGGTGGTGTGTAGTGATGTAGTGTAGGTAGGTGTGTGTGTGTGTGTGTGTGTGTGTGTGTACATATATATATATATATATATATATATATATATATATATATATATATTATATATATAGTGTAGTTATTATATTGTGGTGTGTAGTTTGTAGTTGTTATATTGTGATGTGTGGTGTGTAGTTATTCTATTATAGTGTGTATATAACGGAAAATTTATATCAATACTTACCGTAATTTTCCTTTCCTGATAGAACTCCATGGCAGCACACGTATGGGTAGGCTCCGCCTCCTCTCCTACCCTATAGGACCCCACTCCCATAAATTTTTGCTCCAAGCCAGGAGCCGTGTTCCATATATAGACTACTCCAGCAGATGGGAGGGAACTCCTGCTGCCATGGAGTTCTATCAGGAAAGGAAAATTACGGTAAGTATTGATATAAATTTTCCGTTTTCCTGACAGACTCCATGGCAGCACACGTATGGGAAATAACTAGCCATACACACCCGGGTGGGCAACTGCTGGTCAAACAGAAATAGGTTTAATTTGCACCGTCAACAGACAAAATCTTTAAACCAAAATCAACTGAGGATAAAGAAGCAGGTTCAACACAATAGTGTGACATGAAAGTGTTAATTGAGGACCATGAGGCCGCTCTGCAAATGACATCTGGTGCAACATGAAGGGAAGCCGCCCAAGACGTAGAAATCCCTCTGGTGGAATGAGCCGTCACCACTTCCGGAGGAGCCAGTCCCTTGGCTCTATATGCCCACTGGATGGTCTGAACTATCCAGCTAGAAATTGTTCTGGAAGAAGCCCTCTTGCCTCTGTTCTTTCCATAAAAGAGAACAAATAGATAGTCTGACTTGCGAAAGGAAGCTGTGAACTTCAAGTATGTTTGAAGGACTTCGCCCACATCCAACGGATGGGTACTCTGGTCATCTTGAGACTTGAATGTAGGTAAAACAATCTCTTGGTTGACATGAAAAACTGAATTTACCTTCGGATTGGACCCTAGCATAGGGACCAGGACAACCCGATCAGGAAAAAATGTCAGAAAAGGTTCTTTGCAACCTAGATCACTAATTTCAGAGACACGTTTAGCCGATGTGATGGCTACTAAAAAGGCCGTCTTCATAGACAGATTCTTAAGGAAGAAGGAATCTCCATGTTCCAAAACTGTTGTTGAGAGAAACTCAAGGACTAGTGGAAGGTCCCATTTGGGGAACCTGGGTTTCCTGGGAGGTCTCATTCTTGACGCACCTCTGAAAAACTGCCGGACCAGAGGATGTTTTGCCCATGAGGTCCCCGTGAAGGCAGAGATTGCTGAGATCTGTACTCTGAGAGAGCCAACAGCCAGAGATAGGTCTAAGCCTGTCTGGAGGAACCCCAGAATGTGATGGATCTTAGGATTAGTGATGAAATCGGACTCATTAGACATGTAATCCTCAAACTTAGACCAGATCCTCTCGTAGACTTTGTTGGTGCCCGGTCTCCTGGCACTCATCATTGTGGACATTGCCGCACTTGGACAGCCAAGAGCTTTTAGTCTTTCCCTCTCAAGGACCATGCCATGAGATGTAACTGCGCTGGGCATGGATGCAGCACTGGACCCTGAGATAGAAGGTCCGACCTGAATGGCAGGGGAACAGGATCCCGAAAGCTCAGTTGGAGCAGCAGAGGAAACCAGGGCCTCCTTGGCCAAAACGGAAGAATTGCTATGATTTCTACCCTCTCTCTCCTGAGTCTCTGCAGGAACTTGAATATCACTGGGACCGGGGGAAAAGCATATGCTTTGTGGAACTTCCAGTGGTCCGTCAGAGCATCTACCCCGTAGGCTTGGGGGTAACGCCATCTCGAGTAGAATTTCGTCAGTTTGGCATTGTTTGGAGGGGCAAACAGGTCTACTTCCGGAAGAATCCCCAGAGAGATGACCCACTTGAAGGTTTCTGGATGAAGAGACCATTCGTTGTTGTCTAGATTGGTTCTTGACAGAAAATCTGCCTGAACGTTCTGGACTCCTGGAAGATAAGCAGCTGATAGATTGGCAAGATTCCGTTGGGCCCATGCCATGATCGGTTTCACTTCTTCCAGAAGGGAGGAACTGCGGGTGCCCCCTTGCCTCTTGATATATGCGACTGCCGTCGTATTGTCTAGCCGTAGAAGGACCGAGGACCCTTTCACCAAGTGACGGAAAGCCATGATGGCACGAAAAGCTGCCCGAAGCTCCAGGACATTTGAGACCAACCCGAGGGTGGGAAAGTCCCACCTGCCCTGGGCCACCTCTGACAGGCAGTGCGCACCCCAGCCCGTCTGGCTGGCATCCGATGTCACAACGATCCAAGGAACTGGAACGATCGAATGACAATTCAGGAGATTTTCCCGTTGTAGCCACCAAGACAGACTCGCCCTCATAGAGGATGTTATCCGTACAGGAGTGTCTGGATTCCCAGAGCTCCATTGGCGGAGGAAACCGATTTGAAAGGGCCTCATCCTCCACTGTGCCCACTTGACCATGGGGGCCGTGGAGACCATGGTCCCTATTATTTTCAGACACTGTGATGCCCGAAGATAAGGAGTTGACATTGCCGGTTGTATTCTGCTGCGGATCACCGGAATCTTCTCCACTGGAAGAGAGATGGTGCCTCTGGAGGTGTTGAAGAGTGCCCCCAGGAAGATCAAGGATTTGACGGATCCAGATGGCTTTTCTCCAGATTCAAGAGCCACCCGAATTCTTGAAGGGTGGAGATTACCTGAGATCTGTGTTGCAGAATCTGTGCTTGGTCTTGAGAAAGAAGAAGCAGATCGTCTAAGTAGTGAAACAGTCGGATCCCTTTCGATCTGATCAGAGCTACAATAGCCAGTAAGACCTTTGAAAAGACTCGAGGTGAGGTGGTAAGCCCGAAAGGGAGACAGGTAAACTGGAGATGCACTTGACCCACGGCAAAGCGAAGAAACTTTTGTAGTTCTGCTGCCACTGGGACATGGAAATAGGCATCTTTTAGATCTATGGAGATCATCCAATCTTCTGGTTGCACCACTTGGCGGATAGTGAAGAGTGTCTCCATCCTGAACCTCTCTTTCTTTATGAAAGAGTTCAGATGAGTCAGGTCTATGACCGGTCTCCAAGAACCGTTTTTCTTTAGCACCATGAATAGAGGTGAATAAAGGCCTTGAAACCTTTCTTCGTCCGGAACTGGGATGACAGCACCTTGAGAGATCAGGGAATCTACGTATGACAGAAGAATTGACTTCTTTTCTTCCACGCGAGGTAGAGCCGTAGGGATGAACCGCAGAATTGGAGTTTCTTCGAAAGACCAAACGTGACCATGAGACACAGTCTTGACGGTCCACTGGTCCGTAATCGAGGCTGCCCAAACGTGCGCAAACTGACGTAGACGAGCGCCTACTCGCAACGCTTGAGCAGGCCTGATATCAAAAAGACTTTGTGGTCTCCCGACCACTAGAAGGTGTTCCCTTGTTGAACTTCTGACCTGTAGGTTGAGATCTTTTCCAATTCTTTCTGAACTCACATCCAGGCCTGTAAGATCGAGCTTCTCTGGATCGATCCGAACTTGGTTTGTGCTGAAACCTTCTGCGGTCAAACAAACGGCGATCCTGAGGGAGGAAACCTGATTTACCACCAGTGGCACGGGTAATGGCACTGTCCAGCTTGTTGCCAAAAAGGGACGCACCCTCAAACGGAATCCTGCACCAGGCTTGTTTGGAAGCAGGATCGGCCAGCCAGGGACGTAACCATAAAGCACGTTTGGCCGTGACAGAAGAGAGCATGACCCGCGCCACCAGGCGAATGATATCAATGGAAGCCTCTCCCAAAAAGGCCGTTGCTAACCTTAGTTCATACACAGCCGAGCTTCTGGCTGCTTCTTCTGAGACACCTTTCAGTGTGGTCTCCACGTTATCTACCCAAGCCTCCATAGCTTTGGATGTGGCTGCAAGGGCTAGGGCTGGCTTGCAGGTCATACCAGCTAACAGATAGATCTTTTTGAGATCCGTATCAATTCGTCTATCCAGACCATCTTTAAATGAGACGGAATCTTCCAAAGGTAGGGTAACGTGTTTGACTAGCCTCATCAAGGCTGCGTCTATTGTAGGTGCAGAATCAAGATGCTTCACTTTGTCGGTCTTAAAAGGATATAACCTGGAAAATTTGGACGATAAGGAATTCTTTCTTTCAACTCCATGCCATTCGTCTGTAATGATTTCCCCCAGCTCATTCAGAAAAGGGAAATGATCCCGTTCTTTCTTGAGATGTTTAAAGTATTTCTTCTGTTTTGCTGGGGAGTCTGCTGGCTCTTCCCATTTTAACGCCTCTTTTACCGCTCTTACTAGCGGAGAGATCATGGCAAAATCAAAACCTGAACTTTGGTCTTCTAGGTCATCCTCACTTTCAGAGGAATCCGAGAAGCGACTCGGCTGGGAAGTGCCTGGCTCTACGTCTTCCCTCTGAGGGAGAACTGGAGTATCAGTTGTATGCCCAGACAGCCGGTTGGAATCCCAATCCCTTAAGGATTCTTGCACGATCCGCCTGACCAGGGTTTCCACTGGTGGATCTGGGACTTGTTTTTCCTTGATTGCCCGAGAATAGCAGGCATCACACAAGGATCTATCCTCAGGGACTACAGCCCTACAACCCCAGCAAGATTTGTGTGCGGGGCGGTCAGCATGTCGGGAAGACCGGCTTGGACAATCATCATGGCGCCTAGACCTAGATCTGGATCTATGGTGCCTGGATTTGGATGATGCATGGTGATGGCCTGAAGGTGATCTATCCTTTGATCCCGATGCAGGACGTTGGTCAGACCTAAAAGGGCTGAAAACAAAGGAAAGAAAAGCTCAGGCTACAGTAAGCCAGCTGGCAGACAAGCGAGAGTTAAAAGCTAAAGCTCACCTGTTGCGCAGGGACTGGCCACCGGGGGGCGGTGAGGCATCCATTGCAAATCACAGCGAGATAACCTGCAATAGGAAGGATGTAAGAACTCAATCTTACCTTCCCATAGCCGCCTTTCCCCTCCCCCATTCAAGCAGGACTGACCCAGCACAGGACTTACCAAACACAGGCAGAGACACAGCGTGGGGAGGCCGCCGCAAAAGCCCACAGACATCCCAAGAATGACAGCTCCATCAGCTGTTTAAATTTCCCGGGAGCCGTAAAGCCACGCCCCCCCCGACGCCACCGCGTCATGGAGGACCGGAAGTGGCGTGCGCACATGCGCAGACCACTTAGGAACCAAGCCTCGCAATGAACACCCAACTGGGAATCAGGAGGCAGGGGGAGGAGCCGAGAGCGACGGCCTGGAACGCAGGAGCGCTCCAGCCGCCATACTAACCAGGAAGCAAAACGATATAAAGTATAAAGTAAGCAATACATTACCACCAATACCGACAGAAGGACCTGGAACGCTCCTCAACCGGAGACTAGCGTGTGCGTCAGGGCATAAGGGCCTCCCGCTAGTAGCAAGGACGTTTGGCCAAGCGATGCAGCCCACCTCTCATTCAGGATTTATGGCATCTTCCGGCATCATTTCAAATTGCCCGGGTCCACCCAGTAGTACTGAGATTGCTGGACTAAGGTAGAAAGGCATCATCCAGGAAAGCCACACGCCACCAGGTATGTAAGAAAACGCATCCTATAAGGTAAGACTTCTCTTGCGGAAGGAGGACAAAAAAGGAACACGGCTCCTGGCTTGGAGCAAAAATTTATGGGAGTGGGGTCCTATAGGGTAGGAGAGGAGGCGGAGCCTACCCATACGTGTGCTGCCATGGAGTCTGTCAGGAAAACTAGTTTTTTAATTGGAAGTTACTCACCACACATTATGTTTTCCAATGTGGAAATCTTGTACGATGTTGCTGGATGGCAGTAGAGGTTTCTGGTCTTTCTTCAGCTGCTATATTGCATGGCATCTCTTTATTTTTTGAAATCCATGTTAAATGAACAGTTCCAGAAATGATTCTTATCATGTCCCCTAAAATGGGCATAACATGTGTTAAAGTCATTTTTTCATAGACCTTTCTGGCAATCCATTTCTTCTGACCACATGGAAACTCCAGGTTCATCTGTTGGGATTGCACTATTTCGCCTGATTAATTTTTTTTTTCTATCAGTGCAGGTCGTCTTACTATATGTTTGTTGTGGCATAAAGCTGTCACTTTTGTCTGAGCCTCCATAGAGTCAAACCTGTAATGAATTATTTTTGGTCTATATTTTAGCATCATGCTATGGAAGGTCTCCAGGGCTCCGGTCTGACAAAAATACGTAAGATGAGGTATGTCCTTCAGGATTTGGGGATCCTTCACTATGTCAGATAGGGCGTCATATGCTGGGCTCTTCTTTTTAATCCATTGTAGATTCTCGGATTCAGCAAAACTGGCATCATGTAGGCAGGCATACTCCTCCTCTCCAACTTTCCATGTATGTACGTCTATGACATGATGCAGTATTGACTCCCATCTTTTTTTAAAAAAATCCCCATCTCCTTTGGACGTACGGCTGCACCAATAGAAATGGGTGAGAATCGGCCCAATCCACGGTGTAAGTTGTCGGTAGGACTTTTTTTTGGTCAATTGCAGCAATTTTCTTTTTATATTTTTGACATAGTGCCAAATGTCAAATTGGTGATTGATTTGTTGATAACGGGGACCACTTAACACTTTCCTAATTCCAGTATGGCGATCTGTGCCAATAAAATGCACTTCCAACTGGTTCTCCAGTATTCTGTCTAAGCATTTTATAAAGCCCAATTTCTCCATGGCCACAGAGGAAGTGGTCTGGGTGACCTGCACCACTTCCAAATCGACAATTTTTTTTGATAATCTGTCCATAAATGTATATTTGCATAAATGTACATTTGTCCATCTAGGGACAAATGACCTGGCTTGTAATGAAGTGTCAGAGGTGAAAAAATATTTTAGCTCAAAGAAAGAGTTCTGGCGCTACTCCAACAGGTAGTTTCTTGAAAATATCATGCAAACATGTAAAACACAAATATCTATAAAAACACTGTTCGCCCAATCCTAAGTATTGGATAGCTTGTAGATGTGATGAGGAGAAATTAAAGGATGGCGCTCAGGTGTGTTAATAGCTGATAATTACCCCAAAGGAGACATAGATAAATGATCCAATAAAAGTTTATTCCATGAATCCAAAGATAAAAAGCAATGTGTTAAATGAGTGATTCCTCCTACCAGTCCATGAAGTCTCTGTATATCACTGCTGCCTCAGCACGACTCCCTGATGTGAATCCCAGGGAAAGGAGAAAGCCGGCAGATGGAGATGGCATAGATCAGTGAGAAAGAGGAGCGGGTCCCAGCGGAGGTAGGGGCTCACACGGTCCGGTGTGCGGCCACTTCCTGGACCGGAGCCCACGCTGTGCTACGCTGATGCCCGCTGTGAGCGCCGAGGGATCGCACACTGATGACGTCACCGATATCAGCGCTGTCAGCCGAGTGTGTGTCCGCGGCCGGCGGGGGAATCACCTGAAGGACGGGGAGCTTGGAGGAAGATGCTCGCTCGCTTCTACAGAGCCTCCCGATTGCCACAATGACATGTTTCGCTACATTGATAGCTTTGTCAAGTCCAAGGAGGAATCACTCATTTAACACATTGCTTTTTATCTTTGGATTCATGGAATAAACTTTTATTGGATCATTTATCTATGTCTCCTTTGGGGTAATTATCAGCTATTAACACACCTGAGCGCCATCCTTTAATTTCTCCTCATCACGAAAAAATATTTTATCACACTTGGAAATGACGTACAGGATTTTGCATCCACCATTTCATTTTCTGAAGTTCTGCCTGTGCATAATGTTCAGAATGATAGGCAGAGGCGCATAAAGGAGTTCAATATATGGCTTAGTAAATGGTGTCAAGAGCAAGGATTTGGCTTTGTTTCTCATGATAGCTCTACTTGGAATAGAAAGGAACTGTACAAAAAAGATGGTTTGCATCTTTCTCTCAAAGGAACAAATGTACTTAGTGAACAACTCCAAGAATTTGCGAAAGAGTATTTAAACTAGGAAGGGGGGGGGCAAAAGAGTGAAAATACAAGAGTCCAATTGCCCCCCGAAACAATGCCAGAACAGGTCAGAAGCACAGAGGTTAAGAAATGATAAGCTCAGGGTCCTATCTACAAATGCTCACAGTTTAGGTAAAAAAATCAATGAACTTGGGTCAATAATGGCATCTGAGAATGTAGATTTATTGGCTGTTACGGAGACATGGTTTAATGAAAGAAATGACTGGGACATAACCATACCAGGGTACTCTTTATACAGAAGAGACAGAGAAGGCAAGAAAGGAGGAGGAGCGGCCCTGTATGTGAAAGATAGCATTAAATCTAACCTAATACAAGTTGGTGAGGCCAACATAGAGTCAGTTTGGGTTACGTTGCAGTTTGCTAATCATGCAGTAACTCGTGTAGGTGTGATATATAGACCACCTGGTCAAGTTAAAGAACTAGATGATCTACTAGTTGAAGAAATAGCTAAAATGACAATGAAAGGTGAAGTTATCATTATGGGAGATTTCAATCTTACAGATATAAACTGGAAAACCAAAATAGCAAGTTCTACCAGGAGTACAGATATTCTAAATTCCCTACTGGGGTTGTCTCTGCAACAAGTGGTTGAGGAGCCAACCCGGAGGGAGGCCATTTTGGATTTGGTATTCACAAATGGGGATTCGGTATATGATGTCATTGTAGGCGAAACCTTGGGATCTAGTGATCACCAGTCAGTGTGGTTTAATATAAGAACTGTGAAAGAGTCACACCACACAAAAACAAAAGTTTTAGATTTTAGAAAAACAGACTTTTCAAAAATGAAATTAGTCATAAATGAGTCCTTATCAGACTGGAACGGATTACATGGAGTCCAGGAGAAATGGGACTACTTAAAAGGTGCATTATTGAAGGCAACAGAAAATTGCATTAGACTTGTCAGTAAAAGCAAAAAAAAGGAAGAGACCACTGTGGTACTCAGCAGAAGTGGCCCAAATCATTAAAAATAAAAAGCTAGCATTTTGTAATTATAAAAAAACCCAGAGCAATGAAGATAAGGAAATCTACAAGATTAGGCAGAAAGAGGCCAAGCAAGTTATAAGAACTTCTAAAGCGCAGGCAGAAGAAAAACTAGCTCAGTCTATGAAAAAGGGGGATAAGACATTCTTCAGATATATAAATGAAAAAAGGAAATTAAAACAAGGAATAACTAAATTAAAAACAAAGGACGGAAGGTATGTAGAAGAGAATAAAGGGCTAGCCGACTGCCTTAATGAATACTTCTGTTCAGTTTTTACAGAAGAAAAAGAAGGAGAAGGACCTCCACTTGAAAGGATGACTAATGAATCGTTTGATGCATGTGTCTTTACAGAGGAAGACGTTCTAAGATTGCTGTCTAAAGTGAAGACAAATAAGTCACAGGGTCCTGATGAGATACACCCAAAATTATTAAAAGAGCTTAGTGGTGAGCTGGCAAAACCATTAACAGATTTATTTACCCAATCATTGAGTCGTCCCGGAAGATTGGAAATTGGCAAATTTCGTGCCCATTCACAAGAAAGGTAGTAGGGAGGAATTGAGCAACTATAGACCAGTGAGTCTGACATCAATAGTAGGCAAATTAATGGAAACCCTATTAAAGGATAGGATTGTGAAACATCTTAAATCCCATGGATTGCAAGATGAAAAACAACATGGGTTTACTTCAGGGAGATCATGTCAAACAAATCTTATAGATTTTTTTGACTGGGTGACTAAAATAATAGACAGTGGAGGTGCAGTAGACATTGCATATCTAGATTTTAGTAAGGCTTTTGACACTGTCCCACATAGAAGACTTATCAATAAACTACAGTCATTGAGCATGGACTCCCATATTGTTGAGTGGATTAGGCAGTGGCTGAGTGACAGACAACAGAGGGTTGTAGTCAATGGAGAACATTCAGAACAAGGTCATGTTACCAGTGGGGTACCTCAGGGATCTGTACTGGGACCAATTTTGTTTAATATCTTCATAAGTGATATTGCAAAAGGCCTCGATGGTAAGGTTTGTCTTTTTGCTGATGACACAAAGATATGTAATAGGGTTGATGTTCCTGGAGGGAAACGCCAAATGGAAAAGGATTTAGGAAAACTAGAAGAATGGTCAGAACTCTGGCAACTGAAATTTAATGTGGATAAGTGCAAGATAATGCACCTGGGGCGTAAAAACCCAAGGGCAGAATATAGAATATTTGACACAGTCCTGACCTCAGTATCTGAGGAAAGGGATTTAGGAGTAATTATTTCAGAAGACTTAAAGGTGGGAAGACAATGTAATAGAGCAGCACGAAATGCCAGCAGAATGCTTGGATGTATAGGGAGAGGTATAAGCAGTAGAAAGAGAGAACTGCTTATGCCGCTGTACAGAACACTGGTGAGACCTCACTTGGAGTATTGTGCGCAGTACTGGAGGCCATATCTCCAGAAGGATATAGATACACTAGAGAGAGTTCAGAGAAGAGCTACTAAACTAGTACATGGATTGCAGGAAAAAACTTTCCAGGAAAGGTTAAAGGACCTTAACATGTATAGCTTGGAAGAAAGAAGAGACAGAGGGGATATGATAGAAATCTAAAATTTTAAATACATAAAGGGAATCAACTCGGTAAAGGAGGAGAGCATATTTAAAAGAAGAAAAACTACCACAAGAGGACACAGTTTTAAATTAGAGGGGCAAAGGTTTAAAAGTAATATGAGGAAGTATTACTTTACTGAGAGAGTAGTGGATGCATGGAATAACCTTCCTGCAGAAGTGGTAGCTGCAAATACAGTGAAGGAGTTTAAGCATGCATGGGATAGGCATAAGGCTATCCTTCATATAAGATAGGGCCAGGGACTATTCATAGGATTCAGATATATTGGGCAGACTAGATGGGCCAAATGGTTCTTATCTGCCGACACATTCTATGTTTCTATGTTTCTATATGTACAATATTTGGCTGAGAATCCGGGACTATCGCATTGTCCATCGCCCACCAGGAACAATGGGTTTTCCTTTACCATGCTCCGGACCTCTTCTTGCTCCTTTTTCCAGTGAATGTCTATAGCTGGAAATACAAACCGTTGCTGGCTGCTATGAAACGATGATTTACCAAACATAATAATTCCAGCATAATCGCATAGTTCCTTAAATTATGCATAACTAGATCCAGAAAGAACTAAAGATCCAGCAACAATGAGGTTCCCTGTGGCAATATCAATCACAGTCCAGCAGGTGGTGCTGTGGAGCAGAGGAGCAGAGCGCGGGATCAGAGGCTGTCAGGGCGTGCAGGAGAGAGGAGTGTGTTGTGCGTGACCGACCGACCGACCGCGTGTGAGTAACCCCCCCCCCCAGGAGAGCAGCGGCGGGGAGCGGCGCTCGAACCCCCCCCCCCCCCCCCAGAAGCGAGCGGCAAGCGGGTCGGGACCCCCCCCCCCTCTCTTATCGCGGGTGGCGAGCGGTACAGTAAACCCCCCCCCCTTTTTTTTTTTTTTTTTTTGCGGCGGGCGGCGAGTGGTGCGGACCCCCCCCCCCCCCTGACAGAGAGGGAGCAGAGGAGACTAGCGGAGCAAAGGCTGACCGGGAAGTGACAGAGGGAGGCGGGTGCAGAGCGGAGACTGACCGTCCGAGGGAAAAAAAAAAAAAAGCCAGGAACTGCTAGAGTCAGACTTAAAGGGACATACACTAGGTAAGTAAGACTGGTGACTGAGATTGTACACTGACTGAGGGTGTAGTGTAGTACCTGAGTACCTGTGAGTACCTGTTACTACCTGAGTATCTGTGAGTACCTGAGAATCTGTGAGTACCTGAGTACCTGTGAGTACTGAGTATCTGGGAGTATCTGTGAGTACCTGAGTATCTGGGAGTATCTGTGAGTACCTGAGTATCTGGGAGTATCTGTGAGTACCTGAGTATCTGGGAGTACCTGTGAGTACCTGAGTATCTGTGAGTACCTGAGTATCTGTGAGTATCTGTGAGTACCTGAGTATCTGTGAGTACCTGTGAGTACCTGAGTACCTGTGAGTACCTGAGTATCTGTGAGTACCTGAGTATCTGTGAGTACCTGAGTATCTGGGAGTACCTGTGAGTACCTGAGTATCTGTGAGTACCTGTGAGTACCTGAGTATCTGGGAGTACCTGTGAGTACCTGAGTATCTGGGAGTATCTGTGAGTACCTGAGTATCTGTGAGTACCTGAGTATCTGTGAGTACCTGTGAGTACCTGAGTATCTGGGAGTACCTGTTACTACCTGAGCGTTGTGCGTCTGACCGGGCTGTGCGACTCGGGGTTGTGCGTCTGACCGGGCTGTGCGACTCGGGGTTGTGCGTCTGACCGGGCTGTGCGATCGGGGTTGTGCGTCTGACCGGGCTGTGCGACTCAGTGTTGTGCGTCTGACCGGGCTGTGAGACTCAGTGTTGTGCGTCTGACCGGGCTGTGAGACTCAGTGTTGTGCGTCTGACCGGGCTGTGAGACTCAGTGTTGTGCGTCTGACCGGGCTGTGCGACTCGGTGTTGTGCGTCTGACCGGGCTGTGCGACTTAGTGTTGTGCGTCTGACCGGGCTGTGCGACTCAGCATTGTGCGTCTGACCGGGCTGTGCGACTCAGCGTGGTGCGTCTGACCGGGCTGTGCGACTCAGTGTTGTGCGTCTGACCGGGCTGTGCGACTTGGTGTTGTGCGTCTGACCAGGCTGTGCGACTCAGCGTTGTGCATCTGACTGGGCTGTGCGACTCGGTGTTGTGCATCTGACCGGGCTGTGCGACTCGGTGTTGTGCGTCTGACCGGGCTGTGCGACTCGGTGTTGTGCGTCTGACCCGGCTGTGCGACTTAATGTTGTGCGTCTGACCGGGCTGTGCGACTTAGTGTTGTGCGTCTGACTGGGCTGTGCGACTTAGTGTTGTGCGTCTGACCGGGCTGTGCGACTTAGTGTTGTGCGTCTGACCGGGCTGTGCGACTTAGTGTTGTGCGTCTGACTGGGCTGTGCGACTTAGTGTTGTGCGTCTGACCGGGCTGTGCGACTGAGGGTTGTGCGTCTGACCGGGCGGTGCGACTCAGTGTTGTGCGTCTGACTTGGCTGTGAGATTGTGAGTGTTGTGCAACTGAGTGTCAAGTGAGTGGAGCGGAATACCAGAGGGTGAGAAGGTAGCGTTAGGAAGCCAGGAAATAGCCACATAGGATAGGCTTAAATTACTGAATCCCCATTAGATTAGATAGTAGGTACAATGCCCGGCGGGTGTGGAGATGCGACTCGGTGTACATCTTGTGATATGTATGCGTTCCTCGGTCATGTGATCGAAGGCGAATACAAATGTGCAAGATGTGAGCACGTTGCTTCCCTGGAAGCTCAGGTCCTGAATCTAGGGAAGCAGCTGGCAACACTGAGACGAATGTCCATGCCGGAGGAGAGCCAGGATTGTACCAATCAGGTGCAGGCAGGGGTCTGCACAGAGGTGGGCGGAGTATCGGAGGTGCAGGCATCAGAGCAGAGTAGAGGGGTGACAGTTAGGAGGGGTAGAAGGGAACAAGGCAAGGAGGCTGATCCTGGGCTGGAGCACCCCAATAGATACGCCCCGTTGTGTGATGTTGGGGAAACCAGTCAGGGACCAGCATTGCTGGAGCGGAGCGACGCCCCTAGCTGCCAGGGGAAGAACTCCTCCAGTGAGGCTGGGAGAAAGGGAAAGGAAAGACAGGTGCTGGTGGTAGGGGACTCAATTATTAGAAGGGCAGACAGTGTAATCTGTGACCAAGACCGTGTGCGCCGAACAGTCTGTTGTTTGCCGGGCGCTCGGGTTCGGCACATCGCGGATCGGGTGGACAGATTACTGGGTGGGGCTGGGGAAGACCCAGCTGTCATGGTACACGTGGGTACCAATGACATAGGCAGAGGAAGACGGAGAGTCCTAAACGATTTCAGGGACTTAGGCGCTAAGTTGAGGACTAGGACCTCCAAGGTAATATTTTCCGAAATACTACCTGTACCTCGAGCCACACCAGAGAGGCAGCGGGAGATTAGGGAAGTTAACGAGTGGCTGAGGAGCTGGTGTAGTAAGGAGGGTTTCGGGTTCCTGGAGAACTGGGCCGACTTCTCAGTCGGTCACCGGCTCTTTGGTAGGGACGGATTGCACCTAAATGGGGTGGGTGCAGCCGTACTGGGTGCAAGGATGGCCGAAAAGTTAGAGGGGCTTTTAAACTAGGGAATGGGGGGGAGGGTACAGATGTAGAATTACCCAGTGGAAAGCAAGTTTCAGAGGGCAGAAATGGGGGCATTAGCGATAGGGTGTGCGGAGCTCCTATACCCAGGGTGGGTACGGGGAAAAATCAAGAGAGCAGCCTAAAAACATCAAAAGAGGATAAATATAACCGATCAAAATTACGAGGTTTGTATACCAATGCCAGAAGCCTGGCCAACAAGATGGGAGAGCTGGAGCTGCTGATATTTGAGGAGGACTTAGATTTTGTGGGGATAACTGAGACTTGGTTTGACAGCTCTCATGACTGGATGGCGTCCATTCAGGGGTATTCCCTTTATCGCAGAGATAGAGAAAGTAAAAAAGGGGGAGGGGTATGTTTGTATATTAAGAACAGTATACAGGTAAATATGAGGGATGATATTAATAATGGAGCTATGGACGAGGCAGAATCCCTATGGGTAGAGCTTCAAAGGGAAGGCACGGCGGGGAAGGTAATATTGGGCGTATGCTATAGGCCCCCCAACCAGAGGGAGGAGGGTGAGGCGGACCTCATGTTACAGATAGGATTGGCAGCAAGGATGGGAAATGTCATTATAATGGGGGACTTTAATTATCCAGATATAGACTGGGCAGAAGGAACCGCACACTCAGCCAAGGCTCGGCAGTTCCTAAATGTTTTGCAGGACAATTTCATGGGTCAGATGGTGAATGCACCGACAAGAAGCAATGCGGTACTTGACCTACTGATTACCAACAATACAGACCTGATCACAGATATAGAAATACGGGACAACTTAGGGAACAGTGACCATAGGTCAATTGGTTTCAGTATTAATTACAGTAATAGGAAACACAAGGGTAATATAAGGACGCTGAATTTCACAAGAGCCAATTTCCCTAAACTGCGCTCGCTGCTAGAAAATATCAAATGGGATAGAACCCTGGGAACAAAGAACACGGAGGAAAAATGGGAGTGCTTCAAGAGCATACTTAACAAGGGGGTGGGCCAGTGCATTCCACAGGGAAATAAATTTAAAAGAGCAAAACTAAACCCTGGGTGGCTAAACTCCAACATTAAAATGTATATTAGAGCTAAAGAAAAGGCCTTCAAAAAATACAAGACTGAGGGGTCATTGGCAGCATTTAAGCACTACAAAGAGTGTAATAAGAAATGTAAAGATGAAATCAGGGCGGCTAAAATAGAACACGAGAGACATATAGCGGAGGAGAGCAAAAAGAACCCCAAGAAGTTCTTTAAGTATATAAACAGTAAGAAAGCAAGGCCAGAGCACATTGGCCCCATAAAAGATGATAAAGGAAAAATGGCCACTGAGGACAGAGAAAAGGCGGAAGTGTTAAATAATTTCTTTTCTTCAGTCTTCACAAAGGAATCGGGGGGCTACACGAAACCCGCTTGTAAGGCCGAACTAAATAATACACCTCAGGAAGTGCCGCCATGGCTAACAGAGGATAGACTTAGAGCTAAACTAGAGAAACTTAACATAAATAAATCCCCGGGACCGGATGGCTTGCACCCGAGGGTTCTTAATGAGCTCAGCCAGGTGATTGCCAGACCATTATTCTTGATCTTTAAGGATAGTTTACAGACAGGTATGGTGCCAGCTGATTGGAAAAAAGCCAACGTGGTACCAATATTTAAAAAGGGGCCGAGATATATCCCGGGTAACTATAGGCCGGTCAGCCTAACATCAGTAGTCTGCAAAATTTTGGAGGGGATGATAAGGGACCACATACAAGACTTTAGTAATGAAAATGGTATTATAAGTAGAAATCAGCATGGATTCATGAAAAATCGTTCGTGCCAAACCAATCTGTTAACCTTCTACGATGAAGTGAGCTGCCACCTAGATAAAGGTAAGCCTGTGGATGTGGTGTATCTGGACTTCGCAAAGGCCTTTGACACCGTTCCCCACAAACGATTACTGTACAAACTAAGGAAGGTAGGTATGGATCATAAGGTGAGTACCTGGATAGAGAACTGGCTCCAGGGGAGAGTCCAGAGGGTGGTGATTAATGGGGAGTACTCGGATTGGGCGGGTGTGGAAAGTGGGGTCCCCCAGGGTTCTGTCCTGGGACCAATCCTGTTTAATTTATTCATAAATGATCTAGAGGAGGGGATATCTAGTACAATCTCAGTATTTGCAGATGATACTAAATTAGGCATGCCAATATCTTCTATGCAGGATGTGGAAATCTTGCAAGCAGACCTGAACAAAATAACGGGGTGGGCAACCACATGGCAGATGAGGTTTAATGTAGAAAAATGTAAAGTAATGCACTTGGGTGCCAGAAACCAGAAAGCAAGCTATTCACTAGGGGGTGAACCTCTGGGTGAGTCTAGGATGGAAAAGGACTTGGGGGTACTGGTAGACAACAGGCTTGGCAGTGGCATGCAATGCCAAGCCGCCGCAAGCAAAGCCAACAGAATACTGGGATGTATAAAAAGGGGGATTCACTCCAGAAATAAAGAGATTATTCTCCCGCTCTACAAGACTCTGGTCCGGCCACATCTGGAGTATGCTGTCCAGTTCTGGGCACCGGTCCGCAGGAAGGATGTGCTGGAACTGGAGAAAGTCCAGAGGAGGGCAACAAAAATAATTAGGGGAATGGAGGACATCGGCTATGAGGAAAGACTACAAGCACTGAACCTATTCTCTCTGGAGAAGAGACGATTGAGGGGGGATATGATATCAATGTACAAATACTGTACTGGCGACCCTAGCATAAGGAACAAACTATTCAGAGAAAGGGAATACAATAAGACACGTGGCCACTCACTAAAACTTGAGGAAAGGCGGTTTAACCTTAAAGTGCGTAAGGGGTTCTTCACTGTAAGAGCGGTAAGGATGTGGAATTCTCTTCCACAAGCAGTCGTATCAGCGGGGAGCATAGATAGTTTCAAAAAACTATTAGATGTACACCTTAAAGACCACAACATACAGGGGTACACAATGTACGGTTAAAAGCAAACACACACGCATCATGGGTTGAACTGGATGGACTTGTGTCTTTTTTCAACCTCACTAACTATGTAACTATGTAACTATGTAATATGCTTTATTTTTGGTTCACTCTGCCACAGCTTTAAATGATGGTTTGATTGGCATGTGGAATGTACAATTACCATGGATCCCACATATTTTTTATGAAGTTTAGTAATCTGAGCAAAGCAAGTTTTCAGTGGACATCTCATTGCCATTAAGATATGGTCAAGGCAACTTTCAAACACTATGAATTTTTTTTTTCTTGATTATAGTGTTGTAGGATCTTGACATGGTACGCCTTGACTTGCTACCAATTTATCAAGCTCTAATTTGTCAGGTGTTTCACATTCAGAGATGTGAAAGCTAGAGTCCTCCTCGTACTTCAATTTCCTTTTTTCTTCATTCAACATGCTTGGGAAGGGTGAATCACTCCCTGACTCATTCTCCGGCAAGAATTGTATAGGTGTTGCTGCAGAAGCAGATGGACCTTCACTGTCCATAGATTGGACAGGGACATTGCATTGCGATGGAGAAGGAAATACCTCTTTCAGAGGTGTGGACTCATGCAGAGGCTGTAAACAATATGCAAATTCTTTGACATACGGATGATCAAGAGCTATGCTTTGCTCCTTTGCTATTTTGAAATAGCTTTCCTCTGATTTATCCCATTCTAATTCAAAGTCAACAGTTTGGGTACTTGCATCAGTGCAGTGTGTCATCTTCGGAGTGGACCGATGACAAGCACATGTACACTGAGCTGTGGATGGTTCACCGCTTACGTCTTCAGTCCTTCTCCTTTTCGACAGTCTTTTTTCCCAGCTGTCATCAGAAACTTTACTTGCACTTGTTTTTGGGAAAATTGTTGGAACTGCATTTGTCTTCAACATTTTTTGACTTCCTTTCATGATGTAACAATCCCTCTCGAAATGCATGGAACATATTCTAAACTTGTCTCCTCTTCCGTCTTCCAAGATCAATTTAGTAAACTCAGGAACCATGCTTTTATCCATCCCAGCATTTTCTAACCACACTTGGATGCGATTAGGTTGTTTTTGAAACAAATGAAAAGAAATATTGGCTGGTGTGGATTTACGTCCGGTGCTATAACCGCATGTCTTGACAAAGCAATTTGGCATTTCTATAATCAACAAAGTTTGTATTCGATAGTTTCGACAATGCATCTCTTCGTTGTGACACTTACCAAAACAGAGAGCTAGGTGTTTCCACTTTCCGTCACAATCCCTTGTAAAAATTCAATAGCTTCATAAATTGATACTGTTTACTCTTAGTCCATAATGCGAATAAAACTGGTTTTATTTAGATTTTAGATAAGTAGCTTGCTGAGTTTTTGTGGTGGTGGGGTGTGTAGGTTTGTGGGTTGGGGTGTGGTAAAGGAAGACAGACTTTTTTTGATATGTCCCCCTTTTATCTTAAGGTAAATTTAGAATCAGGTCCCCCCTTTAATCTAAGTTATTGTAGAGGTGTAACGCTCATGCGTTTTTGTTAGTGGATGGATTTACAGCTGCAGAATTATTACACTCAGTAGCCTTGTAGAGAATCTGTTGAACAAACATATCCAACTCTCAGGACTTCATCACCGTGTACAGCCTTTTATATACCATATATATATATTAATAGATGTTAATGGAGGGATAGAATATATGAGGATATATAGATGAGAAACAGGCTATTGTATGGTGAGCACTAGACAGGCTATTGTATGGTGAGCACTAGTTGCAGGTGATGGTAAAGCAGATAGGTTCTGATGTCAAGTATAGTGCAGATGGTAAGAGGACACAGATGGAGTATACTTAGACAGAGTAACCTAGTGCAAGGATAGTTGAAGGTAGTCCCAAGAGCTAACAGTCTATGCAGATGATAGTGAATAGATAGATACAGATAGTCTTGGTAATTGCAGTAGATGACAGTAGGAGATTGGTTAGTAGGAATCCCCTGCGGGGTACTTATCACTTAGATAGGTTTAGGAGTAACAGTGTCCATTGGGGAGGGGTGATCCCGTAGCGAGATACGGATCACCAGCGAGGTTTCCGGCTTCAGTTCAGCAAGGGAGAATGTCAGCAGCTCTGACTTCACAGGAGTAGGTGCGGTGAACATGCGGTTTGAACGAGCGATGAGTGAGAGCAAACCGGCGATTGAAATAGCCGCTCATAGCGGCGCTCGGCAATGATGTCATCCGGTCTTAAAGGTATATGCGTCCCTTGTTACACAAGATGGGACGCAATTAGGAGAGGAGAAATATGGAGACAAGGGTACCAGAGGTACCAGAACATTACAGTACCCCCCCTTAAGGCCGGCTCCGGAAGGCCTCTAGAACTGTTTTTTCCGGATATTTCGAGTGGAAATTGCGAATCAGTCTAGGGGCATGTATATCGGAGGTATCCAGCCAGGTGTCATCTTGGGGCCCATAGTTCTTCCATCGTACAATTTACTGGAGTCTTCTTCTATTGAAACTTTTAAAAAACATTCAAAATTTCTTTTATCTCAAATTCTTCTCCGCCTTCCACTTGTACAGGAGGTGGAGGTGAGATAGTAGGCCTTATTCCTTGGTTAGGAACATGGGGCTTCAGTAGAGACATATGGAAGACAGGATGTATCTTGAGGTCTACTGGCAATGTGAGTTGTACTGCAGCTTTTCCAATAAGCTTCTCTATTGGAAAAGGTCCCAGAAATAGAGGTCCAAGTTTTTTACTAGGGATTTTTAGTCTCAGATTTTTTGTAGAAAGCCAAACAAAATCCCCAATGGCATATTGGGGAGAGGGTTTCCTACGGAGGTCGTAGTACTTTTTTTGTTGGCTATGAGCATGGGATATGGTATTGTTGAGTAATCCTAGAGAATCCTTTATCTGGGCAAGATAATCAGATGCCACTGGATTACTTGATGGCAAGATACGTGGAGGAAGGAGTGTGGGATGAAACCCATAATTCAGGTAAAACGGACTTTGCTTAGTAGTGCTATGAGTAGCGTTGTTATAGGCGAATTCCGCCAGCGGGAGGAGATCTGCCCAATCGTCCTGTAGATACGAAGTATAGCAACGCAGATACTGTTCAATGCACTGGTTAACTCTCTCTGTCTGTCCGTTGGTCTGAGGGTGGTAGGGAGAGGTAAGTTTACGCTCTATTCGTAGTATCTGACATAGAGCTAGCCAAAACTTTGAGATGAATTGTGAACCACGGTCAGACAGCAGTGTTTTTGGAATACCATGTAACTTAAAGACATGTTTCACAAGTAATTCCGCTGTTTGTTTGGATGAAGGTAGTTTTCGGATAGGAGTGAAATGTGCCATCTTGGTCAGATGGTCCACTGACACCAAGATGGTGTTGAATCCTTTGGAAGGTGGTAGTTCCACTATGAAGTCTAAGGATACCACTTCCCACGGAACCTGGGGTATCGGTAAACTACAAAGTAACCCCGATGGTTTCATGTTGTCAATTTTAGACCTTGCACAGATATCACAAGATGAAACAAACTTTTTTACAGTTGTCTTCATGTCTGGCCACCAAAATTGCCTAGTGAGTAGATTGAGAGTTTTAGTCATACCCATATGTCCTGCCATAGGTACATCATGCGACAATTCTAAGATCTTGGTTCGCATAGTAGGGGGTATGTATAATTTATCGTTGTAGTAGAGGAAGCCTTCTGCGTCAGTAGTTAGTTGTGGTGGAGGTGAATCCAATCCTATGCTGTGCAAAATCTCCTCCTTCAGGGAGCGAACGACTCCGATAATACGTTCAAGTGGTATTATAGGAACTGAGGGAACCTCAGTACAATCTTTCTCGGCTAGTCGTGAGAGTGCATCCGCTTTTTTATTTTTGTCTGCAGGCGTGTAAGTCACTAAAAAATTAAATCTCAGAAAGAATAACGACCACCGTACCTGCCGGTGGGAAAGAGTTCTATTAGTCTGAAGGTATTGAAGGTTTTTGTGATCAGTATATATCAGAATTGGCAATTGAGTGCCCTCAAGTAGATGTCGCCAATTCTCTAACGCCAGTTTTATTGCTAATAACTCCTTCTCACCTACTGGGTAGTTCACCTCGGGGCTACTTAATGACTTTGAAAAGAAAGCAACTGGGTGAAGAGGTGAGGTGTTTGTTGGTCGTTGTGAGAGAACTGCTCCTACTGCCATATTAGACGCATCTACCTCCAAGATGTATTGAAGGGATGGGTCTGGATGGCATAGTATGGGGGCAGTAGTAAAGCTTGATTTCAGCAGAGAGAATGCTCCATTTGCTTCTTTTGACCAATTAAATGGTTTCTTCGTGCTTGTAAGTTGTGTGAGAGGTTTCACAATCGCAGAGAAGTTCTTAATGAATTTCCTATAGTAATTAGAGAATCCTAGGAACCTTTGTAATGCTTTGCGAGTGGTTGGCACAGGCCAATCCAGAATGCAGGATATTTTGCTCATGTCCATTTTGATTCCACTTTTAGATATAATATACCCTAGGAATAGTACTTCCTCTTTATGAAACAAACATTTCTTTGATTTAACATATAAGTTATGTGCAAGTAGTCTTGACAACACAAGTCTCACATGTTTTATGTGTTCAGGTAAGGAATGAGAATAGATAAGTATATCGTCCAAATATACTACCACACAAACATCAAGCAAGTCTCGGAATATCTCATTTATAAACCGTTGGAAGGCTGCGGGAGCATTACATAGCCCAAATGGCATTACAAGGTACTCAAACAGTCCGTATCTGGTTCTGAATGCAGTCTTCCATTCATCCCCTTTACGGATTTGAATTAAATTGTATGCCCCTTTTAGGTCCAATTTTGAAAAGAAAGAAGCCCCACGCACCTGTTCGATAAGTTCAGGAATAAGGGGTAAAGGATAACGATCCTTTATTGTGATGGCATTTAATTGTCTGAAATCAATGATAGGCCTAAGGCTAGAGTCCTTATTGCGGACGAAGAAGAGCCCAGCAGCAGTGGAGGAAGTAGAAGGTCGGATGAATCCTTTTGCCAAGTTCTCATCCAGATACTCCTTAAGGTGAGAGAGTTCATCCTGTGAGAGAGGATTAACATGTCCGAAAGGCAACTTGCTATTAGGGAGTAGATCGATACAACAATCATAGTCCCTATGGGGAGGTAGCATTTGAGCGTTTTTCTCAAGGAAAACCTCCGATAAATCCTGATAACACTTAGGAATAATGTCATCCGGCAGTACAGACAGGATCCTATCATGTGTGGGGAGGTTACACGTCGTCTCACAATAGTGAGAAGAGAAGGCTAACGTTCTTGTTTTCCAATCGATGATTGGTTGATGTATGTGTAACCAGGGAAGTCCCAAAATGATTGGAAAATGTGGTGAAGTTAATACATCAAAGGTGGTGGTCTCCACATGAGACTCGTCAGCAGTTACAAGAAGTGCCTGTGTCTGACTGGTGATAGGACCAGAGGATAAAGGGGTACCGTTAATAAAACTAACGGAGACAGGTTTGGGTTTTGAAACAATAGGTATTTTATTAAGGGAGACAAAACAAATGTCAATGTAGTTTCCACAAGATCCGGTGTCAATCATAGCCTTGGTGGTGATCCTAGTTTGGTCCCACTGCAATGTTAATTGAACAAAAAGATAAGGATTAGAAAAGGAAGTTGTGAGTCCGCCTAGCAAGACATTTGAACACTCACCCTCTTTTCTGCGGACAAGAGGACAGCTATTTACCAAATGATTCGGGGATGCGCAGTACATGCAAAGATGTTCGGTTTTCCTCCTGGCACGTTCAGAAAGGGTCAGTGGACGTATCATTCCTACTTCCATAGGAGTAGGGTCAGCAGGCAACATCCGAGAAGGACTGGAAAATGGTGAGCCCATCTTCTCAGCCTTTCTTTCTCGTAGTCGTCTATCAATATTGATACTGGTCTGTATCAGTCCCTCTAGAGTGCCAGGTAAATCTGCTCGGGCGATGTATATTAAAAAAGAATAGCGCGCAAATGCAAAAGAAATAACTACCAAATCTGAAGACAATCCATAAATAAAAATGGGGGTTTGGTCCCACCATATGGCCATATCGTGCTCAAGCCCACTACTGTGTCAAAGTACCCCATTATCAGTGGGTCCTACACTATCCATGAAAAAGAGATGAATCCAGCCTTTCTAACCCTTGGAGATAATACTCCTTGCTGGGAAGGATGTGCAAATGCACTACAGGGGACTCCTCCTATATCCACTTGATGGTGGACACTGATTGAGTACAGGTGTGTGTGGGGGGGTGGGGAGGGTTGCTCAACCACGATAGTCTGGTCAGACCGAATACATAATAAACAGGCAAAAAATTTGGGGGAGCATACCCATGTATTTCTAAAGCTGCTGCAGCTATGAACCAAAAGACATGTATATTAAAAAAGAATAGCGCGCAAATGCAAAAGAAATAACTACCAAATCTGAAGACAATCCATAAATAAAAATGGGGGTTTGGTCCCACCATATGGCCATATCGTGCTCAAGCCCACTACTGTGTCAAAGTACCCCATTATCAGTGGGTCCTACACTATCCATGAAAAAGAGATGAATCCAGCCTTTCTAACCCTTGGAGATAATACTCCTTGCTGGGAAGGATGTGCAAATGCACTACAGGGGACTCCTCCTATATCCACTTGATGGTGGACACTGATTGAGTACAGGTGTGTGTGGGGGGGTGGGGAGGGTTGCTCAACCACGATAGTCTGGTCAGACCGAATACATAATAAACAGGCAAAAAATTTGGGGGAGCATACCCATGTATTTCTAAAGCTGCTGCAGCTATGAACCAAAAGACATGTATATTAAAAAAGAATAGCGCGCAAATGCAAAAGAAATAACTACCAAATCTGAAGACAATCCATAAATAAAAATGGGGGTTTGGTCCCACCATATGGCCATATCGTGCTCAAGCCCACTACTGCGTCAAAGTACCCCATTATCAGTGGGTCCTACACTATCCATGAAAAAGAGATGAATCCAGCCTTTCTAACCCTTGGAGATAATACTCCTTGCTGGGAAGGATGTGCAAATGCACTACAGGGGACTCCTCCTATATCCACTTGATGGTGGACACTGATGGTGAAATCCGCTCGGGCGAGCTCGTCTTTAACGGCCTCAGATAGGCCGAGTCTAAACTGCGTTCGCAAAGATGTGTCGTTCCACCCTGAATCAGGGGACCATCTTTTAAAATTCGCCACAAAATCTTCAACAGGTCTCCTTCCTTGTTTTAAGGCCCGTAATTGGGTGTCAGCGGTACTCTGCTTGTTGGGGTCTTCATATAAACTAGCAAGTTGTGCTAGAAATAAGGGATAAGAATTAAGGAGTGGATCATCCTTTTCAAAGAGAGCATCTGCCCAGGCCCTGGTGTAGGTTAGAGGTTTTAACAAAAAAAACAATCGACATGCGTTTTTAAATTCACGGAATTTGCTACGATCACCAGAAAACACTATAGGAGGGTTTATCTTAGGCTCACGGGGCTGAGCAGCAGGAGGCTGTGTGAGACGGCCAAGCTGCTGTCTCAAGGTCTGATTTTCATTTTGTACCTCTGTAAGCGCAAGGATCAATGCATCTACTTGCTGTTTTAATTGTAGTACATGAGTGGATAATTCTGCTGAATCCATATTTTTTTTAAAGGCTCGTTCAATCTGTAACGCTCATGTGTTTTTGTTAGTGGATGGATTTACAGCTGCAGAATTATTACACTCAGTAGCCTTGTAGAGAATCTGTTGAACAAACATATCCAACTCTCAGGACTTCATCACCGTGTACAGCCTTTTATATACCATATATATATATTAATAGATGTTAATGGAGGGATAGAATATATGAGGATATATAGATGAGAGACAGACTATTGTATGGTGAGCACTAGAAGTAGTATTAGGAGAGTTGCAGGTGATGGTAAAGCAGATAGGTTCTGATGTCAAGTATAGTGCAGATGGTAAGAGGACACAGATGGAGTATACTTAGACAGAGTAACCTAGTGCAAGGATAGTTGAAGGTAGTCCCAAGAGCTAACAGTCTATGCAGATGATAGTGAATAGATAGATACAGATAGTCTTGGTAATTGCAGTAGATGACAGTAGGAGATTGGTTAGTAGGAATCCCCTGCGGGGTACTTATCACTTAGATAGGTTTAGGAGTAACAGTGTCCATTGGAGAGGGGTGATCCCGTAGCGAGATACGGATCACCAGCGAGGTTTCCGGCTTCAGTTCAGCAAGGGAGAATGTCAGCAGCTCCGACTTCACAGGAGTAGGTGCGGTGAACATGCGGTTTGAACGAGCGATGAGTGAGAGCAAACCGGCGATTGAAATAGCCGCTCATAGCGGCGCTCGGCAATGATGTCATCCGGTCTTAAAGGTATATGCGTCCCTTGTTACACAAGATGGGACGCAATTAGGAGAGGAGAAATATGGAGACAAGGGTACCAGAGGTACCAGAACATTACAAGAGGAAGGTGCCCCCTTTAATCACTGTAAATTTACAAGCAGGTCATCCCTTTAATCGCAGTAAATTTAGAAGCACGTGCACCCTTTAATAATAGTAAATCTAGAATCAGGTCACCCCTTGATTCACAGTAGATTTAGAAGCAGGTGACCCCCTTTAATGAAAGTAATTTTAGAAGCAGGTCACCGAAAAGGTCGCAAAGTTCAAGGGGGACGAATACTTTTGCAAAGCACTGTGTATATATACTATCACTAATTTTTTATATGTACAGATTTTTGTAAACAATTATAACATGTAATTTGTGAAATGTTGTTTAAAAATTTCATTGTGCCTTTAATATCATTGCAATACTAATAAAATATTGACTATTAAATGTCATGGGTTTTTATTTACTATTCTTGGTAATATATCCCAGGTGGGTGTGTGTATGTATATATGTGTGTGTGTGTGTATGTGTATATATATATATATATATATATATATATATATATATATATATATATATATATACACAGTATATATATATATATATATATATATATATATACATACATTATTCTTGTTTTTTAAGATCGATATGTGTATGCGATCTTTTAAAATGTTATGTAGACAAAAACATTGCAAAGGGTGCTGTTACATTACATACCAAGATAGAGAACATGTAAAATTACAAGACACATAACAAGAATTTTTGAACATATAATATTTTTATTTATTATATAGTTTTGAAATTTATTATATAGACATTTATTAATAACACTTCAATTCCATTGAAGATAAAAGACACATAAAAAAGCGGACGAAAGAAAGCCAATACAAAGAAAAAATAATTTATAAATATTTAAAAATAAATGTAGTTCCTTCTTAAAATAAACAGTTGATAATCTGATAAAAAAATAAAAAATTAAACGTGAATTTTATTTATATTACTAAATAAAAAAAGAAAAATTATCTCTATTATTTACCCGCAGTGGCGTATTACAATCAGTGTATGCTGAGGTGAAAAGCGTGTCTCCCTCCAAATCTGAAAATAACAGCATTGAAAGTATTTAAAGTACTAAAATGAAAAAATGAAAAAGTAAGTGCCCCCCCCCCCCTATCAGTTTGGGACTAAAATTGCCTCAGTGGTTGTGGATTTATAATTAGAGTGGGTGGGTACAAATTATAATAAACAGAGTGAAATAAATACAGTGCTGGAGGTGAGTTTGGGAGGGAGGGAAGGGGTAAAATAATATTATTTAAAATATACATTTTTTTATAATACAATAATCACTTTTTGAAAAATAAAAAAAAATAATTAATAACATAGCATTTAATTTATATTTAAAAAAAAATCTTATGTTGCTTACCTGCAATGGTGTAATGCAAACAGTGTCTGCTGAGAAGCTATGCCTGTCCCTCAAAATCTATAATTTGAAAACAGTACATTGAACGGTGTGCTTGATGGAGACAAAAATAAAAAAAAGTATGTGATCCTTTAATCGCACTAAATTTTTATGCAGGTGACCCCTTTTAACACAGAAATAATGAAAAAAGAAAGAAAAATATAAGTAGGTTGGTGCAGAGGGGGGAGGGGGGTGGGGTGTCGTTGTTTCTGTTTTTGTGGAGGAGGTGGGCCGCGTAGCTTTGTGTTTGGGGTGTGGTAAATGGAAACAAAGAAAAAATAAAAACAGTATATGTCCCCCTTAAATCACAGTAAATTTGGAGGCAGGTGACACCTTTAATCACAGTAAATTTAGAGGCAGCTGACCCCTAAATCACTGTAATTCATGAAAAATACAGTGAAATCTAAGGAGGGGGGGGGGGTTGTGGTTTGGTTGTTTTTGTGATGGTGGGGATGGGGGTGGGATGCTAGAGGTTTGTGTTTGGGGTGTGGTAAATGGAGACAAAGAAAAAATAAAAACAGTATATGTCCCCCTTAAATCACAGTAAATTTGGAGGCAGGTGACCCCTTTAACCACTCTACTACCGCTCACGGTAATACTACTGCGGCAGAGTGGCTCGTTCCCGTCCAGTCACGTAGTATTAACGTGACTGGACTCCTCCCCTTCTGGGCGGCGCTTGCGCGCCGCCGGAGGCTCGCTCCCGCTGTTTTCATTCACAGCGGGAGTCGGGCCAGGGGAGGAGCAGCGGCGATCGCCGCTGCTCTTACCCGATCGTCGGGGATCGAGTCTGGAGATCCGCCCGCTGTGTGTAAACACAGCGGGCGGATCTCCATAGTGACAGGGACTGACAGATCGGACTGTTCAGCATAGCTGGACATCCGATCTGTCCATGAATCACACAGTCACCTCCCCCCCTACACGTCAGTAAGCACCAGGCATACATTAACCCCTCCCTCTCCAATAAAATTAACCCCTTCCCTGCCAGTGTCATTTTTACAGTAACAGTGCATATATATAGCACTGATTACTGCAGTAATGTCACTGGTACCCCCAAAAGTGTCAAAAATGTCAGTCAGGGGTCCGGTCTGTCCGCCGCAATGTCGCAGTCCCGCAAAAAAAATCGCAGATCGCCGCCATTACGCGTTAAAAAAAAAACACCAAAAATGACAGAAATCTTTCCCTTTGTTAGTAAACGCAATAACTTTTGCGCAAACCAATCAAAATACGCTTATTGCGATTTTTTTTACCAAACATATGTAGCATAAAACAAATTGGCCAAAAACTTTTAAAAAAATTGGTTTTTACATCTTTTTTGGGGGGAATTTCATATAAAAAAATGTGAAAAATATTGTTATTTTTTCAAAATAAACGCTCTTTTTTTGTTTATAGCGCAAAAAGTAAAAATCGCACAGGTGATCAAATACCACCAAAAGAAAGCTCTGTTTGTGGGAGAAAAAGGACGTAAATTTCGTTTGGGTACGGCGTCGAATTGTCAGTTGAAGTCGCACAGCGCCGAATCGCAAAAAGTGGCCTGGACGGAAGACAGCAAAATCCTCCGGTTGTAAAGTGGTTAATCACAGTAAATTTGGAGGCAGGTGACCCCTTTAATCACACCAAATTTAGAGGCATGTGACCCCTTAAATCACTGTAATTCATGAAAAAAAGATGGAAAACTAAGGAAGAGGGGGAGGGGGTGTGGGGTGGTTGTTTTTTCTTTGGTGATGGTGGGAGTGGGGTGTGGAGGTTTGTGTTTGGGGTGTGGTAAATGGAGACAAAGTAAAAATAAAAACAGTATATGCCCCCTTAAATCACAGTAAATTTGGAGGCAGATGACCCCTTTAATCACAGTAAATTTAGAGGCAGGTGACCCCCTTTAATCACAGTAAATTTTGAGGCAGCTGACCCCTTAAATCACTGTAATTCATGAAAAATACAGTGAAATCTAAGGAAGGGGGGGGGGGTATTTGTGGTTTGGTTGTTTTTGTGGTGGAGGTGGGATGCTGGAGGTTTGTGTTTGGGGTGTGGTAAATGGAGACAAAGAAAAAATAAAAACAGTATATGTCCCCCTTTAATCACAGTACATTTTAAAGCAAGTGCACACTTTAATTACAGTAAATTTACAAGCAGGTCCCCCCTTTAAACAATTTGCAATTGAAGACGGTGTCCCCCTCTAACAACAGCACAATAAAAGAAGGTGCCCCCTTTAACAACAGCACAATAAAAGAAGGTGCCCCCTTTAACAACAGCACAATGTAAGTAGGTGCCCCCTTTAACAACCACACAATATAAGTAGGTGCCCCCTTTAACAGCAGCACAATATAAGACGTGTCCCCCTGTAACAACAGCACAATATAAGTAGGTGCCCCCTTTAACAACAGCACAATATAAGTAGGCGCCCCCTTTAACAACAGCACAATATAAGTAGGTGTCCCCTTTAACAGCAGCACAATTATAAGTAGGTGCCCCCTTTAACAACAGCATAATTAAAAGTAGGTGTCCCCTTTAACAACAGCACAATATAAGTAGGTGCCCCCTTTAACAACTGCACAATATAAGTTGGTGTCCCCTTTAACTAAAGCACAATTAAAAGTAGGTGCCCCCTTTAACAACAGCACAATGTAAGTAGGTGTCCCCTTTAACAGCAGCACAATTATAAGTAGGTGCCCCCTTTAACAACAGCACAATTAAAAGTAGGTGCCCCCTTTAACAACAGCACAATTAAAAGTAGGTGCCCCCATTAACAACAGCACAATTGAAAGTAGGTGCCCCCTTTAACAACAGCACAATTGAAAGTAGGTGCCCCCTTTAACCACAGCACAATTAAAAGTAGGTGCCCCCTTTAACCAATTTAATATATAAGATGTCATTACACATACCTGTTTATGTGTAGTATTGCAGCTTGCAGTGTTACCGCCGAACGCTAGGACTGCTCTCTCTCTCTGTCAATAACGAACAAAGGAAAGTATTGGCAATATGCTGTGCAGACCTATTTGAATATGGCGCCGTCCGCACTGTGCTCCGCCTAACATTGCGTCATTTCCTGTTTGGAAATAACGTGATGAGAGGATTGGCCGGTCACCTACGTCACTGCCCATTGCATCCTGGGAGCTAGAGTTGTATAAAGTACGCAAAACCCATACTTGAGTAAAAGTACAAGTGCTCGATCAAAAAGTGACTGGAGTAGAAGTGGAAATGCTCAATCAAAAAGTGACTTGAGTAGAAGTGCTAAAGTATTCAACATTTTTTGTACTTAAGTATTGCAAGTAGTTTTTTAAAAAAATTTGCTACTCAAGTACTGAAAGTAAAAGTACCAGTAGTTTTGAAAAAAAATTGCTACTCAAGTACTGAAAGTAAAAGTACAAGTACTGTGTTATGTAGTTATTAAAGAAAGAAGTCAAAAGTTTGAACATCATATTGTTTTTTATTATTTCAAATGCAGCTTTTATTTATACATACAGTAGCATTTATTTTCGTATGCGCTGATAATACACATGTTTTGAGCTTAATGAAACCTGCCATCTACTGTTCTGGCAGTGGTAATTTTTATAATAGCAACGAGTAACTATGCAGCACAAAAAAAAATATCGGAGTAGAAGTATTAAAATCATCGAAAAAATGTAGTGAAGTAAAAGTGGAAGTAGGAGAAAAAAATTATACTCTAGGAAAATACAGATAACGCCTTTCGGTACTTAAGTACAGTAGTGAAGTAGTTCTACTTAGTTACTATACATCTCTGCTGGGAGCGACGAGTAAGAGCTCCCAGGACGCATTGCGGGACAGGAAGTGATGGCGCGGGCCGCGGCCGAGGAAGGAGGAAGTGGATGTAAAGGTGAGTATATTATCCTCTGTAATAAGGTAAGTTTAAAAAAAAAAAGCCGGGAATATCCAATTCTAGCTCAGGTAAGGATAAGGAAGCGGATGCCATAAAATCTAAATGCATGATTTTGTGGCCGGAACTCCGCTTTAAGTGCACGCATTACATCAAGGGAATGCAATAACCTTTCCTCCTCTGAGTGAGGATCTGGAAAAAAGGAAGGTAGTGCAATGTCCAAATTCAAATGAAAAGCGGACACCACCTTGGACAAAAAACCTGGGTGTGTATGTAGAATTGCCCTATCTAGATGAAAAATCAAGAATGGCTCTTTACAAAAAAGAGCTGCTAGTTCCGATACCCTTCTGGCTGAAGTTATCGCAATCAAAAAGACTAGTTTTCTGGTCAAAAGAACCAGGGTATACCTTCCCCAGAGGTTCAAAAGGCTGTTTTTGCAAAACTGCCAGCACCAAGTTTAAGTCCCAAGGGCACAATGGTGGCTTCACAGGTGGAAGCAAACGTAATATTCCCTGGACGAAGGTCTGGACCAACGAATGGGAAGCGATTGGTTCCTGGAAGAAAAATGATAAAGCGGAAATTTGCTCTTTAGTAGTACTCAAGGCTAATTTCATGTTCACCCCTGCTTGCAGGAAAGTTAGACTTCTCCCGATAATGTATTTGCGGGGATGCCATTTACTGGCTTCACACCAGGCAATGTAGGATTTCCAGACCCTGTAATAAATATTTCTAGAGAATGGTTTCCTAGCTTTTATCAGCGTATGAACTGCAGGACCAGATACACTCCGCTCCCTCAAGATTAACCACTTAAGTCCCGGAGGATTTGGCTGCTCAAAGACCAGGGCCTATTTTGCGATTCAGCACTGCGTGATTTTAACGGACAATTGCGCGGTCGTGCGAGGCTGTACCCAAATTAAATTGATGTCCTTTTTTTCCCACAAACAGAGCTTTCTTTTGGTGGCATTTGATCACCTGTGCGATTTTTACGTTTTACGCTATAAACAAAAAAAGAGCGACAATTTTGAAAAAATAACAACATTTTTTTTATATGAAATTCCCCCCCCCCCCCAAAAAATGTAAAAATAAATTTTTTTAACATTTTAGGCCAATTTGTTTTCTGCTACAAATTTTTGGTGAAAAAAAATTGCAATAAGCGTATTTTGATTGGTTTGCGCAAAAGTTATTGCGTTTACTAACTACGGCAAAGATTTATGTCATTTTTATTGGGTTTTTTTTAACTAGTAATGGCGGCGATCTGGGATTTTTTTGCGGGACTGCGACTTTGCGGCAGACAGATCGGACCCTTGACTGACATTTTTGACACTTTTGGGGGGACCAGTGACATTACTACAGTAATCAGTGCTATACATATGCACTGTTACTGTAAAAAGGACACTGGCAGGGAAGGGGTTAACTTTATTAGAGATCCAGGGGTTAAGTGTGTCCCTAGGGGCATGCTTCTAACTGTCAAGGGACGTGGCTTTTGATGTACCACAGAGACATGTGATCCTATATAGCAGGATCGTATGATCTCTGCAGTTACACCAGGGAGAATGACAGGCTGCTTTGTTTACATTAGCCGACTGCCTTTCCCCCTCTCCAGCGGGAGACCGCGAGTGACCGGCGGACATCGAAGCCGCCGGTCACTCGCGCGGGGATGGCAGTGAACGAGCGGGGGCGGGAGCGCGCCTCTGGCGGCGTGCGATCGCCCCCTATTGGCTCGTGGGCGAGTGACGTACCGATACGTCACTTTGCCCAGGGGGGGCTTACCGCCGCAGTATATGTACTTGAGGCGGTCGGCAAGTGGTTAAGGCTTCAATAGCTAAGTCATCACATTTAGAGACTGTACAGCAGGTGGAATATTGGACCTTGAGAGAGTAGGTCCAGACACAGTGGAAGAACCCAAGGCCTCGTCGTCACGGCAAACCTTTGGATTTGTGCATACCAAATCCTCCTCTGCCATGCCGGAGCTACCAGGATTACTGGTTTCCCCTCTAGCTGGATCCTGTGCAACAGACGTGGTATCAGCTGCAAAGGAGGAAAGGTATAAATCAGGAAATACTCCTCCCAAGGAGTCACCAAAGCATCCACCCGACTGTGAGTGGATCCCTGGTCCTGGACACAACTCTTTTCAACTTGTTGTTGAACCTGGATGCCAACAGATCTATATCTGGAGCCCCCAGCATAGGCAGATCGATTGAAAGATCTCAGGATGTAAGGACTAGTGATCGACCGATATCGATTTTGCGTTACCGATACCGATATTTTGAAAATCGCATATTGGTATCGGCCGATATTGACGGATATTTTCACACATTTAAAATTTTGCTAAATAAACACAAATTTCTACACAAATCTTTTAATAAACATGTTAATCTTTATTTATTAACATTTTTAACATTCTTCACACCTTAACTGCATGAAAACTGATAGGAAAATTGCACTTGCAGGGACATCAGTTTCACATCATCTGATTGTGCATTAATGGAATGCATATTGCATAATAAACAAACTGCTGAAGTACTGCACTCACTCACTAGGGATGATCGAACGGTTTGAGTCGACCATCGGTTCGACCCGAACATTGACTGTTCGAGGTTCGGCTGAATTCCAAACTTTTTGCTGAAAAAGTTCGGAATTCGGCAACCAGAACCGACCAAAATGCAATGGGACAGGAACTGGGCTTTAAAAGCCCGTGATTGGATCAGAACCATCAGTAAAAGCCAATTGAGGGGGCAGGAGAATGCTAGGAATGTGATTGTAGTGACTAGGGGGTCCAGAGGCCAATCATTAGTGAATACGCCCCCCAGTATATAAGATAGCCCCTGCCAAATCCCTACCATTTTAATACAGGGCTGTGGAAGAGAGTGGAAGCAGTTCTGTTACTTCTGCTTCAAAGTGTCATTTAGCATGTATTAGTGTAAGGAAAGGGATATCTAGTGTAGTTAGGGTACTATTTTCCACTATAGTTAGATTTAATAATCTAGTTTCTGTAGGGAAAGTGTTAAGTGTAAGGGGACCGTAGTGTAGTGTAGGGTTAACTGACTCTGACTGCTATGGCAGGGTGACAAAACCCTTCCATGTCAGGGTGACCGCTATAGAGGAAAGATTGTTTCTCTTAGAACACTTATAGAACCGGAAAGTGGCTTCGCCCCTGTCACCCGGCTTTTTGCTGCAGGCGTTTATAAGGCTTTTTTGAGGACATGTTTGGAGTCAGGCATGACATCTGAACTTCTGTGTAGGGGTATATATATACACACACGCATGTATAGGTGTGAAAATAGCAGAAACCTATGCTTGCGCTAATGAAATAATTAACACCCATATGGCTTCTCTGCTATAACACCTATATATGTGTATGTGTATAAATACATATAAGTGTGTGTGTATATATACCCCTATACAGAATTTCAGGTTTTGCCTGCCTCCAAAGACCCCCAAAAAATGCCCAAAAAAAACGCCTGCTGCAAAAACACAACTGGGCGTTTTTGTAGCTGGCGTTTTTTTTGGGCATTTTTTGGGCGTCTTTGGAGGCAGGCATAACATCAGAACTTCTGTGTAGGGGTATATATATACACACACGCATGTATGTATATATACACATACACATATATAGGTGTGAAAGTAGCAGAAACCCATGCTTGCGCTAAAGAAATAATTAACACCCATATGGCTTCTCTGCTATAACACCTATATGTGTGTATGTGTATAAATACATATAAGTGTGTGTGTATATATACCCCTATACAGAATTTCAGATGTTTTGCCTGCCTCCAAAAACCCCCAAAAAATGCCCAAAAAAAACGTCATTGTTATGTTTTCTTTTTTGTTTCTAAATATATTTCTTTGTGATCTTTTTCAATAAAATATATATCTTTTTAATACCGGTGCCTATAAAGTCCCCACTTTTTTTTCTTCTGTTTTCCAATTCCAGTATCAAGGATGTGGCACCTCTAATTATTTCTGTGAGCCTAGGTATCCTGCGACCTAAGTGCCCACATAAAAACTCTCGGACAAATGTCATCATCCCTCCTCTCAGTGACTAAAGATGGAGAGTAAATAGGAGTACTGGGCTCTTTTGCAGGATGAGTTGCCGGCACAAATTCTGGGGCCTCTGCCCTGAGAGTTCCGTTATTATCCTCCTCTACATCTGAAGAGATATTAGCATCTGTTTCTGAAGCTTCCGAAGGCCACAGCCAACTCATCTCCACTTCCTCATCTTCATCTGTAGAGGGTGCAAGCTGAGACCTGGTTATTGGCCTACACACATCATTCCCCCTCTGTGCTTATCCTGACTGCCTCTGTGAGAGGTAAAAAGTGATTCCGATGCCAGGTTTTTACTGGCCCAGTGTTTCCTTCTGGCTTGATTTCATACACTGGGAACCCTGGTAGCTTCCTACACACAACGTAAGGCTGTGATCTCCAACGATCCGCCAACTTATGCTTGCCTGGGATGCCTAGATTTTTTAGCAGAATCCGGTCACCTGGTTGAAGATCATGAATTCTTACTTTCAGGTCGAAGTTCCTCTTGTTCCTGTTCTCTCTGGAGTTCGAGGTGGCTCGAGCCTGCTCGTAAGCTATCTTCAGGCTCCTCCGCAGCCTGTCCACATACCCTCTATGGGAGGTCTCTGATGTGTGATCCAAGGAGGAACCAAAAGCCAGGTCCACTGGTAATCGGGCTTTACGGCCGAACATTAATCTGTAAGGGGAATACCCAGTGGCGTCACTTTTGGTACTGTTGTAGGCATGAACCAGTGCAGTAATGTGTCTACTCCAATGTGGTTTCTGTTCTGCAGTCAACGTCCCCAACATATTCAGGAGAGTCCTGTTGAACCTTTCCTGTTGAGGGTCCCCTTGTGGGTGATAAGGAGTAGTCCTGGACTTTTGTATGCCTAGTAGATCCATCAGTCTCTTTATCAATTTGCTCTCAAAGTCCCTTCCTTGGTCCAAATATATCCGTTTAGGTAAGCCATAACGGACAAAGAATTTCTCCACGAGAGTCTTTGCTACCGTGGTTGCTTGCTGGTCTCTAGTAGGAAATGCTTGGGCATAACGGGTAAAGTGATCTGTTACCACCAAGATGTCCCCCTGCCCACTCAGATCGAATTCCAAACAAAGAAAGTCTATGCAGACCAGGTCCATTGGTCCCTGGCTCTCCAAATGGCCCATTGGGGCAGCCCTCTGGGGCAATGTCTTTCATTGTATGCACCTGAGGCAGGAATGACAGTAACTCTCCACTTCTTTCCTCATGTGAGGCCAGTAGAACCTGTCCCTTACTAGTTGGAGAGTCGTCTCGGCTCCCAAATGACCATGGTGATCGTGTAAAGCAATCAGTACCCTCTCTCTGTGTTTTCCCGGCAGGAGCAACTGCCACTACGCTTCTGGACCATCAGAGGGGCCCTTTGATAGACCACCCCTTGGTGCAACTGCAACCGATCCCATTCTTTCAGTAACAGCTGGGCTTCCTTCTTGGGGCTCTTCTGCAGCACATCAGACTGTTGATGTTCCAATGCCTTCAGCACCAGCCCACACAGTGGATCTTCCTCCTGATCTCTCCTGAGATCCTTTCTGGATAGCTTGAGGAGACCCTCCTGTACAACCTGGGAGACGTTGCAATAGCACCTGGGTACTCCCGCTGAGGATACTCCTACTTCTTCGGCTCTGGCCCCACTCTTCCTGTATTGACTTGTCCCTTCCCAAAGGGCCCTTACTCCTTCTGGAGTAAGTTGAGTCCAGTCTTCTGAGGGATTTCTAGGGTCATGAGGCCTTCTTGACAGAGCATCCGCATCTCGGTTACCAACCCCTGGTCTGTACTTCAGGCTGAAGGTAAATGCCGAGAGAGCAGCTAACCACCTGTGACCGGTGGCGTCCAGCTTCGCAGTGGTGGGCAGATATGTGAGGGGGTTGTTGTCTGTTTTAACCACAAATTCAGCACCGTAAAAGGTAGTCCTTCAACTTGTCTACCACTGCCCACTTCAGAGCCAGAAATTCAAGCTTGTGAGTTGGATAGTTTCTTTCGGCAGGAGTAAAACTTCTGCTCACGTAAGCGATCGGCCACAGATGCCCTTCATGCTCTTGATAGAGTACTCCTCCCAGTCCTTCACGGCTGGCATCCACATGCAACTCGTATGGTTTGGCAGGGTCTGCATAGGCCAATACCGGGGCAGTGGTAAGGGTCCACTTCAATTGTCTGAAAGCTTCCTCGCATTCTGGAGTCCACTGGTCCTGGATGGACTCTTTCTTCCTTCTGGACCCTTCTTTTGGCTTCCTTGACTGCTCTGGGCTTACACTAACTTCTTCCTGTTTCTTTAGGAGCTCAGTGAGTGGGTGGGCTATTTTAGCGAACCCTTCCACAAACCTTCTGTAGTACGAGCAGAAGCCTAAGAATGACCTGAGTTCAGTCACGTTGGTGGGCCTGGGCCAAGAAGTGACAGCTTCTACTGTAACTTTTTGGGATCGGTTGCCACTCCCTCTTCAGACACGATGTGTCCCAGGTAATTCACTGAGGGCTGGTAGAACTGGCATTTTTCCATAGAGAGCTTCAGACCTTCATCATGAAGTCTCTTCAGGACCTTCTCCAGGCGTTCTTCGTGCTCTTCCAACATTCTTCCAAACACTATGACGTCATCCAGGTAAACTAGTACTTCAAGAAGGTTCATGTCACCCACTGTCTTTTCCATTAACCTCTGGAAAGTTGCTGGGGCCCCAGACAGGCCTTGCGGCATCTGTTTGAATTCAAAGAATCCCACCGGGGTGATAAAAGCGGTCTTCTCTTTGTCTTCGGGGCACATGGGGATCTGATAATACCCACTCTTTAAGTCCAGCACACTGAACCATTTTGCTCCCGCTAGGCTCTGCAGAGAATCCTCTATCCGAGGTGTGGTGTACTGGTCAGGAATGGTCCTCCGGTTCAGGGTCCTGTAATCCAGGGACCCGTTCTTCTTCCTGACCACCACTATAGGGGAGGCATAAGGACTCCTGGACTCCTGGATAATGCCCGTCCTCTTGAGTTCGGCCAATTGCTCTCTCAAATCTTCCAGATCTCCCAATGGGATTCGCCTAACCCTTTCACGAGACGGCTTGTCTTCCTCCAGTCGAATTCGGTGGGTGGCACTCTTTGCCAACCCCACATCAAATTCACTTTTTGAGAAGGCTGCCCTCCATTTCAGAAGTTGAGCTTTAGCTCTTTCTCTCCATGCAGGGGTAAGAGGCGTATTTTTCGGGCAGAATTCTTCTACAGGGATTTCTGCTGCTGGTCCTTCCGTCAAACCACATGCTGCGACTGGAGTTGCTGGGCTGACCTGTCCTAACAGTAGTCTGGCTGGCACCCTCACTGGCACAGCTACCGCTTTGCTGACACTGACTGGAACTTTGCCGTGAGTCCTCTTCAATACTCTGGTGGACAACACTTCAGAGATAAGCTCTAACCCCTTTTTTTCTTCCTGGCTTGTATTTTCAAGGACAATGAAAGGACCTGGTTTTTTCCAGCTTAACTTGACAGAGGCTCTCAGGCAGATTACTTCACCCGGCTGGACTAACCTCTTTTCCCTATTCAGGAGCCAGATTTTTCCCACTCCCTCTTCAGGAGCCTCTTCCTCTTGTCTAAGGTCTCGGAATGTCTGGGCCAACATTGGATGTATTTTAGTGGGGAGGGTCCCCTTCTGAAGCACAAGCAGTGCAAGTAGCCTCCTCACTAAGTCAGTGTTCGTCCCAATGATGAGGGAATTTTTGTCAGCCCCTGGGGGACGAGGGCACACTATGGCCAAGGTGTCAAAAGTCTCAGCCTCTCCTGCTGTACTTGGGTCAAAAGTGAGTCTGACCGGCAGGTAACCATCATATGGAAAGTTCTGAGTGCCTAATCCCCATATCTCTAGTTCCTCCAATTTCTGTAACGGCAGGTGCTTGAGATGTCTGTCATAGAAATCCCTGTAGAGCAAGGATACTTGGGCTTCAGTGTCCAGCAGGTCTTTCGTATAAATCCCCTCTACTTGGATGGGAACAATTGGGGAGGGTCCCACTAGCTAGGGGGGAAATCCACTTATTGCAGTACCTTTAGCCTGCTTGGTGGCTTGTACCTTCACCTTTGGTTTTGGGGGTCTCTCACTTTTCCATCCTGGCTTGTTGGTGACCCCAGCAGCCAGGGGCATATGAGTCGGTGTGGAGTTAGCTATTACAACCGGGCGCCCAGTTGACTCCTTCACTGGGGCCCTCTGAAGTTTCCCCCCCCGGCTGTTTGGATTTTGTCTCAGTTACCGGGCTTGGGCACATTCGCCTGAGATGTCCTACCCCTCCACATTTGAAGCAGACTCTCTGTGTTTGTTTCATAGGGCGGTTAATGGTAGGAGTCTCCGGAGCCTTAAGTGGCGGGACTTCTTCTGTCTGGGGTTTCACCAGACGAGTCATCAGCATGGTCATCATCTCCAGTATTTCTTTCTGGGTCTGGAACAGCTTCTCCAGTCCAGTCTGACTTACGGGTAGGTTGTGAACAGGTGAAAGCCATGATCCCTGTTCAACGCTTGCTGCCAGTACATTCAGTTCCTGAGTGTCTAAGGGGACACCTATCTGCTGTATTTTAGCACTTGTGGTGCTAGAAGCATGAAGTTTCCTCTGTTTTTGGTCTCTCTCAATCTCCATCTTATCTGCTTCATTCACTTTCTCAATGAGGACCTCATCCGGAGTTGAGGGATCTTCCAAATACTGCTTTAATTTCTAGCTTGATATAGTCACTCCTCAATCCCGTAGTCACAGATCTCCGGAATTTCCTCTTAATTAGCTCGGCTCCAAAATGCTCTCCGCTTCTTTCTTCCCTTGATGTGAACAGCAGGCGGTCCTTGAGCTCAATTGCCCGAAATAGGAAGTTCTGAGGAGTCTCTCTACTATCCTTTGTCATATTTATCAGACGATGAAACAGCTCAGTGGCATCTTCCTCCTCATAATAGCTTTTCAGCATCCTCTTGAGCTGGTTCAAGGTCAATCCACTCTTCCTCTCCAACATACCCCTGACACTTGAACCTGGGCTGATGGCATGGATTACAGCCTCTCTAATTTCCGATTCCAAATATCCTTTCTGTAGCCCCAATTCTATTTGGTGTAGGAGGCTGGTGTAGGACAGTTTGTCCTTCTGCCCCTTTTCTCCTATCTGGCCATCAATGTGGAAATCCTTTCCGGATGGTTACTTCCTGCAAGCGGCCCTGGGTGCGTTTCTTAGAGCACCTTCCCAGGGTTGGGTGTTATCTGGCTATCTCTCTTGTCCTCCAAACCGACACGTAACCCATTAATACGTTCAGCTATAATACTGGAGGTCTCTTGAAACTTCTCCTGTATGTGACGGTACAGTCGTTTCAGATCAGCCAGCTGTCGTTCTGCCAATGATTTAGCAGCAGCCCCTGCTTTACTGTCTAAAGGTTCTAACTGCTTCTGACTGGGAGAGTGTCCTTCATGCTTGCTGGGATGTGTCAAGTGAAACTCTGTCTTTTCAGACAATTTTACACTGGCACCTTGGAAATTTTCAGGGACATCCCGTCCCCACTCAGTGCATAGGTGCAGTCGGTCCGGGGACAATGTTTGTACCACCTCTTTAATTTGTTTCTTTCCCCAGTCGCTCCCTGGAAATTCAATGGCCACGCTTGCTTCTGAGCGTGTCCCCTCTGCTTCGCACCACTGGACTACATTGATGGGGTCCATGGTAGCCTGAAGGGGGGCGGGCTTGCTTGTAGAGTGACAGGATCCCGGACGAGTCCCCCACGTGTAGCACTGACCCCCGAAAGGGCTGCTGGTTTGATCTGGGCCTGCACTGTACCAATAAACCCCACTAACTTGGCTCAATCCCCTTGGCACAGCTGTGATGCAATGCAATACAATACAATGTAAGATAGTACAAAACACCTGTATTGTCACTCCAGGATAATACAACAGCACAATGGATTTCAATATAAACAATTAGAAAGAAACAGTATACATATATATATTGTGACAGGAAGTCAAGTAAATCTGTGGATGTAGTCACAGACAGGAGATACATTTCCACCTGGTTTAGAAAATTCACCAATTACTATAGGGTGTCGGCTGCAAGGTAGCCTGAACTGTCTAAGGAACGTTGAACAGACTTCAGCTGTTCAGAATGAGGCAATTAAGGTCTCTATAATTTGTTCAGAGGAAGTCTAAGGATTGCTGCCTCCTGACGCTGTGTGGGCATGGGGAGAGGAGGACAGTCAGATGTGTGCCCCCTGAAAGCTGTGTGAGCATGGGGAAGACCTCCTGAAGCGATGTGCGCTGAGGAGGGTAACAAGTGTGAAGACTACTCGAGGTGAGGTCTTGGATCATTTCTATGTGAAAAGAAACCAGTGGACATTTCCTGTGTGAAGGGGAAATTAATTAAGACTGAAGACTAGGGTTGAGCGGACACCTAGATGTCCGTGTTCGACGGGTTCGGCCGAACTTTAAAAAAAAGTCCGGGTCCGTGTCCCGGACTTTTACCAAACTTTTCCCGGACACCGAACCCCATTGAAGTCAATGGGGACCCGAACTTTAAGGCACTAAAATGGCTCTAAAACACCAAAGGAAAGGGCTAGAGTGCTGCAAATGGCAGCAAAACGTAATTAAGAGCATGGCAAGTGCTCTGCAAACAAATGTGGATAGGGAAATAACTTAAAACAACAAAAAAAAACAGAAAAATAAAACAATGTTCTTCTTCATCTCTGAAAGACGAGGCCCATATGGAGTAGGAGGGAGGTTGAGGTGGTGGTGGATGTGGCGGTGACATAGTCATGCGCACAGGGTGTGCCGGGTGTGCCTGGGCACACCCTAATCACCTAGGGCACATAGCATTGCCAGTAAGGAGATGGGAAAGATCTCCCTCGGACCTGCTCTGCTCTATTTCTCTTTGCCTACAGGTACATGGCCCCGATACATTACTCTCCCTGCTGGCAAACACATGCATGTGTATTTCAACTTTGGGGTGCACACCTTAATGCAATAGGCTGCGCACACCTATGGGCGGTGTAGGTGGAAGCGGCGGTGGAGGAGGACCAGGGCCGGATTAAGAGCATCATGGGCTTGGTGCTGAGGATTTTGAAGGGCCTTAAGGGCCGTGCCTTGCCATGCACCCAGAGGAGGAAGGGTGCAGCCATGCATGCCTAATTCAACATGGGATGCTGTCTCTGAAGCCCATAAACACATCCATGCATCGGCAACTGTCCCTCCTTGTCCGGCCTTCGCGCTGTGTGGGGAGGTTCTGAGGGTGCTGCCTGGGGAAGCGAGCATAGAAGCCAGACTTCTGTGTTTACAAGTGACAGAAGAGCGGTAACAGTGAATATGGCCAACCCGGGGCCGATATAAAAGGTAGGGGCCTGGAGCTGCAGCTCCAATAGCCCCTACGTTAATCTGGCCCTGAGGAGGAGGACGAGGTAGCCAACACTGCTTCTTTTCACAAATTTTAAATGAGGGTACACCCCAAAAGAGTGAGAAAGAGCAAAAATGGAACAATGGGTGGGTAAGGTCGGTATCCATTGCTATTCTGCATAAGGTACGGAAAAGTCCCGTGGGATCCATGCCTGGTTCATTTTAATGAACGTGAGCTTGTCCACATTGTCTCTGGACAGGCGGCTGCGCTTGTCTGTTATAACGCCCCCAGCCGTGCTAAATACCCGTTCAGATAATACACTGGCTGCAGGGCACGCCAGCACCTCCAAGGCGTAAAGGGCAAGCTCAGGCCATGTGCCCAATTTGGAGACCCAGAAGTTGAAGGGGGCAGACCCCTCATTCACTACATGTAGGCGTGTGCACACATACTGCTCCACCATGTTGGTAAAATGCTGCCTCCTGCTAAGACGTTCCATCTGAGCTGCTGGTGCTGCTATTTGTTGTGGCGTGCTGACAAAGCTTTTCCACATTTCGGCCATGCTAACCCTGCCTTCTGAGGTGCTGGCGGTGCCCTGGTTGCGTTGGCGACCTCCTCCTCCTCCTCCTCTGCCTTGTGATTCCACTGCGGCCCCGCTGTCAGATGGGAATGCCAGCAGCATGGCGTCTACCAGCGTGCGCTTGTACTTGCGCATCTTGCGATCGCGCTCCAGTGAGTGAATTAAGGACGGTACGTTGTCCTTGTAACGGGGATCCAGCAGCGTGGCCACCCAGTAATCAGCACAAGTTAGAATGTGGGCAACTCGGCGGTCGTTGTGGAGACACTGCAGCATGTAATCGCTCATGTGTGCCAGGCTGCCCAGAGGCAACGAAAGGCTGTCCTCTGTGGGAGGTGTATCGTCCGTGTCCTCTGTATCCCCCCAGCCACGCACCAGTGATGGCCATGAGCTGGCCTGGGTGCCACCCTGCTGTGAACATGGTTCCATCTCCTCCTCCAGCTCCTCCTCCTCCTCATCCTCCAGAACTGTGCCCCTGCTGGACAATTGTGTCCCTGGCGTTTGTGTGTGCAGGAACCCACCCTCGGAGCCCCTTGCGAATGACTGCCCTGAAAGCCTTGGAAATGTTACCTCTTCATCCTCCTCCTCCTCCTCATCCTGTGCCACATCCTCTTCCATCATCGCCCAAATTGTTTTTTCAAGGAGGCATAGAAGTGGGATAGTTAAGCTGAGAACGGCGTCATTGCCACTGGCCATGTTGGTGGAGTACTCAAAACAGCGCAACAAGGCACACAGGTCTCGCATGGAGGCCCAGTTATTGGTGGTGAAGTGGTGCTGTTCCGCAGAGCGACTCACGCGTGCGTGCTGCAGCTGAAACTCCACTATGGCCTGCTGCTGCTCGCACAGTCTTTCCAGCATGTGGAAGGTGGAGTTCCACCTTGTGGGCACGTCACATATGAGGCGGTGAGCGGGAAGGCCGAAGTTACGCTGCAGCGCTGCCAGGCGAGCAGCAGCAGGGTGAGAACGCCGAAAGTGCGCACAAACGGCCCGCACTTTCTGCAGCAGCTCTGACATATCGGGGTAGTTTTTAAGGAACCTCTGCACCACCAAATTCAGCACATGCGCCAGGCAAGGGATGTGCGTCAAACCGGCTAGGCCCAGAGCTGCTATGAGATTTCGCCCAGGCCGGGCTTGAGGCTCGCTGGCAGCAACCACTCATTTGTCTGCTGTTCCATGCTCCTCCACAACTCCTGCGCGGTGTGTGGTTTGTCCCCCAAACAGGCAAGTTGTAAAACTGCCTGCTGTCGTTTACCCCTGGCCGTGCTGAAGTTGGTGGTGAAGGTGTTACGCTGTCCGGATGAGGAGGCGGTAGAGGATGAGGAAGCGGAGTAGGAGGAGTTAGGAACAGGAGGCAAACTGAAGCGCCCTGCAATCCTCGGTGGTGGAAGGACATGCGCCAAATTGCTATCCGCCTCAGGCCCATCCGCCACTGCATTTACCCAGTGTGCCGTTAGGGAGATATAACGCCCCTGACCGTGCTTACTGGTCCACGTATCGGTAGTTAGGTGGACCTTGGCACAGATGGCGTTGCGCAGTGCACACCTGATTTTTTCCCCCACTTGGTTGTGCAGGGAAGGGATGGCTTGCCTGGAAAAGTAGTGGTGGCTGGGCACGACGTACTGTGGGACAGCCACCGACATAAGGTTTTTAAAACTGTGCGTCTCCACCAGACGGAATGACAGCATTTCAAAGGCCAATAATTTTGAAATGCTGGCATTCAGGGCCAGGGATCGCGGGTGGGTAGGGGGGTACTTCCTCTTCCTCTCAAGTGTTTGGGAGATGGAAAGCTGAACGCTTCCACGGGACATTGTGGAGATGGTTGTTGGTGACCCAGGTGGTGGTGTTGCTGACAGATGGTCTGTTTGCGGGGTGGCAGGTGCCGGTATCACTACAGATGTGGCTGGAGCGGCCGAGACTGCAGCAGAAGAGGAAGCAGGATGAGCCAGAGACGTTTCTTGGTTTTGAAGGTGTGTACTCCACTGCAGCTCGTGCTTTGCACTTAGATGCCTGATCATGCAGGTTGTGCTCAGGTTGAGAAGGTTTATGCCTCGCTTCAAGCTCTGATTGCACAGGGTGCAAACCACTCGTGTCCTGTCATCAGCACATTTTCTAAAGAACTTCCACGCTAGAGAACTCCTTTGAGCTGACTTTGGTGTGCTCGTTCCCTTGCTGCGTTGGGCAGTAGCGGGCGTAGTGTCTAGGGCACGGCCGCTCCGCTTCTGCACCCTGCTCCCTCTTCTGCTGTGCTGGTGGCTCTGTGCGACCACCGCCTCTTCCTCCAAACTACTCAGGTCACCTGCATGATGTTCATTCCATGTGGGGTCGAGGACCTCATCGTCCTCCACATCATCTTCCACCCAGTCTTCACCCCTGCCCTCCTTGTCGGTCTCCACAATGCTGAACACCGCAGCAGTTGGCACCTGCGTTTCGTCATCATCTGAGACGTGCTGCGATGATCCTTGCATGTACTCATCTTGAGAAATAAGTGGTTGGGCATCGCTGCACTCAATCTCTTCCACTTCTGGGGCAGGGCTAGGTGGATGGCCCTGGGAAACCCTGCTGACAGAGTCATCAAAAAGAAGAAGAGACTGCTGTATGGCTTGGGGCTCAGACTGCTTGCCTGATTTGCAAGGGGGTGAGGTGAAAGACGGTTGGACATCGGCTGCAGGTGCCAAGTGTGACCTTTCTGCAGTAGACTGGGTGGGAGACAATGTGAAGGAACTGGAGGCACTGTCAGCAGCAAACCAATCTACTATCGCCTCCACTTGTTCTGGTCTCATCACTTCTAGGGGCGTATGATGCCCTACCAAATACTGATGCAGGTTCTGTCGCCTACTCACACTTGAGGAAGGTGTTTTACTTGTGCGTGTAGCTGGCACAGATCGACCACGTCCTCTCCTTGCAACAGGAGCTCTACCAGCAGCACCACAACCCAGGCCACGGCCCTTATTTGACGGTCTCCTCATATTTCTGTAATTTAAGATCTTGCCCTAGAAAGGTTTTTATTGAATAGCGGAATAGGAAATATGATCCAAAAAAGTGTATGTATCTCGCACGTACAAAACCACACTAGGCCCCAATTACTATTGTTTCTACCCCTAAAAGGATGGATGAGGAGTAGGAGGAGTATGGAACAGACAGCACCCTCAAATCTTCAGAAGTATGAGATGAACCTCAAAAACTTGGAAAGGTGGATCTCACACGTACCGACACAGACTATCCCGCAATTCAATTGATCCTCAAAGGTTTTTATTGAATAGCAGAATAGGAAATATGATCAAAAAGAAAGTGTATGTATCTCACACGTACACCACCACACTAGGCCCCAATTACTATTGTTTGTACCCCTAAAAGGATGGTTGAGCAGTAGGAGGAGGAGTATGGAACAGGCAGCACCCTCAAATCTTCAGAAGTATGAGATGAACCCCAAAAACTTGGAAAGGTGGATCTCACACGTACCGACACAGACTATCACGCAATTTAATTGATCCCCAAAGGATTTAATTGAATAGCGGAATAGAAAATATGATCAAAAAGAAAGTGTATGTATCTCACACGTACACCACCACACTAGGCCCCAATTACTATTGTTTGTACCCCTAAAAGGATGGTTGAGCAGTAGGAGGAGGAGTATGGAACAGGCAGCACCCTCAAATCTTCAGAAGTATGAGATGAACCCCAAAAACTTGGAAAGGTGGATCTCACACGTACCGACACAGACTATCACGCAATTTAATTGATCCCCAAAGGTTTTAATTGAATAGCGGAATAGAAAGTATGATCAAAAAGAAAGTGTATGTATCTCACATGTACACCACCACACTAGGCCCCAATTACTATTGTTTGTACCCCTAAAAGGATGGTTGAGCAGTAGGAGGAGGAGTATGGAACAGGCAGCACCCTCAAATCTTCAGAAGTATGAGATGAACCCCAAAAACTTGGAAAGGTGGATCTCACATGTACCGACACAGACTATCACGCAATTTAATTGATCCCCAAAGGTTTTAATTGAATAGCGGAATAGAAAATATGATCGAAAAGAAAGTGTATGTATCTCACACGTACACCACCACACTAGGCCCCAATTACTATTGTTTGTACCCCTAAAAGGATGGTTGAGCAGTAGGAGGAGGAGTATGGAACAGGCAGCACCCTCAAATCTTCAGAAGTATGAGATGAACCCCAAAAACTTGGAAAGGTGGATCTCACACGTACCGACACAGACTATCACGCAATTTAATTGATCCCCAAAGGATTTAATTGAATAGCGAAATAGAAAATATGATCAAAAAGAAAGTGTATGTATCTCACACGTACACCACCACACTAGGCCCCAATTACTATTGTTTGTACCCCTAAAAGGATGGTTGAGCAGTAGGAGGAGGAGTATGGAACAGGCAGCACCCTCAAATCTTCAGAAGTATGAGATGAACCCCAAAAACTTGGAAAGGTGGATCTCACACGTACCGACACAGACTATCACGCAATTTAATTGATCCCCAAAGGTTTTAATTGAATAGCGGAATAGAAAATATGATCAAAAAGAAAGTGTATGTATCTCACACGTACACCACCACACTAGGCCCCAATTACTATTGTTTGTACCCCTAAAAGGATGGTTGAGCAGTAGGAGGAGGAGTATGGAACAGGCAGCACCCTCAAATCTTCAGAAGTATGAGATGAACCCCAAAAACTTGGAAAGGTGGATCTCACACGTACCGACACAGACTATCAGGCAATTTAATTGATCCCCAAAGGATTTAATTGAATAGCGGAATAGAAAATATGATCAAAAAGAAAGTGTATGTATCTCACACGTACACCACCACACTAGGCCCCAATTACTATTGTTTGTACCCCTAAAAGGATGGTTGAGCAGTAGGAGGAGGAGTATGGAACAGGCAGCACCCTCAAATATTCAGAAGTATGAGATGAACCCCAAAAACTTGGAAAGGTGGATCTCACACGTACCGACACAGACTATCACGCAATTTAATTGATCCCCAAAGGTTTTAATTGAATAGCGGAATAGAAAATATGATCAAAAAGAAAGTGTATGTATCTCACACGTACACCACCACACTAGGCCCCAATTACTATTGTTTGTACCCCTAAAAGGATGGTTGAGGAGTAGGAGGAGGAGTATGGAACAGGCAGCACCCTCAAATCTTCAGAAGTATGAGATGAACCCCAAAAACTTGGAAAGGTGGATCTCACACGTACCGACACAGACTATCACGCAATTTAATTGATCCCCAAAGGTTTTAATTGAATAGCGGAATAGAAAATATGATCAAAAAGAAAGTGTATGTATCTCACACGTACACCACCACACTAGGCCCCAATTACTATTGTTTGTACCCCTAAAAGGATGGTTGAGCAGTAGGAGGAGGAGTATGGAACAGGCAGCACCCTCAAATCTTCAGAAGTATGAGATGAACCCCAAAAACTTGGAAAGGTGGATCTCACACGTACCGACACAGACTATCACGCAATATAATTGATCCCCAAAGGATTTAATTGAATAGCGGAATAGAAAATATGATCAAAAAGAAAAAGTGTATGTATCTCACACGTACACCACCACACTAGGCCCCAATTACTATTGTTTGTACCCCTAAAAGGATGGTTGAGCAGTAGGAGGAGGAGTATGGAACAGGCAGCACCCTCAAATCTTCAGAAGTATGAGATGAACCCCAAAAACTTGGAAAGGTGGATCTCACACGTACCGACACAGACTATCACGCAATTTAATTGATCCCCAAAGGTTTTAATTGAATAGCGGAATAGAAAATATGATCGAAAAGAAAGTGTATGTATCTCACACGTACACCACCACACTAGGCCCCAATTACTATTGTTTGTACTCCTAAAAGGATGGTTGAGCAGTAGGAGGAGGAGTATGGAACAGGCAGCACCCTCAAATCTTCAGAAGTATGAGATGAACCCCAAAAACATGGAAAGGTGGATCTCACACGTACCGACACAGACTATCACGCAATTTAATTGATCCCCAAAGGATTTAATTGAATAGCGGAATAGAAAATATGATCAAAAAGAAAGTGTATGTATCTCACACGTACACCACCACACTAGGCCCCAATTACTATTGTTTGTACCCCTAAAAGGATGGTTGAGCAGTAGGAGGAGGAGTATGGAACAGGCAGCACCCTCAAATCTTCAGAAGTATGAGATGAACCCCAAAAACTTGGAAAGGTGGATCTCACACGTACCGACACAGACTATCACGCAATTTAATTGATCCCCAAAGGTTTTAATTGAATAGCGGAATAGAAAATATGATCAAAAAGAAAGTGTATGTATCTCACACGTACACCACCACACTAGGCCCCAATTACTATTGTTTGTACCCCTAAAAGGATGGTTGAGGAGTAGGAGGAGGAGTATGGAACAGGCAGCACCCTCAAATATTCAGAAGTATGAGATGAACCCCAAAAACTTGGAAAGGTGGATCTCACACGTACCGACACAGACTATCACGCAATTTAATTGATCCCCAAAGGTTTTAATTGAATAGCGGAATAGAAAATATGATCAAAAAGAAAGTGTATGTATCTCACACGTACACCACCACACTAGGCCCCAATTACTATTGTTTGTACCCCTAAAAGGATGGTTGAGGAGTAGGAGGAGGAGTATGGAACAGGCAGCACCCTCAAATCTTCAGAAGTATGAGATGAACCCCAAAAACTTGGAAAGGTGGATCTCACACGTACCGACACAGACTATCACGCAATTTAATTGATCCCCAAAGGTTTTAATTGAATAGCGGAATAGAAAATATGATCAAAAAGAAAGTGTATGTATCTCACACGTACACCACCACACTAGGCCCCAATTACTATTGTTTGTACCCCTAAAAGGATGGTTGAGCAGTAGGAGGAGGAGTATGGAACAGGCAGCACCCTCAAATCTTCAGAAGTATGAGATGAACCCCAAAAACTTGGAAAGGTGGATCTCACACGTACCGACACAGACTATCACGCAATATAATTGATCCCCAAAGGATTTAATTGAATAGCGGAATAGAAAATATGATCAAAAAGAAAGTGTATGTATCTCACACGTACACCACCACACTAGGCCCCAATTACTATTGTTTGTACCCCTAAAAGGATGGTTGAGCAGTAGGAGGAGGAGTATGGAACAGGCAGCACCCTCAAATCTTCAGAAGTATGAGATGAACCCCAAAAACTTGGAAAGGTGGATCTCACACGTACCGACACAGACTATCACGCAATTTAATTGATCCCCAAAGGATTTAATTGAATAGCGGAATAGAAAATATGATCAAAAAGAAAGTGTATGTATCTCACACGTACACCACCACACTAGGCCCCAATTACTATTGTTTGTACCCCTAAAAGGATGGTTGAGCAGTAGGAGGAGGAGTATGGAACAGGCAGCACCCTCAAATCTTCAGAAGTATGAGATTGTGTTCACTGTACCCCACAAAGATTGTGTTCACTGCACCCCACAAAGATTGTGTTCACTGCACCTCAAAAAGGATTTTGTTCACTGCACCCCACAAAGATTGTGTTCACTGCACCCTAAAAGGATTTTGTTCACTGCACCCCAAAAAGATTGTGTTCACTGTACCCCCCAAAGATTGTTTTCACTGCACCCCACAAAGATTCTGTTCCCTGTACCACACAAAGATTGTGTTCACTGCACCCCACAAAGGATTTTGTTCACTGCACCCCAAAAAGATTGTGTTCACTGCACCCCAAAAAGGATGTTGTTCACTGCACCCCAAAAAGGATTTTGTTCACTGCACCCCAAAAAGATTGTGTTCACTGCACCCCACAAAGATTGTGTTCACTGCACCCCACAAAGGATTTTGTTCACTGCACCCCAAAAAGATTGTGTTCACTGTACCCCCCAAAGATTGTGTTCACTGCACCCCACAAAGGATTTTGTTCACTGCACCCCAAAAAGATTGTGTTCACTGTACCCCCCAAAGATTGTGTTCACTGCACCCCACAAAGATTCTGTTCACTGTACCCCACAAAGATTGTGTTCACTGCACCCCACAAAGGATTTTGTTCACTGCACCCCAAAAAGATTGTGTTCACTGCACCCCAAAAAGGATGTTGTTCACTGCACCACAAAAAGGATTTTGTTTGCACCCCAAAAAGATTGTGTTTACTGTACCCCCCAAAGATTGTGTTCACTGCACCCCACAAAGATTCTGTTCACTGTACCCCACAAAGATTGTGTTCACTGCACCCCACAAAGGATTTTGTTCACTGCACCCCAAAAAGATTGTGTTCACTGCACCCCACAAAGATTGTGTTCACTGCACCCCACAAAGGATTTTGTTCACTGCACCCCAAAAAGATTGTGTTCACTGTACCCCCCAAAGATTGTGTTCACTGCACCCCACAAAGGATTTTGTTCACTGCACCCCAAAAAGATTGTGTTCACAGTACCCCCCAAAGATTGTGTTCACTGCACCCCACAAAGATTCTGTTCACTGTACCCCACAAAGATTGTGTTCACTGCACCCCACAAAGGATTTTGTTCACTGCACCCCAAAAAGATTGTGTTCACTGCACCCCAAAAAGGATGTTGTTTACTGCACCCCAAAAAGGATTTTGTTCACTGCACTCCAAAAAGATTGTGTTCACTGTACCCCCCAAAGATTGTGTTCACTGCACCCCACAAAGATTCTGTTCACTGTACCCCACAAAGATTGTGTTCACTGCACCCCACAAAGGATTTTGTTCACTGCACCCCTAAAGATTGTGTTCACTGCACCCCAAAAAGATTGTGTTCACTGCACCCCAAAAAGGATGTTGTTCACTGCACCCCAAAAAGGATTTTGTTCACTGCACCCCAAAAAGATTGTGTTCACTGCACCCCACAAAGATTGTGTTCACTGCACCCCACAAAGGATTTTGTTCACTGCACCCCAAAAAGATTGTGTTCACTGTACCCCCCAAAGATTGTGTTCACTGCACCCCACAAAGGATTTTGTTCACTGCACCCCAAAAAGATTGTGTTCACTGTACCCCCCAAAGATTGTGTTCACTGCACCCCACAAAGATTGTGTTCACTGCACCCCACAAAGGATTTTGTTCACTGCACCCCAAAAAGATTGTGTTCACTGCACCCCAAAAAGGATTTTGTTCACTGCACCCCAAAAAGGATGTTGTTCACTGCACCCCAAAAAGATTGTGTTCACTGCACCCCACAAAGATTGTGTTCACTGCACCCCACAAAGGATTTTGTTCACTGCACCCCAAAAAGATTGTGTTCACTGCACCCCAAAAAGGATTTTGTTCACTGCACCCCAAAAAGGATGTTGTTCACTGTACCCCAAAAAGGATTTTGTTCACTCCACCCCAAAAAGATTGTGTTCACTGCACCCCACAAAGATTGTGTTCACTGCACCCCAAAAAGGATTTTGTTTGCACCCCAAAAAGATTGTGTTTACTGTACCCCCCAAAGATTGTGTTCACTGCACCCCACAAAGATTCTGTTCACTGTACCCCACAAAGATTGTGTTCACTGCACCCCACAAAGGATTTTGTTCACTGCACCCCAAAAAGATTGTGTTCACTGCACCCCACAAAGGATTTTGTTCACTGCACCCCAAAAAGATTGTGTTCACTGTACCCCCCAAAGATTGTGTTCACTGCACCCCACAAAGGATTTTGTTCACTGCACCCCAAAAAGATTGTGTTCACTGTACCCCCCAAAGATTGTGTTCACTGCACCCCACAAAGATCCTGTTCACTGTACCCCACAAAGATTGTGTTCACTGCACCCCACAAAGGATTTTGTTCACTGCACCCCAAAAAGATTGTGTTCACTGCACCCCAAAAAGGATGTTGTTCACTGCACCCCAAAAAGGATTTTGTTCACTGCACCCCAAAAAGATTGTGTTCACTGTACCCCCCAAAGATTGTGTTCACTGCACCCCACAAAGATTCTGTTCACTGTACCCCACAAAGATTGTGTTCACTGCACCCCACAAAGGATTTTGTTCACTGCACCCCAAAAAGATTGTGTTCACTGCACCCCAAAAAGATTGTGTTCACTGCACCCCAAAAAGGATGTTGTTCACTGCACCCCAAAAAGGATTTTGTTCACTGCACCCCAAAAAGATTGTGTTCACTGCACCCCACAAAGATTGTGTTGACTGCACCCCACAAAGGATTTTGTTCACTGCACCCCAAAAAGATTGTGTTCACTGTACCCCCCAAAGATTGTGTTCACTGCACCCCACAAAGGATTTTGTTCACTGCACCCCAAAAAGATTGTGTTCACTGTACCCCCCAAAGATTGTGTTCACTGCACCCCACAAAGATTGTGTTCACTGTACCCCACAAAGATTGTGTTCACTGCACCCCACAAAGGATTTTGTTCACTGCACCCCAAAAAGGATTTTGTTCACTGCACCCCAAAAAGGATTTTGTTCACTGCACCCCAAAAAGATTGTGTTCACTGCACCCCACAAAGATTGTGTTCACTGCACCCCACAAAGGATTTTGTTCACTGCACCCCAAAAAGATTGTGTTCACTGCACCCCAAAAAGGATTTTGTTCACTGCACCCCAAAAAGGATGTTGTTCACTGCACCCCAAAAAGGATTTTGTTCACTCCACCCCAAAAAGATTGTGTTCACTGCACCCCACAAAGATTGTGTTCACTGCACCCCAAAAAGGATTTTGTTCACTGCACCCCAAAAAGATTGTGTTCACTGCACCCCACAAAGATTGTGTTCACTGCACCCCACAAAGGATTTTGTTCACTGCACCCCAAAAAGATTGTGTTCACTGTACCCCCCAAAGATTGTGTTCACTGCACCCCACAAAGATTCTGTTCACTGTACCCCACAAAGATTGTGTTCACTGCACCCTAAAAGGATTTTGTTCACTGCACCCCAAAAAGGATGTTGTTCACTGCACCCCAAAAAGGATTTTGTTCACTGCACCCCAAAAAGGATGTTGTTCACTGCACCCCAAAAAGGATTTTGTTCACTGCACCCCAAAAAGATTGTGTTCACTGCACCCCACAAAGATTGTGTTCACTGCACCCCACAAAGGATTTTGTTCACTGCACCCCAAAAAAGATTGTGTTCACTGCACCCCAAAAAGGATGTTGTTCACTGCACCCCAAAAAGGATTTTGTTCACTGCAGCTCACACACAGAAAAATCGATGTGGATCACTGACACCTGCCTATCTCCTATCCCACACCACACAGCAATATCGATTGTAGTTTGTAGAACACAGTTTCCCTAAAATTCAGCAGCAGCAGCCTCTCCCTAACAGGATTGAGAAGAGATCGTAGATCAGGATTGAGTGCAGAGTCACCCCACCCCCCACACAGCAATATCGATTGTACTTTGTAGAAGACACTGACCCTATAATTCAGCAGACTCTATCCTTAAAATGCCTACAACTCGCCCTGCCTAAACACTCCGACCTGTCCCTCAATTCTATCCGGACACAAATGTTTTTTTCCTGCCTGTCTTTCCCTAATCAGCAGCCAGCACGTTGATGTGTGCTCTGTCCCTGATCTAAGCAGCAGAATGAAGACGCTGCGGCTGCCTGGAACTTATAAAGACTTGGTCACATGCTTCAGACGGCCAATCACAGCTACTGAGACATTTGCAGGCATGGCTGGGATGGCTTAAGGCACACCAGTTAAACGATTGTTAATTGGCTGTTGAAAGCCCGCCATGAAAAGAGCGCCAAAGCATGCAAAACCCGGAAATAAAACGACCGAACACGGATTTTTACCCGAACATACAGTAAAGTGTCCGTGTCCGTGTTCGGGTACAAAAAATCCAATTATTCGGTATGAACACGAATAATACAGTCTGAGGTTCGCTCAACACTACTGAAGACTACTCAAGGTGAGGTCTTGGACTATTTCTATGTGGAAAGAAATAAATGCACTGTTTGCTATGTGAAGAGACAAGCAAAGGAATGGTTGCTATGTGAAGAGTGTGAAGAGACAAACAAAGGGATGTTTTCTATGTGAAAGGAAAGTCCAATGAACATGTGCTGTGAGAAGAGAAAATAAATGGACTATTGAGTGTCTGCTGTAGGATCAGCAAAGTTTGCCCAACAGTAGGTTGGAGACAGACTCTGTAGGTAGGTTCCTGTATGTGAGAAGGTAGCAGCCCACAGTGGCAAGGATTTATTTTGTGTTTTATTTTTATTTTGATGTTTTTGAGGCTTGCACTTGTGTGAAGAAAATTGCATGAATAAACCAAACTGTTGTTTGCAACCACTATCTCCCTGTGTAACGAACCCCCCCAAAGGGGTCATCCATAGCCGCCACCGAGCTAATCTCCCACAATATATATATATATGTCTATACCTGGGAACTCCCCCTACTTTATAAGCTATGTGTGAGATCTCACTTTTTGAAGTACTTAGTCCTGGATCTTCTTTTCTTCGCTAGCTAAAGTGGCTCCTTGTGATTTGTAATCCACAGTTCTGGTGAATTAAATTGAAGTGAAAATGCTCCTGGTGTAGCTGTAACAACTATTTAAACATTTCTTGAGACATCAAGGTAGATAGGCCTCAAACCTTCTCAGTATCAGTTGCTCTGCTCCTTCGTGGAACTATAATTTCCAGTGAGGCCTGTATATGAGTCTAACTGCATGTGAGATTTAACAAACTGTGGGCCGTGACCCGCTCACCCACTGGATAGAGGCTCCGTGTGGTGACTTCTGTCCGGTGACTGAAACTTGCTTCTCCGTCAGCTGGACCAATTGCTCCGTTCAGCCCCACTGAGTGGATCCCGTCCTCCGATGCTCGGATGAGTGTCTCTGGGTCTCTGCAACCTGGCCACCGTCTCCCCACAGGTCCTCTCAGGCAGGCCACACGATTCCAAGACACCTAAAATGGCTGCTCCGGCCCCTTTTATCCCCTACCCAGCATGCCCTGCACAAGAAGGTGTTCATGGGTAGGTCACCAAAACATCCCAAACCCACAATCACTTCCTGTCTCTTTCAGAAAAAAAAACATAGCTGCATTACCAGTATTTGATCACTAGATGGCTCCAACTACTCAAACATAGCAATGTCCATGGACGTTTCATTAAAGTATACAGACACACATCAAGGTAGGAGAATATCAGCGCTACATATACATACATGTGTGTGTGTATATATACCCCTACACAGAAGTACAGATGTTATGCCTGCCTCCAAAGACGCCCAAAAAATGCCCAAAAAAACGCCAGCTACAAAAACGCCTAGGTGTGTTTTTGCAGCAGGCGTTTTTTTTGGGCATTTTTTGGGGGTCTTTGGAGGCAGGCAAAACATCTGAAATTCTGTATAGGGTATATATACACACGCACTTATATGTATTTATACACATACACACATATAGGTGTTATAGCAGAGAAGCCATATAGGTGTTAATTATTTCATTAGCGCAAGCATAGGTTTCTGCTACTTTCACACCTATATATGTGTATGTGTATATATACAGTTGTGTTCAAAATTATTCAACCCCCAATGCTGTAAAGGGTTTTAGGGAATTTAGTGTACATTTGTAATTGTATTCAGAATGAAATCCTACAAGGACTTTTTAAAGAACCATATGCAACTAAAATGACATCAATTGGTTTTGTAATACAGTAGTAAATGTTTCTTTTGTGAATTCTTCATTGACACAATTATTCAACCCCTTAAAGACTACCACTCTGAAGAACAGAGGTTCATTGAAGTGTTTTCAATCAGGTATTGACCTGTGGATGTCAGGGAGCAGCAATAAAGCCTAATAAGCACCAATTAGGCAGCTTTAAAATGACTGTGATACTCAGCTCCTTCTAGACATTTACTGGTGTGGTTACAAATAGGGATGATCAAACTTTTCAAAAGTTCGGTTCGGCCAGAACATCCAAACTTCCCGAAAGTTCGGCCCGGATTTCAGAACCCCATTGAAATCAATGGGACCCGAACTTCGGTAATCAAAAAACACCATTTTGAAGCCTTAAACCCCAATAAATGCCCCTAAAAAGTGCCTAGGGTTCTGGGTCATGCCCCAGGGACTATTAATCACACAAAAAAAAGTTCTTAAAAATTGTTATTTTTTAAAGAGAGCCAATTATTGAAAAAATTAAAAAAAAATGAGATTTTTTTGGATTTAGTGTCTGGGGGGTCTAAAAAGTGTACCTGTGAAGTTTTAGCTCTGTAGCATGTCCATAACCATTAAAAAAAGATTGTTTGTATTATGTCACTTATAGAACAGGGATATGGCTCCGCTATTTTCACACCTTGCAGGTTTAGTATCAAGCGTTTTTTTGGGCATTTTTTGGGGGTTATTGGAGGCAGGCATAACATCAGAACTTCTGTGTAGGGGTATATATACACACATACTTATATGTATATATACCCATACACATATATAGGTGTGAAAGTAGCAGAACACTATACTTGCGCTAATGAAATATTTAACACTTATATGGCTCCGCTCCTATCACACCTACAGTCAGGTCCATAAATATTGGGACATTGACACAATTCTAATCTTTTTGACTCTATACACCACCACAATGTATTTGAAATGAAACAAAGATGTGCTTTAACTGCAGACTTTCAGCTTGAATTTGAGGGTATTTACATTCAAATCAGGTGAACGGTGTAGGAATTACAACAGTTTGTATATGTGCCTCCCAATTTTTAACCACTTAAGCCTCGGAAGATTTTACCCCCTTCATGACCAGGGCCTATTTTGTGATTCGGCACTGCGTGACTTTAACAGACAATTGCGCGGTCGTGCGACGATGTACCTAAACGAATTTGACGTCCTTTTTTTCCCACAAACAGAGCTTTCTTTTGGCGGTATTTGATCACCTGTGCGATTTTTTGATCATGCGCTATAAACAAAAAAGAGCGACAATTTTTCAAAAATAACAATATTTTTCACATTTTTTATATGAAATTCCCCCCCCCAAAAAAATGTAAAAATCAAACTTTTTTAACATTTTCGGCCAATTTGTTTTATGCTACATATGTCTGGTAAAAAAATCGCAAAAAGCGTATTTTGATTGGTTTGCGCAAAAGTTATCGCGTTTACTAACAAAGGGAAAGATTTTTGTCATTTTTGTTGTTTTTTTTTTTTTTAACGCGTAATGTCGGCGATCTGCGATTTTTTTGCGGTACTGCGACATTGCAGCGGACAGATTGGACCCTTGACTGACATTTTTGACACTTTTGGGGTTACCAGTGACATTTCTACAGTAATCAGTGCTATACATGAATAAAGTGCCAAAAGGTTGGTGATGGCGCTAACCTGATTTTTGTGTATATTGCACAAGATCCCGTGTATAAAAGAAAAAGGTGATTACCATAACAGGTAAATAAATTAACTTATAATAAAAGTCATAAAAGTGCAAGTGCCAAAGGTCAGGATCTATATATTGGGCTCAATAATGCATGCCCCAGAAACTGCTTAAGTGAAAAAATAAATGTGCAAACATCCAATAGAGTGCGTTTTATTTTTCACAAATAGTGCATAAATAAATAGTGCGGGTATTTATTAAAATGAATATATTGTAAACAGGTAAAAATTATTGTCCATAAAACTTCCAAGCTGCGTAGTGCCAAAAAAGTGGTGCTAGTGCAAGAATAGATGGTGAAAAACACTAAATGCCGTGAAAAAAATGGTAAAAGGTTGTGCCTATAAAAGGACACTAGGTGTCGCACTCACCCCTTTAGAAGGCGGCCGCTCCAGTAGACGTCAGATGACGAAACGCGTAGGGCGGAGTTTGTAGGTCAACGACACTTCCGGTTTTTGCAGTTGGGAGCCGTGGAACGCGGAAGAAGCTTCAGCGTCCGGCGTCCGCATCCGATACTGAATCTGATCAACTCAAAGCGTGAGTTTACCTACACTTGCCTTTACATTACTGAAATATACTACACCATGGGGCTTTCTTTGTCTTTGAGCACCTAGACCGGACCCATACTTGGAGGATCCTCTGAGGTTTTCCCAGCCTAAGACCACTCGCTTGTCCCTATTTGGTGCATCCGAACATATACAGCCTGCTTTTATAGTGTGCCTTCTAAAGGGGTGAGTGCGACACCTTGTGTCCTTTTATAGGCACAACCTTTTACCATTTTTTTCACCGCTTTTAGTGTTTTTCACCATCTATTCTTGCACTAGCACCACTTTTTTGGCACTACGCAGCTTGGAAGTTTTATGACAATAATATTTACCTGTTTACAATATATTCATTTTAATAAATACCCGCACTATTTATTTATGCACTATTTGTGAAAAATAAAACGCACTCTATTGGATGTTTGTACATTTATTTTTTCACTTAAGCACTTTCTGGGGCATGCATTATTGAGCCCAATATATAGATCCTGACCTTTGGCACTTGCACTTTTATGACTTTTATTATAAGTTAATTTATTTACCTGTTATGGTAATCACCTTTTTCTTTTATACACGGGATCTTGTGCAATATACACAAAAATCAGGTTAGCGCCATCACCAACCTTTTGGCACTTTATTCATCTATTTGACCCCTCTCTGGGGGTTGGTTGGCGGCAGCTTCATACCTGCACTTTTTATACCTTTTACACATCTTATATACTCCATAGCGCTGGTCACCCCCTTTTTTATAGTGCTATACATATGCACTGTTACTGTAAAAATACACTGGCAGTGAAGGGGTTAACTTTTTTGAGAGGGAGGGGCTGTGTGTGTGTCTAGGGGCGTGATTCTAACTGTGATTGGCTGTGGCTTCAGGGGTAGGAACAGTGATCAACGGTCCTACATAGTAGAACCGTATAATCACGATTCGTACACCGGGGAGAATGACAGGCGGCTTATTTACACTAGCCGCCTGCCTTTCTCCCTCTCCACCGACGATCGCCGAGTGACAGGCGGACATCGGGTCCGCCGGTCACACGATCAGGGGGGTCCGTGACCACGCGGGAGCGCGCCTCCGGCGGCGCGCACTAGCTCCCCAGAGCCTCACAGGCTAGCGACGTAGACCTACGTCGCTCTGCCTGTGAGGGGCTGACTGCCGCAGTAAATATACTGTGCGCAGTCAGCAAGCGGTTAAGGGACCAAAAGTAATGGGACAGATTAACAATCATAAATCAAACTTTCACTTTTTAATACTTGGTTGCAAATCCTTTGCAGTCAATTACAGCCTGAAGTCTGGAATGCATAGACATCACCAGACGCTGGGTTTCATCCCTGGTGATGCTCTGCCAGGCCTCTACTGCAACTGTCTTCCGTTCCTGCTTGTTCTTGGGGCATTTTCCCTTCAGCTTTGTCTTCAGCAAGGGAAATGCATGCTCAATCGGATTCCGGTCAGGTGATTGACTTGGCCATTGCATAACATTCCACTTCTTTTCCTTAAAAAACTCTTTGGTTGCTTTTGCAGTATGCTTTGGGTCATTGTCCATCTGTACTGTGAAGCGCCGTCCAATGAGTTCTGGGCATTTTTTTTTGGCGCTGGCATTTTTTTGGGCATTTTTTTGGGTTCTTTGGAGGCAGGCAAAACATCTGAACTTCTGTATAGGGGTATATATATATATACACACACACTGATATGTATTTTACACTTACACATATATAGGTGTGATAGGAGCGGAGCCATATTGGTGTTAATTATTTAATTAGCGCAAGTATAGTGTTCTGCTCCTTTCACACCTATATATGTGTATGGGTATATATACTGTACATATAAGTGTGTGTGTATATATACCCCTATACAGAAGTTCAGATGTTTTGCCTGCCTCCAAAGAACCCAAAAAAATGCCAGCGCCAAAAAAAATGCCCAGGTTTGTTCTTGCAGGCTTTTTTGGGCATTTTTTTGGGTTCTTTGGAGGCAGGCAAAACATCTGAACTTCTGTATAGGGGTATATATATACACACACTTATATGTATTTTACACTTACACATATATAGGTGTGATAGGAGCGGAGCCATATTAGTGTTAATTATTTAATTAGCGCAAGTATAGTGTTCTGCTCCTTTCACACCTATATATGTGCAGGTGTATATATACAGACATGTGTGTGTATATATACCCCTATACACATGTTCAGATGTCATGCCTGACTCCAAACATGTCCTCAAAAAAGCCCTATAAACGCCGGCAGCAAAAAGAATGCTCACAGGTGAGAAGCCATATTAGTGCACTGAATGTGACACAAGAGAAACAATCTTTTCTCTATAGCGGTCACCCTGATATGGAAGGGTTTTGTCACCCTGCCATAGCAGTCACAGTCAGTTAACCCTACACTACACTACGGTCCCCTTACACTTAACACTTTCCCTATAGAAACTGAATAATTAAAGCTAACTATAGTGGAAAATAGCACCCTAACTACACTAGATATCCCTTTCCTCACACTAAAAATTGCTAAATGATACTTTCGTAACAGAAGTCACAGAACTGCTTCCACTCTCTTCCATGTCCCTGTATAACAATGCTAGGAATTTGGCGGGGGCTATCTTATATACTGGGGGGCGTATTCACTAATGATTGGCTTATGGACCCCCTAGTCACTCCAATCACATTCCTAGCATTCTCCTGCCCCCTCAATTGGCTTTTACTGATGGTTCTGGTCCAATCACGGGCTTTTAAAGCCCATTTCCTGTACCATTGCATTTTGGTCGGTTCTGGTTGCCGAATTCCGAACTTTTTCAGCAAAAAGTTCTAAATTCGGCCGAACCTCGAACAGCCAATGTTCGGGTCGAACCGATGGTCGACCCGAACCGTTCAATCATCCCTAGTTACAAACATGGTGAAGTCAAGAGAATGGTCCAGGAAGACAAGAGAAGAGGTGATTACTCTTCACAGGAAGGGCAATGGCTATAAGAAGATTGCAAAGATGTTAAACATACCAAGAGACACCATGGGAAGCATCATTCGCAAATTCAAGGCAAAGGGCATTGTTGAAACGCTACCTGGTCGTGGCAGAAAGAAGATGCTGACTTCGACTGCTGTGCGCTACCTGAAGCGTAGAGTGGAGAAAAGTCCCCGTGTGACTGCTGAGGAACTGAGAAAAGATTTGTCAGATGTGGGTACTGAAGTTTCTGCTCAGACAATACGGCGCACACTGCGTAATGAAGGCCTCCATGCCAGAACTCCCAGGCGCACCCCCTTGCTGTCTCCAAAGAATAAGAAGATTGCAGTATGCCAAAAGTCATGTGGACAAACCACAGAAGTTTTGGGATAGTTCTGTGGACTGATGAAACAAAATTAGAACTTTTTGGGTATGCGATTCCTTAAGAAGTTTTTAGTTCAGTTTTAGCCATAATCCCTAAAATATCTTTGAAAGGGGAGGTTTGGTGCCTCAGGTCAAGGTTTGTGGGACTTTAAAGGGGCTAATACACAAGAAAGTATCTTAAATATAAATATAATATTTATTTCAAAATAACATAAAAGTAGTTATCATACATTTCTGGTTAGCAGAAAATATGTTACATGTGATGTATGGGCTAAGAACCCATAGGTGAGAGTGAAGAAGAGTAGTATGAAAAAAGTGACATGGTGGTAATGTGACATTAGTCTCTCTCTTGTGGTCCGAACGTCTTGAGTTGGCGTTGGATCTTTGTATGAGAGAGTATTTTAATTCCTACGCGTTTCGGCGGGGGGCCTTTGTCAAGGAAAAATGTCAACCATCTCTGCAAGATATATGAAATGGTAGTGAGGGTATTTAATTTTTTGACCATCCTGAGACATTTGTTTCATGGTAGGTCATATAATACATACTTAGATAATAAAAAACCAACAACTCAGGAACAACCCACACCACTGACGGCCGCAGAATTTCGAGCCATCCGAGACTTAAACTTATTACTGGAAGAAGGAGGCCTGAGTGACTCTGAAGAAAATGATGAACCCACGGATAGTGAGGATGAAATAGAGGAAGCTGCAACAACTGACATTTTCCGAAAAAAGTCACACAAATTCCCACCACTAAGTACGAACCCTACCATCGCGCTATTTGTCAGGCAAATGTCAAAAGACGTCGAAAAAATACAAAAAAACACCCAAACAACCAACTTAAATCCCTCACAAAAGAGAGCATTAAAAGAACTCAAGGAAATTGAAAATATCACTATCAAACCCTCAGACAAGGGAGGAAACGTCGTCGTGATGGACAACGACCACTATGAATATATGTGTATGCAAATATTGGAAAACAAAAAATGCTATAAAGCCATCTCACCTCTCATGATAGGAAATTACAATGAGGAATTTTACCAACTAGTAGACAGCGCATATAATGACAAGGCTATATCTCAACCCCTCTGGGAATTCATTAGAACTAAACATCCGAGAACCCCAACTTTTTACTCACTGCCAAAAATCCACAAGAATCCAACAGACCCACCCGGCAGACCCATAATCTCGGGGAACGGAAACATTACGGAGAAGGCAAGTCAAGTCATAGACAACTACTTGAGACCGCATGTGACCCAACTGACATCGTACACAAAGGATACGGTACACTTGCTACAGATTCTGGAAGGCCTCACAGTTCCAAAAGACGCATTACTGGTTACCATAGATGTAGAGGCCCTATACAATAATATTCCTCACTCACACGGCTTAAAAACCGTAGAAAAAACGCTTAACCAACAGAGCAACCGCGACAGGAAGTTTAACCAGTTTATCCTCAACATGCTGAAGTTTATATTGAACCACAACACATTCTCTTTCGGTGGAAACTATTACCTCCAGGTTTGCGGAGTTGCCATGGGCACAAGTTGTGCACCTGCCTATGCCAACATATACCTCGGTGACTGGGAAAACGAATTCCTGACAGCAGAAGAAAACTCAGAATACACAGAAAACATCCTCTTGTGGCAAAGATACCTGGATGACATTCTAGTAATCTGGAATGGACCTGAAGATCTCATGAAAAAATGCCTTGAAAAAATGAACAAAAACAACCATAACATGTTTTTTACCATGTCATATCATAAAACCAAAATTCCATTCTTAGACACGTACATCTATAAGGATGACCAAGGGAACGTGATGTCAACGCTCTATAGAAAAGAAACGGCAGGAAACACAATATTACATGCCACCAGCTTTCATCCGGAATCTCTAAAAAAATCAATCCCTTATAGTCAGTTCCTGAGACTAAAAAGGAACTGCACAAAAGAAGTGGACTACAAAAAAGAAGCATATGACCTAAACTTGAGACTACAGGAACGAGGATATACTAAAACGTGCCTCAGAAAGGCATTTAACAAAGTCCAACAAAAAAACAGACAGGACATCCTCTTCAAGAAACATGCCCCTAAGGCCAAAACGCAACAACCAACAAGGTTGATTTTGCGATTTTCCAACGAACATAAACAATTAAAAAAAATACTACAAAAAAATTGGTCTATACTGACTGAAGACCCTAATATAAAAGAACTGGTAACAGAAAAACCACTTGTTACCTACCGGAAAACAACCTCACTACAAGAAACACTGGTCCACAGCGAGTTTAAAACCAAAAAAGATCCCTGCCAAACTAAAGGCACCTTTCCATGCGGATCATGCGCACAATGTTCAGTTATTAAAAAATCCACATACAAGACACTACCGAACGGAGACCAGTTCACCCCAAAACATTTTGCCAATTGCAAGACCAAAGGGGTGGTCTACCTTATGGAGTGCGAATGTGGCAGCTTCTACGTAGGGAAAACGCGACAGGAGTTCGGCCTAAGAGTTAACCAGCATCTACAAAGTATGTCCATAAGCAACTTCTACTTACCATTAGGCCGCCATGTGGCCAACCACCACAAAAACCATATGCCCAAAGTCCAATTTTCCATACTGGACAGGATACATATCCCCCCCAGAGGGGGGGACTGGAACAAAGTGCTCCTCCAGATGGAGCTTCACTGGATAAAGAAACTAAATGCAGCCCACCCACCGGGCTTGAATGAAAATGTTAGTTACCGCCCCTTTTTGGAGGGCTTTGTATCTGGGAAAACCGATTGAGATACAGTAACAAAAGACCCCAACGTCAGACATTTATTCCCAAAAAAAACCCCCTCCACACATGGAGGACAATCTACCTTGAAAAATACTATCCCCCTCCGGAACTTTCCGATACCACATCTAAAACACCCTGCTGGGATCGAACATTCCCTGACCAAAAATCAAGAACTTCATGTCTCATCCATATCACACATGAACAGCTTTATACTAATTGCTGCTCAAAATAAAATAATAACTCTATTCTATATTTATATTATATATAACCTAAATGACGCTCCCCTTTGGATGTTTTCTAAAAAAGCCTAAAACCGGCTTCCAAATGGCACGTTATTTAAAATGAATGAATTTACTAATTGCTATACATATCCTCTCGCCTGGAAGTTTAAAAGCCTGCTTGTCTTTTCCCCAAATAAACCCCATCCGGCACAGGTAACCCCGGTGATTAAGACCGGGGAACAAGGAGTTAAGCAGACCTCTTGTCATCTTCTGCCAATAGGACCCTGAACTGGGACCCAAACTCCGCCTCCTGTGTCGGCGGCCGCATCGAATGTACCGTTCACAACGAAGACAGGATGCGCGCGCACCCGCGACGCGTCATCCGGAAAGGATCTTCAGTTACATAAACATGCACCCACTGCGCATGCGCGAACGATATAAAAGGCCGGGAATCTCAAACAGGGCGTCACTTCCCTCGAGCTGAGGGACGGTGAGGACGCTCGGACCACGCTACTCGGACCTTCTACCTCTCTTTCTTCTAAACTGAAGGACAAAAAACTGTAAGTATACCACAGTGCAAAAGATGCACTGATGGTATCTTCATATTGGGATATATTTTTGACAAGACTTTTCCTGTTCACTGTATTTAGAACAGGAACAGTCGGACCAGCACCCCACAGTGGAGACCACTGGAACTGTATAGTACTACAAGACCAGTTGGGACAACACGCCACCTAGTGGACAATGCTGGAACCAATACTGCTTATATAACCTTATGTCGCAAAGTAAGTACTAAAATAATATGGAACATATAAAAGTAAATATTGTCCTTAAATATTTAAATAAAATACTCCCTTCCATATACAGACCTGACCAAATACGGGTTGATCTAATACCTTCTTCCCTCAACTGGTCCAGAGAATATATTTACCCAGTAAGTACATAACCAATACAACTGGCACATGTACTATAAACACACAAACGTATATTAATACCTCCACCTTATATATCCCAGTAGCTATATCCTGTTGATTCATATGAGGACCGGAGGACCACAAGCAGGCCCAGGCATTTTATTATCTAAGTATGTATTATATGACCTACCATGAAACAAATGTCTCAGGATGGTCAAAAAATTAAATACCCTCACTACCATTTCATATATCTTGCAGAGATGGTTGACATTTTTCCTTGACAAAGGCCCCCCGCCGAAACGCGTAGGAATTAAAATACTCTCTCATACAAAGATCCAACGCCAACTCAAGACGTTCGGACCACAAGAGAGAGACTAATGTCACATTACCACCATGTCACTTTTTTCATACTACTCTTCTTCACTCTCACCTATGGGTTCTTAGCCCATACATCACATGTAACATATTTTCTGCTAACCAGAAATGTATGATAACTACTTTTATGTTATTTTGAAATAAATATTATATTTATATTTAAGATACTTTCTTGTGTATTAGCCCCTTTAAAGTCCCACAAACCTTGACCTGAGGCACCAAACCTCCCCTTTCAAACAAAATTAGAACTGTTTGGGCCCATGGATCAACGCTATGTTTGGAGGAGGAAGAACAAGGCCTATGAAGAAAAGAACACCTTGCCTACTGTGAAGCATGGCGGGGGGGTCAATCATGCTTTGGGGCTGTTTTGCTTCTGCAGGTACAGGGAAGCTTCAGCGTGTGCAAGGTACCATGAATTCTCTTCAGTACCAGGAGATATTGGATGACAATGTGATGCAGTCCGTCACAAACCTGAGGCTTGGGAGACGTTGGACCTTTCAACAGGACAATGATCCCAAGCATACCTCCAAGTCCACTAGAGCATGGTTGCAGATTAAAGTCTGAAACATTTTGGAGTGGCCATCACAGTCACCAGACTTAAATCCGATTGAGAACCTCTGGTGGGACTTAAAGAAAGCAGTTTGTAACGCTCCTGCGTTTTACGTATGATGTGGATTTTCAGCTGCAGAAATATTCCACTTCAGTAGTCATGTAGAGAAACGCTGAGACACTATTCCCAACTCTCAATGACTCATCATGTGTGGATGATCTCAATTCAGCAAGTAAATACACACACTCAATAAGATGTTTCCTAGAGTGACTTATGTATATAGTAACACAGTGATGATAGGCTGAAGAGACAGGTTGGGTAGAGATGGTAGATGACAGACACTTGAAAGGAAATGTTCTTGAAAGTAAGATAGTAGCAGATGGGATGCAGATAGGTTTAGCAATCATGTATGGTAGTAGATGACAGAGTAGCAGGTGGACATACAAGAGAGATCAACCCAGTGCAAGAACAGGTGGTAGTAGGCTCAAGAGCTAGCAATCTTAGATAATGCAGATGTAGTAATAGTCCTTAGTATGCAGAGCTAGATAGTGTAAGCTTTAGTATAAAGGTTATAGAGGTTTCCCCTGTGGGGTACTTATCACTAATAGCAATGTAGCAGAGGAGAGGTTCGGCAAGAGCGGATGATCCGGTAGCGGGATACAGGGATCAGCGCAGCGTAGTTCCGACAGCGAGGTATGCTTGCAAGCATGAGAGCTTCAAGACAGGTTAGCATCAAGGCACAAAGCAGTTTGAACGAACACATGTGAGTGAGAGCCGGCGATCTAAATAGCCATCCAGTCCGGCGCTCAGTGATGACAGCATCAGTCTTAAAGGTGTATGCGCACCTTACCAAAAGAGAATGGTGGGGCGCATACACTTATGAAAGAGTCATTAGGGTACCCAAAGGTACCAGAACATTACAGTACCCCCCCCTTAAGGCCTGGCTCCTGAAGGCCTCTGGAGCTGGTTTGTCTGGGTACTTCGCATGAAAATTGCGGATTAATCTAGAGGCATGTATGTCAGAGGTGTTTAGCCAGGTGTCGTCTTGGGGCCCATAGTTCTTCCATCGAACCAAGTACTGAAGTCTTCCTCTGTGGATACGAGAATCCAGAATCTCTTTTATCTCATATTCTTCTCCACCTTCAACTTGTACAGGAGGAGGAGGTGGGATAGTAGGCCTTATTCCTTGGTCAGGAACATGGGGCTTCAGTAGCGACACATGGAAAATGGGATGTATTTTGAGGTCTATTGGCAATGTAAGCTGTACTGCAGCTTTTCCAATAAGTTTCTTGATTGGGAAAGGTCCCAAGAACAGAGGTCCAAGCTTTTTGCTAGGGATTTTCAGTCTTAAATTTTTTGTTGAGAGCCAAACGAGGTCCCCGATAGCGTACTGAGGAGAAGGTCTTCTGCGAAGATCATAGTACTTCTTTTGTTGACTATGAGCGTGTGCAATGGTAGTATTAAGCAAACCCAGAGAGTCCTTTATTTGGGTAAGATAGTCTGAGGCTACTGGGTTATTTGAAGGAAGGATGCGTGGTGGAAGAATAGAGGGATGAAACCCATAGTTCAAGTAGAACGGACTCTGCTTGGTCGTACTGTGGGTTGCGTTGTTGTAGGCAAATTCTGCCAGAGGGAGAAGATCCACCCAATCATCCTGTTGGTAAGAAGTGTAACAACGTAAATATTCCTCGATGCATTGGTTGACTCTTTCAGTCTGTCCGTTGGTCTGCGGATGGTAAGGAGAAGTGAGCTTCCGCTCGATCCGTAGTATGTGACATAGTTCTTGCCAGAACTTGGAAATAAATTGTGATCCACGGTCAGACAGAAGAGTTTTTGGGATACCATGTAACTTAAAGACATGTTTCATCAGGAGTTCTGCCGTTTGTTTGGACGAAGGTAGTCTGCGAATAGCAATGAAATGTGCCATTTTTGTCAGATGGTCCACTGACACTAAGATGGTATTAAATCGTTTGGAAGGAGGCAATTCCACTATAAAGTCCAAGGACACAACTTCCCATGGAGTTTGGGGTATTGGTAGACTGCATAGTAGACCGGATGGTCTCGTAGTGTCAATTTTGGACCTGGCACAGACATTGCATGAAGAGACGAATTTTTGTATAGATGTTTTCATGTCAGGCCACCAGAATTGTCTGGTAATCAGATTAAGAGTCTTTGTCATACCCATATATCCTGCCATAGGCACATCATGCGATAATTCCAAGATCTTGGTGCGTATGGTAGGTGGTATATAAAGTTTGTCGTTGTAGTAGAGGAAGCCTTCTGCATCAGTATTTAGTTGGGGTGGGGGTGAATCCAAACTTATACCATGCAAAACCTCTTCCTTCAAGGAACGGACAACTCCAATAATGCGTTTGTGAGGTATTATAGGAACGGAAGGGATTTCGAAGTAGTTTTCTTCAGTTAGTCGTGATAGTGCATCCGCCTTTTTGTTCTTATCTGCAGGTGTGTAGGTCACTAGGAAGTTAAACCTTAAAAAGAATAGTGACCATCGTACCTGTCGGTGCGAGAGAGTTTTGTTAGTCTGAAGATATTGGAGATTTTTATGGTCCGTGTATATAAGTATTGGTAATTGGGTGCCTTCGAGTAGATGTCGCCAATTCTCCAGAGCCAATTTTATAGCAAGCAGTTCCTTTTCACCCACGGGGTAATTTATCTCGGGACTGCTTAGGGATTTAGAAAAAAAGGCGACTGGATGAAGTGGTGAAGTGTGAGTTGGTCGTTGGGAGAGTATTGCTCCTACTGCCATACTGCCATGTTTGACGCATCTACTTCCAGAATGTATTGGAGGGATGGGTCTGGATGGCGTAGTATGGGAGCAGAAGTAAACCTTGTCTTTAACAGGTGAAAAGCTTTATTTGCTTCATCTGACCATTTGAATGGTTTTTTAATGCTAGTGAGCTGTGTGAGGGGTCTCACAATGGCAGAGAATTTTCTAATGAACTTCCTGTAGAAATTCGAAAATCCAAGGAATCGCTGTAGCGCCTTGCGTGTGGTTGGTGTAGGCCAATCCTGAATGCAGGATATCTTACTCATGTCCATCTCAATTCCTGTTTTGGATATGATGTAGCCTAGAAAGAGTACCTCTTCTTTATGAAACAAGTATTTTTTCAGTTTCACATAAAGGTTGTGTGCAAGCAATCTCGATAATACTAGTCTTACATGTCTTATGTGTTCAGACAGGGATCGTGAATATATAAGTATATCGTCCAGATATACCACAACACAAACATCTAGTAAGTCTCTGAAAATATTGTTTATAAATCGTTGAAAAACTGCAGGGGCGTTGCATAGCCTGAATGGCATTACAAGATATTCGAACAATCCGTATCTGGTTCTGAATGCAGTCTTCCACTCGTGTCCATCACGGATTCGAATGAGATTGTATGCTCCTTTCAGGTCCAATTTTGAAAAATAGGTAGCTCCACGCACCTGCTCAATGAGCTCAGGGATAAGCGGTAGAGGATAGCGATCTTTTATTGTAATAGCATTCAATTGCCTATAGTCGATGATAGGCCTGAGACTTGAGTCCTTATTGCGGACAAAAAAGAGTCCTGCTGCTGTGGAAGAAATGGAAGGTCTAATAAAACCTTTTTCCAAATTCTCATCCAAATAGTCTTTGAGATGGGAAAGGTCATCCTGTGAAAGAGGATAAACATGACCGAACAGCAATTTGCTATTTGGGAGTAGATCAATGCTACAATCATAGTCTCGATGGGGAGGTAGTGCTTGAGCATTTTTCTCAAGAAAAACCTCAGAGAGATCCTGATAACATAGTGGTGCAATCTCATCTGTCACCACAGACAGGATCTTCCCGAAAGACGGGAGGTTACACGTACCCTCGCAATAGCAAGAGAGGAAGGCCAGGGTCTGTTCCTTCCAATCTATGGTTGGTTGATGTGTGTGCAACCAGGGAAGTCCCAACACAATGGGAAAGTGGGGTGAAGGTATTAGATCGAAGGTAGTGGTCTCCATTTGAGACCCGTTAGTAGTGACTAGGAGTGCCTGTGTCTGATCAGTGATCGGACCAGAGGATAAAGGAACACCGTTAATAAGACTTACTGAGACAGGTTTAAGTTTAGAAATAATAGGAACTTTATTTAAAGCAGCAAAACGTATGTCAATATAATTTCCACAAGATCCTGTGTCAATCATGGCCTTAGTAGTAATCCTGTTCTGGTCCCACTGTAATGTTAAGCAAACAGAAAGGTAAGGGTTAGTGATTGAAGTTGTCAATCCCCCTAGGAGGACATGTGAACACTCACCCTTCTTTTTGTAGACTAGGGGACAGACATTTATCTTGTGATCCGGGGATGCACAATACAAGCAGAGATTACCAGATCGTCTTTTGGCTCTTTCCATAGTTGATAGAGGTGGGCGTATGGTTCCTACCTCCATAGGAAGGGGGTCAACGGCCGAAATCCGAGAAGAACTGGATAATGGCATTCCCATTTTCTCAGCCTTTCTTTCTCGTAGTCTTCTATCTATGGTGATACTGAGTTGTATCAATGCATCCAGGGTTTTTGGCAGATCCGCTCGGGCGAGCTCGTCTTTAACGGCCTCTGATAGGCCAAGCCTAAATTGGGTTTTCAGAGATGCATCATTCCATTCTGAATCAAGGGTCCATCTCTTGAATTCTGCGACAAAGTCTTCTACAGGTCTCCTACCTTGTTTCAAGGATCTTAATTGAAGATCGGCAGTACTCTGCCTATTGGGATCATCATATAGGCTAGTGAGTTCTGCTAGGAACAAGGCATAGGAGTTGAGAAGCTGGTCGTTTTTCTCAAAAAGAGAGTCTGACCAGGCCCGAGGATCGCCTGTTAGGTAAGAAATAATAGTACAAACCTTAATGTGATCAGTAAGGTAGGTACGGGGATTTAGCAAGAAAAGTAACTCACATGCGTTTTTAAATTCGCGAAATTTTTTGCGATCGCCTGTAAATACCAAAGGAGAATTTATTTTGGGTTCAGGGGACTGAGCAGTGGTAAGTTGTGTCAGTCTAATTACCTGCTGCGACAGAGCCTGATTGTCTTCTTTTAATTCAGCAAGTGCGTGTATTAACGCAGTTACTTGCTGTTTTAATTGTGTCATCTGAGTGGTTATTTCTGCTGAATCCATTTGTGGTTCGTTCAATCTGTAACGCTCCTGCGTTTTATGTATGATGTGGATTTTCAGCTGCAGAAATATTCCACTTCAGTAGTCATGTAGAGAAACGCTGAGACACCATTCCCAACTCTCAATGACTCATCATGTGTGGATGATCTCAATTCAGCAAGTAAATACACACACTCAATAAGATGTTTCCTAGAGTGACTTATGTATATAGTAACACAGTGATGATAGGCTGAAGAGACAGGTTGGGTAGAGATGGTAGATGACAGACACTTGAAAGGAAATGTTCTTGAAAGTAAGATAGTAGCAGATGGGATGCAGATAGGTTTAGCAATCATGTATGGTAGTAGATGACAGAGTAGCAGGTGGACATACAAGAGAGATCAACCCAGTGCAAGAACAGGTGGTAGTAGGCTCAAGAGCTAGCAATCTTAGATAATGCAGATGTAGTAATAGTCCTTAGTATGCAGAGCTAGATAGTGTAAGCTTTAGTATAAAGGTTATAGAGGTTTCCCCTGTGGGGTACTATCACTAATAGCAATGTAGCAGAGGAGAGATTCGGCAAGAGCGGATGATCCGGTAGCGGGATACAGGGATCAGCGCAGCGTAGTTCCGACAGCGAGGTATGCTTGCAAGCATGAGAGCTTCAAGACAGGTTAGCATCAAGGCACAAAGCAGTTTGAACGAACACATGTGAGTGAGAGCCGGCGATCTAAATAGCCATCCAGTCCGGCGCTCAGTGATGACAGCATCAGTCTTAAAGGTGTATGCGCACCTTACCAAAAGAGAATGGTGGGGCGCATACACTTATGAAAGAGTAATTAGGGTACCCAAAGGTACCAGAACATTACACAGTTGCAGTGCACAAGCCTAAGAATGTGACTGAACTGGAGACTTTTGCCCATGACGAATGGGCGAAGATACCCGTAGATCGCTGCAAGACACTCGTGTCAAGCTATGCTTCACGTTTAAAAGCTGTTATAACTGTAAAAGGATGTTGTACTAAGTACTAAGATTGAATGTCACTTGGGGGTTGAATAAAACTGATAATGATGTGAGCACAGAAAAGACATTTGTGGTTATTTCATTATGTTATATTTGTCTGACCTACACGTGCCTCTTTGATTTAATTGTAAGCAGGATGACTGAATGATCAAAATCAATGTCAAACTGGCCAAAACAATCAATTTCAGCGGGGGTTGAATAATTTTGAACACAACTGTACATGTGTGTGTGTGTGTGTGTGTATATATACCCCTACACATATACCCCTACACAGAAGTTCTGATGTTATGCCTGCCTCCAAAGACCCCCAAAAATTGCCCAAAAAAATACCTGCAAGGTGTGAAAATAGCGGAGCCACTATCCTGTTCTATTGCAATTCTAATACAAACAAACTTTTTTTTTCTGGTTCTGGACATGCTACAGAGCTGAAACTTCACAGGTAGACTTTTTAGACCCACCAGACACTAAATCCAAAGAAATCTCTTTTTTTTTTTCAATAATTTTTTCAATAATTGGCTCTCTATCAAAAATGACAGTTTTTAAGAACTTTTTTTTGTGTGATTAATAGTCCCTGGGGCATGACCCAGAACCCTAGGCACTTTTTAGGGGCATTTATTGGGTTTTAGGGCTTCAAAATTGTGTTTTTTGATTACTGAAGTTCGGGTCCCATTGATTTCAATGGGGTTCTGAAATCCGGGCCGAACTTTTGGGAAGTTCGGGTGTTCTGGTCGAACCAAACTTTTCAAAAGTTCGATCATCCCTATCACTCACTGCAATAAATCACTACTGCAGTGCAGTCAGTGCAAAACTGCTAGAAAACAGCTAGACAACAGCTACACAGTGGATTGGACTGGAGTCAGTTGACTACCTCTGCAGTAGGGCCAGTGGTGTATTTAGGTTTTGTGCTGCCCTAGGCCTGACTAAACGTGGGCACCTCCTAATTTAAATATGGCCCACCCCTTCCTGTAAAGGCCACACCCCTTCCTGTTTATGACCCGCCCTGTCATCTGTAAACCACAGACCACAACCACAGTCTATCAGTGCCCATAAGTTCAGCCTCATCATCGCCCATCAGTGCAGCCTCATTACTGCCTCATCAGTGCAGCATATCAGTGCAGCCTCATCAGAGGCCATCCGTACAGTCCCATCAGTGGCCACCAGTGCATCATATCAGTGCCCATCAGTGCTGCCTTATCAGTGCAGCTTATCAGTGCCATCGCATCAGAGGCCATCAGCGCAGCCTCATCAGTGGCCATCAGTGTGCCCATCAGTGAAACATATCAGTGCAGGCCCATCAGTGAAGCTTATCAGTGCTGCCTCGTGCCCATCAGTGCAGCCTCATGAGTGCCCATCAGTGCAGCATATCGGTGCTGCCTTATCATTGCGGCCTCATTAGTGCCCATCAGTGCAGTTTATCAGTACGCACCACTGCTGCCTCATCAGTGGCCTTCAGTGCAGCCTATTAGTGCACATCAGTGCAGCATATCAGTGCCCATCAGTGCAGCATATCAGTGCAGCATACCAGTGCTGCCTTATCAGTGCAGCCCCATCAGTGCAGCTTATTAGTGCCCCCTCATCAGTGGCCATCAGTGCAGCCTTATCAGTGCCCATTAGTACAGCCTCATGTCATGGGACTAGTAAGATTACTCCTTTCTTTTAAGAAAGTTGGACTGGTGTTTGCTGCCACTGATTGTAATCATAGGATTATTTCACTTATTTTTATAATAAATAGGAAGTCCTGAGTCATTATATGAAGTGAAATATTCAGTGGCAGCAAACACAAGTCCAAATATCCTAAAAGAAGGGAGTAATTTTACTAATCCAGTGACATATTGCGGTGAGCAGGTCCAAAATGTTATTGCCATCATATACAATTAAAAGTCTTAAAGTGGAGTTCCGGGCACAAAATCGACCTAATCGATTTTGTGCCCATCCGCTGGCTCTTCTTCACCAGAAAAGGAATTGGATAGTTAGGTATTTTTTTTTACTCACCTTGTAATTGTAGATAGAAAATACTCACCTATTCTCCACTTCCTCCCTCTGTGCCGCGGCTCCGCCGTCACTTCCTCTTTGCGATGATTCCTGGGAGCTGAACGTCATCGCTCCCAGGAATCAATGCGACGGCACCGGCCCCGCTCGTCACTTCCGGGGCGACGCCACATTCCCTGCTAAACAGCTTCTGGGCATGCCCAGAATCTGTGGAGGAATGCGGAGCCGCACCGGAAGTGACGAGAGGGGCCGGTGCAGGTGCATTCTGGGAGAAGAAGACACGGAAGAAGACGCAGAAGAGGATCGCGCCGGCTTCAGCTGCCCACAACTGAGATGGCAACGCTGGAGAAGAAATTTTATAAGTAAGTATTTCTTCTTGCAGGTAAGTGCGAACCGGGACAGATCAGAGGCTAGCCATTGTGGAATGTACTAGCCCTGACTGTCCCGGGGGTATGTTTATTGAAAAACTGTTTTTGTGCCCGATACTCCGCTTTAATTGTATATGATGCAATACAGTATGCTCGCTCAAGGACACAGATGTTCAAAGAAATTAAATTATATTATTGACATGATGCCTGCCATACCTGAGGGTGGAAGAGGGTAGGTGGAGCATTAGGCTGCAGTGCCACACTTATTAGCATTGGCAGCCGTCGGACCAGTTGTATTAGGTGTGGTCGGCGGCCTGCGGTCTGTCCGAATGTCCTCACCGGCCGGTATTATGATACCAGCAGGTAGTAGTGTGACTGCTTTATGAGGGTGCCAGAATGATTTGCCTTCTGGACCCTGCCCTCCATCCAGGGGCGTTGCTAGGTGGGAAAAAGACCAGGGGCTTCAGCCCGAAGGTAAATTTGATAACCCCTCCCACATTTTAGTCCCCCTAAGCTCCTCCCACATCTAAAAGTACCGCCCAAGCTCCACCCAATGCCCCCCTCAGTCAAGGGTCAGACATGGGGTGCTATGGAGAGGAGTACAGGGGGTCAGGAGGAGAGGAGAACAGGGGGGTCAGGAGAAGAGGAGAGCAGGGTATCAGGAGAAGAGGAGAGCAGGGGGTCAGGAGGAGAGGAGAGCAGGGGGTCAGGAGGAGAGGAGAGCAGGGGGCCAGGAGGAGAGGAGAGCAGGGGGCCAGGAGGAGAACAGGGGGTCAGGAGGAGAGGAGAGGAGAACAGGGGGTCAGGAGGAGGGGAGAACAGGGGGTCAGGAGGAGAGAAGAGGAGAACATGGGGTCAGGAGGAGAGGAGAACAGGGGGTCAGGAGGAGAGGGGAGGAGAACAGGGGGCTAGGAGGAGAGGAGAGCAGGGGGTCAGGAGGAGAGGAGAACAGGGGGTCAGGAGGAGAGGAGAACAGGGGGTCAGGAGGAGAGAAGAACAGGGGGTCAGGAGGAGAGAAGAACAGGGGGTCAGGAGGAGAGGAGAACATGGGGTCAGGAGGAGAGGGGGTCAGGAGGAGAGGAGAACAGGGGGTCAGGAGGAGAGAAGAACAGGGGGTCAGGAGGAGAGAAGAACAGGGGGTCAGGAGGAGAGGAGAACATGGGGTCAGGAGGAGAGGAGAACAGGGGTTCAGGAGGAGAGGAGAACAGGGGGTCAGGAGGAGAGGGGGTCAGGAGGAGAGGAGAACAGGGGTCAGGAGGAGAGGAGAACAGGGGGTCAGGAGGAGAGGAGAACAAGGGGTCAGGAGGAGAGGAGAACAGGGGGTCAGGAGGAGAGGAGAACAAGGGGTCAGGAGGAGAGGAGAACAAGGGGTCAGGAGGAGAGGAGAACAGGGGGTCAGGAGGAGAGGAGAACAAGGGGTCAGGAGGAGAGGAGAACAAGGGGTCAGGAGGAGAAGAGGAGAACAGGGGGTAAGGAGGAGAGAAGAGGAGAACAGGGGGTAAGGAGGAGAGAAGAGGAGAACATGAGGTCAGGAGGAGAGGAGAACAGGGGGTCAGGAGGAGAGGAGAACAGGGGGTCAGGAGGAGAGGAGAACAAGGGGTCAGGAGGAGGGGAGAACAGGGGGTCAGAAGGAGAGAAGAGGAGAACAGGGGGTCAGGAGGAGAGGAGAACAGGGGGTCAGGAGGAGAGGAGAACATGGGGTCAGGAGGAGAGAAGAACAGGGGGTCAGGAGGAGAGGAGAACAGGGGGTCAGGAGGAGAGGAGAACAGGGGGTCAGGAGGAGAGGAGAGGAGAACAGGGGGTCAGGAGGAGAGGAGAACAGGGGGTCAGGAGGAGAGGAGAACAGGGGGTCAGGGGGAGAGGAGAGGAGAACAGGGGGTCAGGAGGAGAGGAGAGGAGAACAGGGGGTCATGAGGAGAGGAGAAAAGGGGGTCATGAGGAGAGGAGAAAAGGGGGTCAGGAGGTCAGTGAAAATAAATGTCTGCTCTCATGGTAAAATAAATCAATAAATAAAAAGAGTAGACTGACAGGCTGGTAGACTTTAAAAAAGGATTACCAATGACATTTTCTGGGCTCCATACAATATAAGCCTGGGGGATGAGGAGAGGGGGGTCTGAGGAGGAGATGGAGGGAGTAGGTGAGGAGAGGGGGTAGGTGAGGAGAGGGGGGTCTGAGGAGGAGATGGGGGGTAGGTGAGGAGAGGGGGGTCTGAGGAGGAGATGGGGGAGGGGTAGGTGAGGAGAGGGGGGTCTGAGGAGGAGATTGGGGGTCTGAGGAGGAGATGGGGGGGTAGGTGAGGAGAGGGGGGTCTGAGGAGGAGATGGGGGAGGGGTAGGTGAGAAGAGGGGGGTCTGAGGAGGAGATTGGGGGTCTGAGGAGGAGATGGGGTTCTAGGGAAGAGAGGGGAGGGGTAGGTGAGGAGAAGGGGATGTCTGAGGAGGAGAAGGGGGTGTCTGAGGAGGAGATGGGGTGTCTGAGGAGGAGATGGGGGGATAGGTGAGGAGATGGGGTTCTAGGGAAGAGAGGGGAGGGGTAGGTGAGGAGAGGGGGGGTCTGAGGAGGAGAGGGGGGGTCTGAGGAGGAGATGGGGATCCGAGGAGGAGATGGGGGGGTAGGTGAGGAGATGGGGATCCGTGGAGGAGATGGGGGGTAGGTGAGGAGATGGGGATCTGAGGAGGAGATGGGGGGAAGGTGGAAAGAGGGGGTCTGAGGAGGAGTTGGGGGGTAGGTGAGGAGATGGGGATCTGAGGAGGAGATGGGGGGGGTAGGTGAGGAGATGGGGGTCTGAGGAGGAGATGGGGGGGGTAGGTGAGGAGATGGGGGTCTGAGGAGGAGATGGGGGGGTATGCGAGGAGATGGGACTCTAGGGAAGAGAGGGGATGGGCAGGGACGGACTGACAACTCATGGGGCCCCGGGCATTAGGAGATCATGGGGCCCCCCGGGTTTAAAGATGGCCACCACTCGGCAGCCATCTTAACGATGCAACATTAATGTGGCAGGGCCATGTGGAGGGCACCAAGCTCCGTGACATACAGTGTGGCAGGAGACTTAAAGCTGGCAACCCAATAAAGGGACCAGGAGCCTCTTACGGGAAGTGCCACCTTAACAGCATCACGAGCCCCTGGGCAAAGTAATGCACTGGGGCTCCTACCAAGGAGGTGGTGACCTGCGGTGTGCATAGAGCGATGCGGCACACAGTGGCTGTGGCTATATTATGCTTCATATTGGTGTGGTTTTTTTAATTCACTGAGAAATTTTAGTTAGATTTTTTACAAAGTTTTTTTTTTTTTACATTTTTCTTTTTTTTTCTATTTTAATGTTCAAGTCGTTTTAAAATAATATAATTTTTTTACATTCTTTTCAGAATCCTGTTGGGGGGTGGGGGGGGGGAGGGAGGCGCGTTGATGAAGTATCAGGGGTCTACATAGATTCCTGAAGTCTCATTTTTGAGACAGAGAAAGGGACTAATAACAAATCCCCAGTCCCTTTCTCTGTAGCCTCAGCTGCACTGCAGATGAATAAACAGGAGACAGAGGCTCCTCCCCATTCATGAACTGAAGCATAGGAAACACAAATACCTGCGGCTGCTGCTGACGGGAGAGGAAAAAAGGGGGCACTCTGGAGGTTATAACCTACAGACTCCCCCTTACATCCTCCAGAGTGCCCCCTTAGTAATACTATACTAAGGGGGTACTCTAGAAGCACTAAAGGAAACTCTAGAGGAGTTAGTACCTTTAGAGTGCCCCTTTTGTTCTGCTCCTCCAGAATGACAATTGTGCGGTCATGCAACACTGCAACCAAACATACTTTTTAACCTTTTTTTTCCACACAAATAGAGCTTTATTTTGGTGGTATTTAATCACCACTGCGGTTTTGATTTCTTGCTAAATAAACAAAAAAAAAGGCAGAAAACTAAAAAAAAAAAAAAAACTTTCATAGTTTGTTATAAAATTTAGCAAATGGGTAATTTTTCTCCTTCACTTTTGTGCGCTGATGGGGCTACAGTAATAGGCTGCACTGATGGGCACTGAAGAGGCTGCACTGATGGGCACTGGTAGGTGGCACAGATTGCAAGCACTGGTGGGCACTGTTGGGGCTTCACTTATGATCAGTGCCCTGATTATCAGTATAGATGTCCCTTTTACAGAAGCTGGTTATCAGTTCTCTTCTCCCTTTTCTTACTCTGTCAGCATGAGGAAAGAAAAGCTGATAACCGGCTTCCGTATACATGCGGTCAGCTGCGATTGGATACAGCTGATCATGAGGTAAAAGCCACTGATTGGCTCTTTATCTCAATCTGTGATCAGTAATATCCGGAGAACACTGCGGTCACAGAGAGTGGTGGGTGCGATCATTGGAGGACATCATATGACGGCCTCCCAGAACTGGCCGCCATGCTGTAGCCATCATTTGGCTATAGTGCGGTTGACAAGTGGCTTAGTACCTCCTGGCCTGGTCACAACTCATGAGTGGCTGCTGATAAAATACTTTAGAAAAACAGATCGTTGTCTGTGATTCTAAAGAATACATGCGCAGTCTGGAGCCAGCCGATTGGTGACCGGCCGAGCTCGGTCTCTACTTGTGTGTATGCGAGTTTAACCACTTGCCAACCACAGCTGTACTTATACGGCGGCAGGTTGGCTCTGTTATGCCTAACGACGGACCTGTATGTCGTTTTGTGTAGCAGTTAGTTGAGGCCTGCGCACATGCCGATTGGCTAGAGAGGGAGCCAATTAGCGGGTCCGGCGGACGCAATGTCTGCCAGGCACCCGTGATCGCTCCCCATGGAGACAGAACGGCAGTCTTCCTAAGTAAAAATGACAAAAGGCTGTTCTGTCAGTGATGAACACAGGGATCCTCCTATTTAGGAACACAGGTTTCTGTGTTCATCCAGCAAGTTCACCCCCCCACAGTTAGAAAGCATCCCCTAGGGACACATTTAACCCTTTGACCGCCCCTGGTGTTAACCTCTTTCCTGCCAGTGTCATTAGTACAGTAACAGTGCATATTTTTAGCACTGATTACTGTAGTAATGTCACCGGTCCCCCCAAAAAGTGTCAAAAATGTCAGTTAGGGGTCCGATCTGTCCGCCCCAATGTCGCAGTCCCGCTAAAAATCGCAGATCACTGCCATTACTAGTAAAAAATTAAAAAAATGACATAAATCTTTCCCCTAGTTTGTAGACGCGACAACTTTTGGGCAAACCAATCAAAATACACTTATTTTTTTTTTGCCAAACATATGTTGCAGAATACAAATTGGACTAAAATGATGAAAAAAATAGATTTTTTAGTTTTGTTTTATTGGGAATGTTTTATAGCAGAAAGTCAGTTTTTTGTTTTTTTTGTTTATAGTGCAAAAAAAATAAAAACCACACAGGTGATCAAATACCACCAAAAGAAAGCTCTGTTTGTGGGGGGAAAAAGGACATTGATTTTATTTGGGTACATCGTCGCACGACCGTGCAATTGTCAGTTAAAGTAACGCAGTGCCGTATTGCAAAAAATGGCATGGTCATTGAGGGGGTAAAACCTATCCAGTCCTTAAGTGGTTAAGCCACATCTCACTGCCTGATCTGAGGCTGAGCCCATCAGTTCTCTAATCAGCTGGCTCCAGACTGCGCATGCACAGTTCACAGTAACCGAGAAGGATTTTGTTTTTCTAAAGTGTTTCACTGCCAGCTAATTATGAGTTGTGGGTGCCGGGTGGCCAAGCCAGCAAAGGATCCAGATGTATTTGTGTTTGCTTGCCTTTTGTTTTGCCTGCAGAAATCGCAGGTGCAGCAGAGTGGGGGTAGCAGGGACAGTATTTGTAATGACAGGCGAGGATACTGCTGAGTAAGACAGGTACTCTTATTGAACCCCCTCTCCTACTGTGGTGTTTGAGGGAGATTCACAGCACAAGGCTAGCAGAGAATGCAGGGACAGGAGGTGTGCAGGCTGGAAGGCTGATAAGAAGCCAGTGCAGGGACCTCTGTTATCAAGCATGGGAAGTGGGGGGGGGGGGGGAGCACGGGAAGGATCACAGAGGCATTGTGCAGTGGCCGGGAGAACAGAAGAGACCAGGCCCGGACTGGGACAAAAAATAGGCCCGGGCATTTTAGACTGAGCAGCCTTTTTTTTTTTTTAATTTAAACCAAATTACAAATAATGACAGCTACCAGTTTCTCAATGTGTTTTAGTTCTATTTAGCCTGCTGCAGTTACTGCACATCATTTTTAGCACTAACCCATTAGTGGCTGGGGAGGGGGAGGTGTAATCAGTGGCAGTACTGGGGGGAGGGGGTGAATTGAGTGGCAGTGCTGGGGGGAGGAGTCAGTGGCAGTGCTGGGGGGATGGAATCAGTGGCAGTGCTGGGGGGATGGAATCAGTGGCAGTGCTGGGGGGATGGAATCAGTGGCAGTGCTGGGGGGATAAAAATCAGTGGCAGTGCTGGGGGGGATGGAATCAGTGACAGTGCTGGGGGGATGGAATCAGTGGCAGTGCTGGGGGGATGGAATCAGTGGCAGTGCTGGGGGGATAAAAATCAGTGGCAGTGCTGGGGGGGATGGAATCAGTGACAGTGCTGGGGGGATGGAATCAGTGGCAGTGCTGGGGGGATAAAAATCAGTGGCAGTGCTGGGGGGATGGAGTCAGTGGCAGTGCTGGGGGGATGGAGTCAGTGGCAGTGCTGGGGGGATGGAGTCAGTGGCAGTGCTGGGGGGATAAAAATCAGTGGCAGTGCTGGGGGGGATGGAATCAGTGACAGTGCTGGGGGGATAAAAATCAGTGGCAGTGCTGGGGGGGATGGAATCAGTGACAGTGCTGGGGGGATGGAATCAGTGGCAGTGCTGGGGGGATAAAAATCAGTGGCAGTGCTGGGGGGGATGGAATCAGTGACAGTGCTGGGGGGATGGAATCAGTGGCAGTGCTGGGGGGATAAAAATCAGTGGCAGTGCTGGGGGGATGGAGTCAGTGGCAGTGCTGGGGGGATGGAGTCAGTGGCAGTGCTGGGGGGATGGAGTCAGTGGCAGTGCTGGGGGGATGGAGTCAGTGGCAGTGCTGGGAGGATGGAGTCAGTGGCAGTGCTGGGGGGATGGAATCAGTGGCAGTGCTGGGGGGATGGAGTCAGTGGCAGTGCTGGGAGGATGGAGTCAGTGGCAGTGCTGGGGGGAGGAGTCAGTGGCAGTGCTGGGGGGATGGAGTCAGTGGCAGTGCTGGGGGGATGGAGTCAGTGGCAGTGCTGGGGGGATGGAGTCAGTGGCAGTGCTGGGAGGATGGAGTCAGTGGCAGTGCTGGGGGGATGGAATCAGTGGCAGTGCTGGGGGGATAAAAATCAGTGGCAGTGCTGGGGGGGATGGAATCAGTGACAGTGCTGGGGGGATGGAATCAGTGGCAGTGCTGGGGGGATAAAAATCAGTGGCAGTGCTGGGGGGATGGAGTCAGTGGCAGTGCTGGGGGGATGGAGTCAGTGGCAGTGCTGGGGGGATGGAGTCAGTGGCAGTGCTGGGAGGATGGAGTCAGTGGCAGTGCTGGGGGGATGGAATCAGTGGCAGTGCTGGGGGGATGGAGTCAGTGGCAGTGCTGGGAGGATGGAGTCAGTGGCAGTGCTGGGGGGGAGGAGTCAGTGGCAGTGCTGGGGGGATGGAGTCAGTGGCAGTGCTGGGGGATGGAGTCAGTGGCAGTGCTGGGGGGATGGAGTCAGTGGCAGTGCTGGGGGGATGGAATCAGTGGCAGTGCTGGGGGGATGGAATCAGTGGCAGTGCTGGGGGGATGGAATCAGTGGCAGTGCTGGGGGGATGGAATCAGTAGTAGTGCTGAGGGGATGGAGTCAGTGGCAGTGCTGGGAGGATGGAATCAGTGGCAGTGCTGGGGGGATGGAATCAGTGGCAGTGCTGGGGGGATGGAATCAGTGGCAGTGCTGGGGGGATGGAATCAGTAGCAGTGCTGAGGGGATGGAGTCAGTGGCAGTGCTTGGGAGGGGAGTCAGTGGCAGTGCTGGGGGGATGGAGTCAGTGGCAGTGCTGGGAGGATGGAGTCAGTGGCAGTGCTGGGAGGATAGAGTCAGTGGCAGTGCTGGGAGGATAGAGTCAGTGGCAGTGCTGGGAGGATGGAGTCAGTGGCAGTGCTGGGAGGATGGAGTCAGTGGCAGTGCTGGGGGGGGGGGTGTAATGAATGTCGGGGGGGGGGATTGGATGTGATCAGTGTGGAGGGAGGATGGAATAAGTGGCAGTGTGGGGGGATAGGATGAGTGACAGTACGAGAGGAGGGTTAGATGACTGATAGTGCTGGTGGGTTGTTGGGATGAGTGGCAGTACTGGGGGGATGGAATTAGTGGCAGTGTTGGGGGAGGGGATGGGAGGAGTGGCAGCGTTGAGCGAGGGGATGGGAGGCATGGCAGCGTGGAGCAAGGGGATGGGAGGAGTGGCAGCATGGAGGGAGGGAAAGGGAAGAGTAGCAATGTAGAGGGGGGATATAGGAGAAATGGCAGCGTGGAGGGAGGGGATGGGAGGAGTGGCAGCGTGGAGGGTGGGGAGGAGTGGCAGCGTGGAGGGAGGAAAGGGAAGTAGTGTCAGTGTGGACGGAGGGGAGGAGTGGCAGCGTGGAGGGGAGGCAGTGTGGAGGGAGGCAGCATGGAGGGAGGGGATGAGTGGCAGTGCTGGTGGTGGGTGGCATCAGTGGCCATGCTGGGTGGAGGGATGGGATCAGTGACATTGTTGGGGGGGGGGGGTCAGTGGCAGTGCTGGGGGGATCAGATCAGTGACAGTGCTAGGGGGGGATCAGTGACAGTGCTGGGGGGGGATCAGTGACAGTGCTGGGGGGGGGGGGGGTCAGTGACAGTGCTGGGGGGGGATCAGTGACAGTGCTGGGGGGAATCAGATCAGTGACAGGGCTGGGGGGGATCGGATCAGGGACAGGGCTGGGGGGGGGATCAAATCAATTACAGGGCTTGGGGGGAATCAGATCAGTGACAGGGCTGGGAGGGGATCGGATCAGTGACAGGGCTGGGAGGGGGGGTTCGGATCAGTGACAGGGCTGGGGTAGGGGGATCGGATCAGTGACAGGGCTGGGGTAGGGGGATCGGATCAGTGACAGGGCTGGGAGGGGGGGATCGGATCAATGACAGGGCGGGGGGATCAGATCAGTGACAGAGCTGGGGAATCGGATCAGTGTCAGGGCTGGGAGGGAGGGATCGGATCAATGACAGGGCGGGGCGGGGCGGGGGGGGTCAGATCAGTGACAGGGCTGGGGGGGGGAATCGGATCAGTGACAGGGTTGGGAGGGGATTGGATCAGTGACAACAGGGCTGGGAGGGGGGGATCGGATCAATGACAGGGCGGGGGGGATCAGATCAGTGACAGGGCTGGGGGGGGGGGGGAATTGGATCAGTGACAGGGCTGGGAGGGGATTAGATCAGTGACAGGGCTGGGGGGGGATCAGGGACAGGGCTGGGGGGGGGATTCAAATCAATTACAGGGCTGGGGGGGATTCGGATCAGTGACAGGGCTGGGAGGGGATCGGATCAGTGACAGGGCTGGGAGGGGGGGGGGTTCGGATCAGTGACAGGGCTGGGGTAGGGGGATCGGATCAGTGACAGGGCTGGGAGGGGGGGTTCGGATCAGTGACAGGGCTGGGGTAGGGGGATCGGATCAGTGACAGGGCTGGGAGGGGGGATTGGATCAATGACAGGGCTGGGAGGGGATCGGATCAGTGACAGGGCTGGGAGGGGATCGGATCAGTGACAGGGCTGGGAAAGGGGGGATTGGATCAGTGACAGAGCTGGGAAAGGGGGGATTGGATCAGTGACAGGGCTGGGGCAGGGGGGAATCGGATCAGTGACAGGGCTGGGAGGGGATTGGATCAGTGACAGGGCTGGGAAAGGGGGGATTGGATCAGTGACAGGGCTGGGGTAGGGGGGAATCGGATCAGTGACAGGGCTGGGAAAGGGGGGATTGGATCAGTGACAGGGCTGGGTTAGGGGGGAATCGGATCAGTGACAGGGCTGGGGGGGGGAATTGGATCAGTGACAGGGCTGGGAGGGGATTAGATCAGTGACAGGGCTGGGGTAGGGGGGAATCGGATCAGTGACAGGGCTGGGAGGGGATTGGATCAGTGACAGGGCTGGGAGGGGATCGGATCAGTGACAGGGCTGGGAAAGGGGGGATTGGATCAGTGACAGGGCTGGGGTAGGGGGATCGGATCAGTGACAGGGCTGGGGTAGGGGGATCGGATCAGTGACAGGGCTGGGAGGGGGGATTGGATCAATGACAGGGCGGGGAGGGGATCAGATCAGTGACAGGGCTGGGGGGGGGGGGGGAAATCGGATCAGTGACAGGGCTGGGAGGGGATCGGATCAGTGACAGGGCGGGGGGGGGGGGTCAGATCAGTGACAGGGCTGGGGGGGGGGATCGGATCAGTGACAGGGCTGGGAGGGGATCGGATCAGTGACAGGGCTGGGAGGGGATCGGATCAGTGACAGGGCGGGGGGGGTCAGATCAGTGACAGGGCTGGGGGGGGGATCGGATCAGTGACAGGGCTGGGAGGGGATCGGATCAGTGACAGGGCTGGGAGGGGATCGGATCAGTGACAGGGCGGGGGGGGGGTCAGATCAGTGACAGGGCTGGGGGGGGGGATCGGATCAGTGACAGGGCTGGGAGGGGATCGGATCAGTGACAGGGCTGGGAGGGGATTGGATCAGTGACAGGGCTGGGAGGGGATCGGATCAGTGACAGGGCTGGGAAAGGGGGGATTGGATCAGTGACAGGGCTGGGGTAGGGGGGAATCGGATCAGTGACAGGGCTGGGAGGGGATTGGATCAGTGACAGGGCTGGGAGGGGATCGGATCAGTGACAGGGCTGGGAAAGGGGGGATTGGATCAGTGACAGAGCTGGGAAAGGGGGGATTGGATCAGTGACAGGGCTGGGGTAGGGGGGAATCGGATCAGTGACAGGGCTGGGAGGGGATTGGATCAGTGACAGGGCTGGGAAAGGGGGGATTGGATCAGTGACAGGGCTGGGAGGGGATTAGATCAGTGACAGGGCTGGGAAAGGGGGGATTGGATCAGTGACAGGGCTGGGGTAGGGGGGAATCGGATCAGTGACAGGGCTGGGAGGGGATTGGATCAGTGACAGGGCTGGGAGGGGATCGGATCAGTGACAGGGCTGGGAAAGGGGGGATTGGATCAGTGACAGGGCTGGGGTAGGGGGATCGGATCAGTGACAGGGCTGGGGTAGGGGGATCGGATCAGTGACAGGGCTGGGAGGGGGGATTGGATCAATGACAGGGCGGGGAGGGGATCAGATCAGTAACAGGGCTGGGGGGGGGAATCGGATCAGTGACAGGGCTGGGAGGGGATCGGATCAGTGACAGGGCTGGGGGGGGTCAGATCAGTGACAGGGCTGGGGGGGGGGATTGGATCAGTGACAGGGCTGGGAGGGGATCGGATCAGTGACAGGGCAGGGGGGGTCAGATCAGTGACAGGGCTGGGGGGGGATCGGATCAGTGACAGGGCTGGGAGGGGATCGGATCAGTGACAGGGCTGGGAGGGGATCGGATCAGTGACAGGGCGGGGGGGGGGGTCAGATCAGTGACAGGGCTGGGGGGGGGGATCGGATCAGTGACAGGGCTGGGAGGGGATCGGATCAGTGACAGGGCTGGGAGGGGATCGGATCAGTGACAGGGCTGGGAAAGGGGGGATTGGATCAGTGACAGGGCTGGGGTAGGGGGGAATCGGATCAGTGACAGGGCTGGGAAAGGGGGGATTGGATCAGTGACAGGGCTGGGGTAGGGGGGAATCGGATCAGTGACAGGGCTGGGAGGGGATTGGATCAGTGACAGGGCTGGGAAAGGGGGGATTGGATCAGTGACAGGGCTGGGGTAGGGGGGAATCGGATCAGTGACAGGGCTGGGAGGGGATTGGATCAGTGACAGGGCTGGGAGGGGATCGGATCAGTGACAGGGCTGGGAAAGGGGGGATTGGATCAGTGACAGGGCTGGGGTAGGGGGGAATCGGATCAGTGACAGGGCTGGGAGGGGATTGGATCAGTGACAGGGCTGGGAGGGGATCGGATCAGTGACAGGGCTGGGGTAGGGGGGATTGGATCAGTGACAGGGCTGGGAGGGGATCGGATCAGTGACAGGGCTGGGGTAGGGGGGAATCGGATCAGTGACAGGGCTGGGAGGGGATTGGATCAGTGACAGGGCTGGGAAAGGGGGGATTGGATCAGTGACAGGGCTGGGGTAGGGGGGAATCGGATCAGTGATAGGGCTGGGAGGGGATTGGATCAGTGACAGGGCTGGGAGGGGATCGGATCAGTGACAGGGCTGGGAAAGGGGGGATTGGATCAGTGACAGGGCTGGGGTAGGGGGGAATCGGATCAGTGACAGGGCTGGGAGGGGATTGGATCAGTGACAGGGCTGGGAAAGGGGGGATTGGATCAGTGACAGGGCTGGGAGGGGATCGGATCAGTGACAGGGCTGGGGTAGGGGGGAATCGGATCAGTGACAGGGCTGGGAGGGGATTGGATCAGTGACAGGGCTGGGAGGGGATCGGATCAGTGACAGGGCTGGGAAAGGGGGGATTGGATCAGTGACAGGGCTGGGAAAGGGGGGATTGGATCAGTGACAGGGCTGGGAAAGGGGGGATTGGATCAGTGACAGGGCTGGGGTAGGGGGAATCGGATCAGTGACAGGGCTGGGAGGGGATTGGATCAGTGACAGGGCTGGGAGGGGATTGGATCAGTGACAGGGCTGGGAGGGGATCGGATCAGTGACAGGGCTGGGAAAGGGGGGATTGGATCAGTGACAGGGCTGGGGTAGGGGGGAATCGGATCAGTGACAGGGCTGGGAGGGGATTGGATCAGTGACAGGGCTGGGAGGGGATCGGATCAGTGACAGGGCTGGGAAAGGGGGGATTGGATCAGTGACAGAGCTGGGAAAGGGGGGATTGGATCAGTGACAGGGCTGGGGTAGGGGGGAATCGGATCAGTGACAGGGCTGGGAGGGGATTGGATCAGTGACAGGGCTGGGAAAGGGGGGATTGGATCAGTGACAGGGCTGGGGTAGGGGGGAATCGGATCAGTGACAGGGCTGGGAGGGGATTGGATCAGTGACAGGGCTGGGAGGGGATCGGATCAGTGACAGGGCTGGGAAAGGGGGGATTGGATCAGTGACAGGGCTGGGGTAGGGGGGAATCGGATCAGTGACAGGGCTGGGAGGGGATTGGATCAGTGACAGGGCTGGGAGGGGATTAGATCAGTGACAGGGCTGGGAGGGGATCGGATCAGTGACAGGGCTGGGAAAGCGGGGATTGGATCAGTGACAGGGCTGGGAAAGGGGGGATTGGATCAGTGACAGGGCTGGGAAAGGGGGGATTGGATCAGTGACAGGGCTGGGGTAGGGGGGAATCGGATCAGTGACAGGGCTGGGAGGGGATTGGATCAGTGACAGGGCTGGGAGAGGATTGGATCAGTGACAGGGCTGGGAGGGGATCGGATCAGTGACAGGGCTGGGAAAGGGGGGATTGGATCAGTGACAGGGCTGGGGTAGGGGGGAATCGGATCAGTGACAGGGCTGGGAGGGGATTGGATCAGTGACAGGGCTGGGAGGGGATCGGATCAGTGACAGGGCTGGGAAAGGGGGGATTGGATCAGTGACAGAGCTGGGAAAGGGGGGATTGGATCAGTGACAGGGCTGGGGTAGGGGGGAATCGGATCAGTGACAGGGCTGGGAGGGGATTGGATCAGTGACAGGGCTGGGAAAGGGGGGATTGGATCAGTGACAGGGCTGGGAGGGGATCGGATCAGTGACAGGGCTGGGAAAGGGGGGATTGGATCAGTGACAGGGCTGGGAAAGGGGGGATTGGATCAGTGACAGGGCTGGGGTAGGGGGGAATCGGATCAGTGACAGGGCTGGGAGGGGATTGGATCAGTGACAGGGCTGGGAGGGGATCGGATCAGTGACAGGGCTGGGAGGGGATCGGATCAGTGACAGGGCTGGGAAAGGGGGGATTGGATCATTGACAGGGCTGGGGTAGGGGGGAATCGGATCAGTGACAGGGCTGGGAGGGGATTGGATCAGTGACAGGGCTGGGAGGGGATTGGATCAGTGACAGGGCTGGGAAAGGGGGGATTGGATCAGTGACAGGGCTGGGGTAGGGGGGAATCGGATCAGTGACAGGGCTGGGAGGGGATTGGATCAGTGACAGGGCTGGGAGGGGATTGGATCAGTGACAGGGCTGGGAGGGGATCGGATCAGTGACAGGGCTGGGGTAGGGGGGAATCGGATCAGTGACAGGGCTGGGAGGGGATTGGATCAGTGACAGGGCTGGGAGGGGATCAGATCAGTGACAGGGCTGGGGTAGGGGGGAATCGGATCAGTGACAGGGCTGGGAGGGGATTGGATCAGTGACAGGGCTGGGAGGGTATCGGATCAGTGACAGGGCTGGGAAAGGGGGGATTGGATCAGTGACAGGGCTGGGGTAGGGGGATCGGATCAGTGACAGGGCTGGGAGGGGGGATTGGATCAATGACAGGGCGGGGAGGGGATCAGATCAGTGACAGGGCTGGGGGGGGGGGGAATCGGATCAGTGACAGGGCTGGGAGGGGATCGGATCAGTGACAGGGCGGGGGGGGGTCAGATCAGTGACAGGGCTGGGGGGGGGATCGGATCAGTGACAGGGCTGGGAGGGGATCGGATCAGTGACAGGGCTGGGAGGGGATCGGATTAGTGACAGGGCGGGGGGGAATCGAATCAGTGACAGGGCTGGGAGGGGATCGGATCAGTGACAGGGCTGGGAGGGGATCGGATCAGTGACAGGGCTGGGAGGGGATCGGATCAGTGACAGGGCGGGGGGGGGTCAGATCAGTGACAGGGCTGGGGGGGGGGATCGGATCAGTGACAGGGCTGGGAGGGGATCGGATCAGTGACAGGGCTGGGAGGGGATCGGATCAGTGACAGGGCTGGGAAAGGGGGGATTGGATCAGTGACAGGGCTGGGGTAGGGGGGAATCGGATCAGTGACATGGCTGGGAAAGGGGGGATTGGATCAGTGACAGGGCTGGGGTAGGGGGGAATCGGATCAGTGACAGGGCTGGGAGGGGATTGGATCAGTGACAGGGCTGGGAAAGGGGGGATTGGATCAGTGACAGGGCTGGGGTAGGGGGGAATCGGATCAGTGACAGGGCTGGGAGGGGATTGGATCAGTGACAGGGCTGGGGTAGGGGGGAATCGGATCAGTGACAGGGCTGGGAGGGGATTGGATCAGTGACAGGGCTGGGAGGGGATTGGATCAGTGACAGGGCTGGGAGGGGATCGGATCAGTGACAGGGCTGGGGTAGGGGGGAATCGGATCAGTGACAGGGCTGGGAGGGGATCGGATCAGTGACAGGGCTGGGAGGGGATCGGATCAGTGACAGGGCTGGGAGGGGATCGGATCAGTGACAGGGCTGGGGTAGGGGGGAATCGGATCAGTGACAGGGCTGGGAGGGGATCGGATCAGTGACAGGGCTGGGAGGGGATTGGATCAGTGACAGGGCTGGGAGGGGATCGGATCAGTGACAGGGCTGGGAGGGGATCGGATCAGTGACAGGGCTGGGGTAGGGGGGAATCGAATCAGTGACAGGGCTGGGAGGGGATCGGATCAGTGACAGGGCTGGGAAAGGGGGGATTGGATCAGTGACAGGGCTGGGGTAGGGGGAATCGGATCAGTGACAGGGCTGGGAGGGGATTGGATCAGTGACAGGGCTGGGAAAGGGGGGATTGGATCAGTGACAGGGCTGGGGTAGGGGGGAATCGGATCAGTGACAGGGCTGGGAGGGGATTGGATCAGTGACAGGGCTGGGGTAGGGGGGAATCGGATCAGTGACAGGGCTGGGAGGGGATTGGATCAGTGACAGGGCTGGGAGGGGATTGGATCAGTGACAGGGCTGGGAGGGGATCGGATCAGTGACAGGGCTGGGAAAGGGGGGATTGGATCAGTGACAGGGCTGGGGTAGGGGGGAATCGGATCAGTGACAGGGCTGGGAGGGGATTGGATCAGTGACAGGGCTGGGAGGGGATCGGATCAGTGACAGGGCTGGGAAAGGGGGGATTGGATCAGTGACAGGGCTGGGAGGGGATCGGATCAGTGACAGGGCTGGGAAAGGGGGGATTGGATCAGTGACAGAGCTGGGAAAGGGGGGATTGGATCAGTGACAGGGCTGGGGTAGGGGGGAATCGGATCAGTGACAGGGCTGGGAGGGGATTGGATCAGTGACAGGGCTGGGAAAGGGGGGATTGGATCAGTGACAGGTCTGGGGTAGGGGGGAATCGGATCAGTGACAGGGCTGGGAGGGGATTGGATCAGTGACAGGGCTGGGAGGGGATCGGATCAGTGACAGGGCTGGGAAAGGGGGGATTGGATCAGTGACAGGGCTGGGGTAGGGGGGAATCGGATCAGTGACAGGGCTGGGAGGGGATTGGATCAGTGACAGGGCTGGGAGGGGATCGGATCAGTGACAGGGCTGGGAAAGGGGGGATTGGATCAGTGACAGGGCTGGGGTTGGGGGGGAATCGGATCAGTGACAGGGCTGGGAGGGGATTGGATCAGTGACAGGGCTGGGAGGGGATTGGATCAGTGACAGGGCTGGGAAAGGGGGGATTGGATCAGTGACAGGGCTGGGGTAGGGGGGAATCGGATCAGTGACAGGGCTGGGAGGGGATTGGATCAGTGACAGGGCTGGGAAAGGGAGGATTGGATCAGTGACAGGGCTGGGAGGGGATCGGATCAGTGACAGGGCTGGGGTAGGGGGGAATCGGATCAGTGACAGGGCTGGGAGGGGATCGGATCAGTGACAGGGCTGGGAGGGGATCGGATCAGTGACAGGGCTGGGAGGGGATCGGATCAGTGACAGGGCTGGGGTAGGGGGGAATCGGATCAGTGACAGGGCTGGGAGGGGATCGGATCAGTGACAGGGCTGGGAGGGGATCGGATCAGTGACAGGGCTGGGAGGGGATTGGATCAGTGACAGGGCTGGGAGGGGATCGGATCAGTGACAGGGCTGGGAGGGGATCGGATCAGTGACAGGGCGGGGGGGGGGTCAGATCAGTGACAGGGCTGGGAGGGGATTGGATCAGTGACAGGGCTGGGAGGGGATTGGATCAGTGACAGGGCTGGGAGGGGATTGGATCAGTGACAGGGCGGGGGGGGGGAATCGGATCAGTGGCAGTGCTGAGGGGGTGGTCAGTGGCAGTGATGTGGGGTGAGGGTTAGTTGCAGTGCTGAGGGGGGTTCAGTAGCAGTGCTGAGGGGGGGTCACTTCACTTACCTTGTCCTTGCTGGCTGTAGCTGACTTTACCTCCATCATCAGCCACAGAGAGAAGAGGAGGAGGGGAGGGAGCGCGTGGGAAGGATCACAGAGGAATCTGTGCTGAGACTGCAGGGCTGGAGGAGACAGATAGTGACAGGCTGGATCAGTGTGAGTGCTGTGAGTACTCACCGCTCTTCTAGTAGTGCTGAGGGGAGAGAGGAGTCAGCAATGTGCAGCTGCCCGGGAGACCTGAAGTTCAAGCAGTATGTGCTGACAGGCAGCATGGGTAGGTGAGAGGGCTCTAAGGATGAGGAAGAGAGGTGTGAGGAGAAGATAGGGAAGGTTTTGGGCTGAGTTCTCCCCCCTTGTACTTACAGACCACACCGGGAAGCATCGTTTTCCTCCCTCCAGCCATTGGACAAGGGGATAGAGGGGGACGGCAGCCTTCTCTCACTGCACAGCGCTCTCTATTGCCACCTGCAGGCTGGAGGGAGGAGAAAGTCTAATCCTGCGTGACATCACTGGTTGCTAGACGCCAAGCGGCAGGCTAAGTAGCAACCAGTGTGTCCGAAGCAGCAGACCAGGAAGTACAGCCAGATGAGGGCCGCCCAGCCAGCACAGAGGGGAGAAGGCTCGGGGCTAATAGTTATTTAAAATGAACAGGAGACTCGGGGCTTTTCGGGGGAACACTCGGGGCTATAGCCCTGGTCAGCCCCCCCCTGCCGACGCCACTGCCTCCATCCCAATTTGCCTCATAAGCCTGGCATTTTACTAAAAGTGTACTGCAAGCCGGCGGGACCCTTTTCATGCGGGAGCCAGGAGGAGGATGTTTTTTTCGTGCAGGTTGCAGCTTTTTTGCTGCCCCCTGCAAAGTGCCGCCCTAGGCCTGGGCCTTGTTGGCCTAGGCCGAGATACAGCACTGAGTAGGGCACTTACTGCAACTACAGCAGTCAGTGCACAACTGCTAGAAAAAAGATAGGCAACAGCTACACAGTGGATTGGACTGGAGTCACTCAGTGGACTACCTCTACAGTAGGGCACTCCCTGCAATTACAGCAGTCAGTGCAAAACTGCTAGAAAAAAAGCTAGGCAACAGCTAGACAGTGGATTGGATTAGAGTCACTCAGTGGACTACCTCTGCAGTAGGGCACTCCCTGCAACTACAGCAGTCAGTGCAAAACTGCTAGAAAAAAAAGCTAGACAAAAGCTAGACAGTGGAGTGGAGTGGACATTAGGGTTGAGCGAACACGGACTGTATTATTCGTGTTCGTACCGAATAATTGGATTTTTTTTACCCGAACACGGACACGAACACTTTACTGTATATTCGGGTAAAAATCCGTGTTCGGTCGTTTTATTTCCGGGTTTTGCATGCTTTGGCGCGCTTTTCATGGCGGGCTTTCAACAGCCAATCAACAAGCGTTTAACTGGTGTGCCTAAGCCATCCCAGCCATGCCTACAAATGTATCAGTAGCTGTGATTGGCCGTCTGAAGCATGTGACCAAGTTCGAGGCAGCGCCGCTACGGCGTCATTCTGCTGCTTAGATCAGCGAGAGAGCACACATGAACGTGCTGGCTGCTGATTAGGCACAGACAGGAAAAAAAAAACATTTGTGTCCGGATAGAATTGAGGGACAGGTCGGAGTGTGTTAGGCAGGGTGAGTTGTAGGCATTTTAGGGAGAGAGTCTGCTGATTTTTAGGGAAAGTGTGTTCTACAAACTACAATCGACATTGCTGTGTGGGGTGGGGTTTGCAGTCACCCGATCTACGATCTCTTATCAATCCTGTTAGGGAGAGAGTCTGCTGATTTTTAGGGAAAGTGTGTTCTACAAACTACAATCGATATTGCTGTGTGGGGTGGGGTCTGCAGTCCCGATCTACGATCTTATAAATCCTGTTAGGGATAGAGTCTGCTGATTTTTAGGGAAAGTGTGTTCTACAAACTACAATCGATATTGCTGTGTGGTGAGGGATAGGAGATAGGCAGGTGTCAGTGATCCACATCCATTTTGCTGTGTGTGGGCTGCAGTGAACACAATCTTTTTGGGGTGCAGTGAACACAATATTTGTGGGGTACAGTGAACACAATCTTTGTGGGGTGCAGTGAACACAATCTTTTTGGGGTGCAGTGAACAAAATCCTTTTGGGGTGCAGTGAACACAATCTTTGTGGGGTGCAGTGAACACAATCTTTTTGGGGTGCAGTGAACACAATCGTTTTGGGGTGCAGTGAATGCAATCTTTTTGGGGTGCAGTGAACGCAATCTTTTTGGGGTGAAGTGATCGCAATCTTTTTGGGGTGCAGTGAACACAATCTTTTTGGGGTGCAGTGAACGCAATCTTTTTGGGGTACAGTGAACACAATCTTTTTGGGGTGCAGTGAACACAATCTTTTTTGCCCACTGGGGAGGAGGGAGAAAAGTCTTTTTCTATCAGTCACTGTGTGCAGCATTTTTCCTTCAGCTGTGCTGTGCTGAGTGACTGATCATACACTGCTGTGTTCCGTTCACATGTGCTAATATTGAGTGGTTTCAAAAATCATACACTTTTTTTCTATTCCACTATTCAATATACAGCCTTGGGTTAAAAAAAATTAAGTTGTGGCCTGCAGCAGAGCTGAATGATATTTGGGGTTTTTGGGGTTCATCTCATACTTCTGAAGATTTGAGGGTGCTGCCTGTTCCATACTCCCCCCTACTCCTCATCCAGCCTTTTAGGGGTACAAACAATAGTAATTGGGGCCTAGTGTGGTTGTGTACGTGTGATATACATACACTTTTTTTGATCATATTTTCTATTCCGCTATTTAATCAAAAACCTTAGGGGATCAGTTAAATTGGGAGATAGTCTGTGTTGGTACGTGTGGGAGAGATCCACCTTTCCAGGTTTTTGGGGTTCATCTCATACTTCTGAAGATTTGAGGGTGCTGCCTGTTCCATACTCCCCCCTACTCCTCATCCAGCCTTTTAGGGGTACAAACAATAGTAATTGGGGCCTAGTGTGGTTGTGTACGTTTGATATACATACACTTTTTTTGATCATATTTTCTATTCCGCTATTTAATCAAAAACCTTTGGGGATCAGTTAAATTGGGGGATAGTCTGTGTTGGTACGTGTGGGAGAGATCCACCTTTCCAAGTTTTTGGGGTTCATCTCATACTTCTTAAGATTTGAGGGTGCTGCCTGTTCCATACTCCCCCCTACTCCTCATCCAGCCTTTTAGGGGTACAAACAATAGTAATTGGGGCCTAGTGTGGTTGTGTACGTGTGATATATATACACTTTTTTTGATCATATTTCCTATTCCGCTATTTAATCAAAAACCTTTGGGGATCAGTTAAATTGGGGGATAGTCTGTGTTGGTACGTGTGGGAGAGATCCACCTTTCCAAGTTTTTGGGGTTCAACTCATACTTCTGAAGATTTGAGGGTGCTGCCTGTTCCATACTCCCCCCTACTCCTCATCCAGCCTTTTAGGGGTACAAACAATAGTAATTGGGGCCTAGTGTGGTTGTGTACGTGTGATATACATACACTTTTTTTGATCATATTTTCTATTCCGCTATTTAATCAAAAACCTTTGGGGATCAGTTAAATTGGGGGATAGTCTGTGTTGGTACGTGTGGGAGAGATCCACCTTTCCAAGTTTTTGGGGTTCATCTCATACTTCTGAAGATTTGAGGGTGCTGCCTGTTCCATACTCCCCCCTACTCCTCATCCAGCCTTTTAGGGGTACAAACAATAGTAATTGGGGCCTAGTGTGGTTGTGTACGTTTGATATACATACACTTTTTTTGATCATATTTTCTATTCCGCTATTTAATCAAAAACCTTTGGGGATCAATTAAATTGGGGGATAGTCTGTGTTGGTACGTGTGGGAGAGATCCACCTTTCCAAGTTTTTGGGGTTCATCTCATACTTCTGAAGATTTGAGGGTGCTGCCTCTTCCATACTCCCCCCTACTCCTCATCCAGCCTTTTAGGGGTACAAACAATAGTAATTGGGGCCTAGTGTGGTTGTGTACGTGTGATATACATACACTTTTTTTGATCATATTTTCTATTCCGCTATTTAATCAAAAACCTTTGGGGATCAGTTAAATTGGGGGATAGTCTGTGTTGGTACGTGTGGGAGGGATCCACCTTTCCAAGTTTTTGGGGTTCATCTCATACTTCTGAAGATTTGAGGGTGCTGCCTGTTCCATACTCCCCCCTACTCCTCATCCAGCCTTTTAGGGGTACAAACAATAGTAATTGGGGCCTAGCGTGGTTGTGTACGTGTGATATACATACACTTTTTTTGATCATATTTTCTATTCCGCTATTTAATCAAAAACCTTTGGGGATCAGTTAAATTGGGGGATAGTCTGTGTTGGTACGTGTGGGAGAGATCCACCTTTCCAAGTTTTTGGGGTTCATCTCATACTTCTGAAGATTTGAGGGTGCTGCCTGTTCCATACTCCCCCCTACTCCTCATCCAGCCTTTTAGGGGTACAAACAATAGTAATTGGGGCCTAGTGTGGTTGTGTACGTGTGATATACATACACTTTTTTTGATCATATTTTCTATTCCGCTATTTAATCAAAAACCTTTGGGGATCAGTTAAATTGGGGGATAGTCTGTGTTGGTACGTGTGGGAGAGATCCACCTTTCCAAGTTTTTGGGGTTCATCTCATACTTCTTAAGATTTGAGGGTGCTGCCTGTTCCATACTCCCCCCTACTCCTCATCCAGCCTTTTAGGGGTACAAACAATAGTAATTGGGGCCTAGTGTGGTTGTGTACGTGTGATATACATACACTTTTTTTGATCATATTTCCTATTCCGCTATTTAATCAAAAACCTTTGGGGATCAATTAAATTGGGGGATAGTCTGTGTTGGTACGTGTGGGAGAGATCCACCTTTCCAAGTTTTTGGGGTTCATCTCATACTTCTGAAGATTTGAGGGTGCTGCCTGTTCCATACTCCCCCCTACTCCTCATCCAGCCTTTTAGGGGTACAAACAATAGTAATTGGGGCCTAGTGTGGTTGTGTACGTGTGATATACATACACTTTTTTTGATCATATTTTCTATTCCGCTATTTAATCAAAAACCTTTGGGGATCAGTTAAATTGGGGGATAGTCTGTGTTGGTACGTGTGGGAGGGATCCACCTTTCCAAGTTTTTGGGGTTCATCTCATACTTCTGAAGATTTGAGGGTGCTGCCTGTTCCATACTCCCCCCTACTCCTCATCCAGCCTTTTAGGGGTACAAACAATAGTAATTGGGGCCTAGCGTGGTTGTGTACGTGTGATATACATACACTTTTTTTGATCATATTTTCTATTCCGCTATTTAATCAAAAACCTTTGGGGATCAGTTAAATTGGGGGATAGTCTGTGTTGGTACGTGTGGGAGAGATCCACCTTTCCAAGTTTTTGGGGTTCATCTCATACTTCTGAAGATTTGAGGGTGCTGCCTGTTCCATACTCCCCCCTACTCCCCATCCAGCCTTTTAGGGGTACAAACAATAGTAATTGGGGCCTAGTGTGGTTGTGTACGTGTGATATACATACACTTTTTTTGATCATATTTTCTATTCTGCTATTTAATCAAAAACCTTTGGGGATCAGTTAAATTGGGGGATAGTCTGTGTTGGTACGTGTGGGAGAGATCCACCTTTCCAAGTTTTTGGGGTTCATCTCATACTTCTTAAGATTTGAGGGTGCTGCCTGTTCCATACTCCCCCCTACTCCTCATCCAGCCTTTTAGGGGTACAAACAATAGTAATTGGGGCCTAGTGTGGTTGTGTACGTGTGATATACATACACTTTTTTTGATCATATTTCCTATTCCGCTATTTAATCAAAAACCTTTGGGGATCAGTTAAATTGGGGGATAGTCTGTGTTGGTACGTGTGGGAGAGATCCACCTTTCCAAGTTTTTGGGGTTCAACTCATACTTCTGAAGATTTGAGGGTGCTGCCTGTTCCATACTCCCCCCTACTCCTCATCCAGCCTTTTAGGGGTACAAACAATAGTAATTGGGGCCTAGTGTGGTTGTGTACGTGTGATATACATACACTTTTTTTGATCATATTTTCTATTCCGCTATTTAATCAAAAACCTTTGGGGATCAGTTAAATTGGGGGATTGTCTGTGTTGGTACGTGGGGGAGAGATCCACCTTTCCAAGTTTTTGGGGTTCAACTCATACTTCTGAAGATTTGAGGGTGCTGCCTGTTCCATACTCCCCCCTACTCCTCATCCAGCCTTTTAGGGGTACAAACAATAGTAATTGGGGCCTAGTGTGGTTGTGTACGTGTGATATACATACACTTTTTTTATCATATTTTCTATTCCGCTATTTAATCAAAAACCTTTGGAGATCAGTTAAATTAGGGGATAGTCTGTGTTGGTACGTGTGGGAGAGATCCACCTTTCCAAGTTTTTGGGGTTCATCTCATACTTCTGAAGATTTGAGGGTGCTGCCTGTTCCATACTCCCCCCTACTCCTCATTCAGCCTTTTAGGGGTACAAACAATAGTAATTGGGGCCTAGTGTGGTTGTGTACGTGTGATATACATACACTTTTTTTGATCATATTTTCTATTCCGCTATTTAATCAAAAACCTTTGGGGATCAGTTAAATTGGGGGATAGTCTGTGTTGGTACGTGTGGGAGAGATCCACCTATCCAAGTTTTTGGGGTTCATCTCATACTTCTGAAGATTTGAGGGTGCTGCCTGTTCCATACTCCCCCCTACTCCTCATCCAGCCTTTTAGGGGTACAAACAATAGTAATTGGGGCCTAGTGTGGTTGTGTACGTTTGATATACATACACTTTTTTTGATCATATTTTCTATTCCGCTATTTAATCAAAAACCTTTGGGGATCAATTAAATTGGGGGATAGTCTGTGTTGGTACGTGTGGGAGAGATCCACCTTTCCAAGTTTTTGGGGTTCATCTCATACTTCTGAAGATTTGAGGGTGCTGCCTGTTCCATACTCCCCCCTACTCCTCATCCAGCCTTTTAGGGGTACAAACAATAGTAATTGGGGCCTAGTGTGGTTGTGTACGTGTGATATACATACACTTTTTTTGATCATATTTTCTATTCCGCTATTTAATCAAAAACCTTTGGGGATCAGTTAAATTGGGGGATAGTCTGTGTTGGTACGTGTGGGAGAGATCCACCTTTCCAAGTTTTTGGGGTTCATCTCATACTTCTGAAGATTTGAGGGTGCTGCCTGTTCCATACTCCCCCCTACTCCTCATCCAGCCTTTTAGGGGTACAAACAATAGTAATTGGGGCCTAGTGTGGTTGTGTACGTGTGATATACATACACTTTTTTTGATCATATTTTCTATTCCGCTATTTAATCAAAAACCTTTGGGGATCAGTTAAATTGGGGGATAGTCTGTGTTGGTACGTGTGGGAGAGATCCACCTTTCCAAGTTTTTGGGGTTCATCTCATACTTCTTAAGATTTGAGGGTGCTGCCTGTTCCATACTCCCCCCTACTCCTCATCCAGCCTTTTAGGGGTACAAACAATAGTAATTGGGGCCTAGTGTGGTTGTGTACGTGTGATATACATACACTTTTTTTGATCATATTTCCTATTCCGCTATTTAATCAAAAACCTTTGGGGATCAATTAAATTGGGGGATAGTCTGTGTTGGTACGTGTGGGAGAGATCCACCTTTCCAAGTTTTTGGGGTTCATCTCATACTTCTGAAGATTTGAGGGTGCTGCCTGTTCCATACTCCCCCCTACTCCTCATCCAGCCTTTTAGGGGTACAAACAATAGTAATTGGGGCCTAGTGTGGTTGTGTACGTGTGATATACATACACTTTTTTTGATCATATTTTCTATTCCGCTATTTAATCAAAAACCTTTGGGGATCAGTTAAATTGGGGGATAGTCTGTGTTGGTACGTGTGGGAGGGATCCACCTTTCCAAGTTTTTGGGGTTCATCTCATACTTCTGAAGATTTGAGGGTGCTGCCTGTTCCATACTCCCCCCTACTCCTCATCCAGCCTTTTAGGGGTACAAACAATAGTAATTGGGGCCTAGCGTGGTTGTGTACGTGTGATATACATACACTTTTTTTGATCATATTTTCTATTCCGCTATTTAATCAAAAACCTTTGGGGATCAGTTAAATTGGGGGATAGTCTGTGTTGGTACGTGTGGGAGAGATCCACCTTTCCAAGTTTTTGGGGTTCATCTCATACTTCTGAAGATTTGAGGGTGCTGCCTGTTCCATACTCCCCCCTACTCCTCATCCAGCCTTTTAGGGGTACAAACAATAGTAATTGGGGCCTAGTGTGGTTGTGTACGTGTGATATACATACACTTTTTTTGATCATATTTTCTATTCCGCTATTTAATCAAAAACCTTTGGGGATCAGTTAAATTGGGGGATAGTCTGTGTTGGTACGTGTGGGAGAGATCCACCTTTCCAAGTTTTTGGGGTTCATCTCATACTTCTTAAGATTTGAGGGTGCTGCCTGTTCCATACTCCCCCCTACTCCTCATCCAGCCTTTTAGGGGTACAAACAATAGTAATTGGGGCCTAGTGTGGTTGTGTACGTGTGATATACATACACTTTTTTTGATCATATTTCCTATTCCGCTATTTAATCAAAAACCTTTGGGGATCAGTTAAATTGGGGGATAGTCTGTGTTGGTACGTGTGGGAGATATCCACCTTTCCAAGTTTTTGGGGTTCAACTCATACTTCTGAAGATTTGAGGGTGCTGCCTGTTCCATACTCCCCCCTACTCCTCATCCAGCCTTTTAGGGGTACAAACAATAGTAATTGGGGCCTAGTGTGGTTGTGTACGTGTGATATACATACACTTTTTTTGATCATATTTTCTATTCCGCTATTTAATCAAAAACCTTTGGGGATCAGTTAAATTGGGGGATAGTCTGTGTTGGTACGTGGGGGAGAGATCCACCTTTCCAAGTTTTTGGGGTTCAACTCATACTTCTGAAGATTTGAGGGTGCTGCCTGTTCCATACTCCCCCCTACTCCTCATCCAGCCTTTTAGGGGTACAAACAATAGTAATTGGGGCCTAGTGTGGTTGTGTACGTGTGATATACATACACTTTTTTTATCATATTTTCTATTCCGCTATTTAATCAAAAACCTTTGGAGATCAGTTAAATTGGGGGATAGTCTGTGTTGGTACGTGTGGGAGAGATCCACCTTTCCAAGTTTTTGGGGTTCATCTCATACTTCTGAAGATTTGAGGGTGCTGCCTGTTCCATACTCCCCCCTACTCCTCATTCAGCCTTTTAGGGGTACAAACAATAGTAATTGGGGCCTAGTGTGGTTGTGTACGTGTGATATACATACACTTTTTTTGATCATATTTTCTATTCTGCTATTTAATCAAAAACCTTTGGGGATCAGTTAAATTGGGGGATAGTCTGTGTTGGTACGTGTGGGAGAGATCCACCTATCCAAGTTTTTGGGGTTCATCTCATACTTCTGAAGATTTGAGGGTGCTGCCTGTTCCATACTCCCCCCTACTCCTCATCCAGCCTTTTAGGGGTACAAACAATAGTAATTGGGGCCTAGTGTGGTTGTGTACATTTGATATACATACACTTTTTTTGATCATATTTTCTATTCCGCTATTTAATCAAAAACCTTTGGGGATCAATTAAATTGGGGGATAGTCTGTGTTGGTACGTGTGGGAGAGATCCACCTTTCCAAGTTTTTGGGGTTCATCTCATACTTCTGAAGATTTGAGGGTGCTGCCTGTTCCATACTCCCCCCTACTCCTCATCCAGCCTTTTAGGAGTACAAACAATAGTAATTGGGGCCTAGTGTGGTTGTGTACGTGTGATATACATACACTTTTTTTGATCATATTTTCTATTCCGCTATTTAATCAAAAACCTTTGGGGATCAGTTAAATTGGGGGATAGTCTGTGTTGGTACGTGTGGGAGGGATCCACCTTTCCAAGTTTTTGGGGTTCATCTCATACTTCTGAAGATTTGAGGGTGCTGCCTGTTCCATACTCCCCCCTACTCCTCATCCAGCCTTTTAGGGGTACAAACAATACTAATTGGGGCCTAGCGTGGTTGTGTACGTGTGATATACATACACTTTTTTTGATCATATTTTCTATTCCGCTATTTAATCAAAAACCTTTGGGGATCAGTTAAATTGGGGGATAGTCTTTGTTGGTACGTGTGGGAGAGATCCACCTTTCCAAGTTTTTGGGGTTCATCTCATACTTCTGAAGATTTGAGGGTGCTGCCTGTTCCATACTCCCCCCTACTCCTCATCCAGCCTTTTAGGGGTACAAACAATAGTAATTGGGGCCTAGTGTGGTTGTGTACGTGTGATATACATACACTTTTTTTGATCATATTTTCTATTCCGCTATTTAATCAAAAACCTTTGGGGATCAGTTAAATTGGGGGATAGTCTGTGTTGGTACGTGTGGGAGAGATCCACCTTTCCAAGTTTTTGGGGTTCATCTCATACTTCTGAAGATTTGAGGGTGCTGCCTGTTCCATTCTCCCCCCTACTCCTCATCCAGCCTTTTAGGGGTACAAACAATAGTAATTGGGGCCTAGTGTGGTTGTGTACGTTTGATATACATACACTTTTTTTGATCATATTTTCTATTCCGCTATTTAACCACTTCCATACAGAGCAGTTAGACCCCCTTCCTTCCCAGACCAATTTTCAGCTTTCAGCACTCTCACACTTTGAATGACAATTGCTCAGTCATGCTACACTGTAACCAAACAAAATTTTTATCATTTTTTTCACACAAATAGAGCTTTCTTTTGGTGGTATTTGATCACAACTGGGTTTTTTTTTCTTCGTGATATAAGCAAAAAAAGAGCAAAAATTTTGAAAAAAAAACACTTTTTTTTAGTTTCTATTATACAATTTTGCAAAAAATTAATTTTTCTTCATACATTTGGGCCAAAATTTATACTGCTACATATCTCTGGTAAAATTAACCCAAATTAGTGTATATTATTTAGTCTGTGTGAAAGTTATTGAGTCTAGAAGCGATGGTACCAATTACTGAAAATTGATCACACCAGATGTACTGACGGCCTATCTCCTTTCTTGAGGCCCTGAAATGTCAGGACAGTACAAATACCCCCCAAATGACCCCTTTTTGTAAAGTAGACAGTCCAAGGTATTTAGTAAGAGGCATGGTGAGTTTTTTGAAGTTATAATTTTTTCCCACTATTCTTGGGAAAATTAAGAAAAAAATTTTTTTTTCTTTTTTTTCCCAAAACGTTGTCAATTTATAAGCTATTTCTAACACATAGCATGTACACAGCAAAAATGACACCCCAAAATTCATTCTGTTACTCCTTCTGAGTATGGTGATACCACATGTGTGAGCCTTTTACACAGCCTGGCCACAAAAAGAGACTCCACGTCCAAGTAGCACCATAAGGCGTTTTAGGAGCATAAATACACATAAAACTTTCTTACTACCTATCACACTTTTCAAGGCCCTAGAGCACCAATACAATGGAAAAGTCCACAAAATGACCCCATTTTGGAAAGCAAACACTCCAACGTATATTCTATGAGGCATTATGGGTCCTTTGAACATGTCATTTTTTTCCACAAGTTTTTGGAAAATGTGGGAAAAAAATAAAAACTTTTTTTCTTTACACAAAGTTGTCAATTTATAGGATATTCCTAACACATAGCATGTACACAGCAAAAATGACACCCCAAAATACATTCTGCCACTCCTCCTGAGTATGGCAATACCACACGTGTGAGACTTTTTCACAGCCTAGCCATATAGAGGGGCCTAACATCCAAGGCGCATCATCATGCATCCTAGCCACTTGCCTAGGCCTATTTTTGACATTTGGTGTTTACAAGCTAAAATCAGTTGTTTTGCTAGAAAACTGCTTAGAACCCCCAAACATTATATATTTTTTTTTAGCAGAGACCCTAGAGATTAAAGTGGAGATTATTGCAATATTTTTTATCACACCGTATTTGCGCAGCGGTCTTCCAAACGCAATTTTTTTGGAAAAAATTCACTTTTTTTAATTAAAAAATAAGAAACCAGTAAAGTTAGCCCAATTTTTTTCCATAATGTGAAAGATAATGTTACGCCGAGTAAATAGATACCCAACATGTCATGTTTCAAAATTGCGCACGCTCACGGAATGGCGACAAACTTTGGTACTTAAAAATCCCCATAGGCGACAATTTAAAAATTTCTACAGGTTGCCATCTTTGAGTTACAGAGGAGGTCTAGGGCTCAAATTATTCCCCTTGCTCTAACGATCGCGGCGATACCTCACATGTGTGGTTTGAACACCGTTTACATATGTGGGCGGGGTTTCCATATGCGTCGCTTCTGCGCGCGAGCTAACGGGGACAGGGCGCTTTAATTTTTTTTTTTTTACTATTTATTTTATTTATTATTTTTTATTTTTACACCGTGTAACAAAAAAAAAATTGATAATTTTTTATTTCTATTACAAGAAATGTAAACATTACTAGTAATAGAAAAAGGCACGACAGGACCTCTTTTTGTGAGATCTGGGGTCAAAAAGTCCTCAGATCTCACAAGTACACTAAAAGATAGAAAAAAAAAAAAAAAAAATTATTATATAAAATGAAAAAAAAAAAAAAAAAGGACATTTAAACCGGTTGCTAGGCAACAACATTTTCCGTAGCTCCGGTCCTCCAAGACCATAGAGTCAAGTGAGGGCAAGCTTGCCCTCACTCGACATCCTGTCTGTGAGGATCCGGGACCGGATCGTTTTCCCCGCTGTCGGCGGGTCCGGTAAGCGGGGAAAAGGACCGGACGCGGCGGGAGGGGGGGGGGGCACCTCTTCCGCCATCCCGGAAGGGTGAACCCACGGCGAATCCGCCGCTGGGACCACCCTTATCGGAAAGCCAACCGTCCACCGTTTAAAAAAATACCAGGGTTATGGCAGCTATCTGCTGCCATAACACCGGTATTTAGGTTTAAACGGAGGACGTATATAAACCTTTTTGGACTTGGACATGGTGGCTGTATGAAGGGTGACAGGTACTCGGGTACTTTGTTGGGCAGGTGACAGGCAGGTGACAGGTACTCTGGTACTGATGAGCAGGTGGCAGGTACTCGGGTACTCCGATAGGCAGGTGACAGGTACTCGGGTACTCTGATGGGCAGGTGACAGGCAGGTGATAGGTACTGATGAGTAGTACTGATACTGATAGGTGATACTGTACTGATGGGTACTGATGATCAGTACTGATACGTGATAGGTACTGATGAGTACTGATGAGTAGTGATGGGTACTGATGAGCAGGCGGCAAGTACTCGGGTACTTCAGGCGTCAGGTACTCTGATGAGCAGGTGGAAGGTACTCGGGTACTCTGATGGGTAGGTGACAGGTACTCAGGTACTCTGATGACGGGTACTCCGTTGACAGGTAATCAAAGTATCCAAGTACCTGTCATCAGAGTACCCGAGTATGCGTCATCAGAGTACCCGAGTACCTGTCATCAGAGTACCCGAGTACCTGTCATCAGAGTACCTGCGTACCTGTCATCAGAGTACCCGAGTATCTGTCATCAGAGTACCCGAGTACCTGTCATCAGAGTACCCGAGTACCTGTCATCAGAGTACCCGAGTACCTGTCATCAGAGTACCCGAGTATGCGTCATCAGAGTACCCGAGTACCTGTCATCAGAGTACCCGAGTACCTGTCATCAGAGTACCTGCGTACCTGTCATCAGAGTACCCGAGTATCTGTCATCAGAGTACCCGAGTACCTGTCATCAGAGTACCCGAGTACCTGTCATCAGAGTACCCGAGTACCCGTCATCAGAGTACCCGAGTACCCGTCATCAGAGTACCCGAGTACCCGTCAGAGTACCCGAGTACCTGTCATCAGAGTACCCAAGTACCTGTCACCAGCCCATCAGAGTACCTGAGTACCTGTCATCAGAGTACCCGAGTACCAGCCCATCAGAGTACCCGAGTACCTGTCATCAGAGTACCTGATGGGCTGATGACAGGTACTCGGGTACTTTGATGGGCTAGTGACAGGTACTCTTTATTGGGGGGGGGCAATCAGTGTGTTTAGGGTGCACTGTATTTGGTAACTAGCTGTTACCACACTCTCTTCCTCACACAGGATCAGTATATGAGGAGGAGAACACGGTGACAGCTAGTTACCGTGTTCTCTGTTGACATTTGTGACCGGCTGTGATTGGACACAGCCGGTCACGTGGTAAAGAGCCAATTTCATTGGCTCTTTACCTAGATCGGGGATCGACTCTGTCCGAGGGACGAGCCTCATCCCCGATCGCTGCTCTGCGCGCCCCCGGGGGCGCGCATTGCAGAGAGAACGAGCGGCTCGTGCTGGAGCCGCTCATGTGATCGGCTGTGACTGACACAGCCTATCACATTGTAAACAGCCAATTTCTATTGGCTGTTTACCTTGATCAGGGATGGGCTATGTCCGAGGGACGAGCCTCACCCCCGATCGCCGCGCTGCGCGCCCCCGGGGGCGCGCAGTAGCAGCTAGAGCGGGCGGACGTCATATGACGGCCGCCCGGAACGGTAAAGCCATCCTGCCGGCGTCATATTACTATGCGCCGGTATGGATGTGGTTAATCAAAAACCTTTGGGGATCAATTAAATTTGGGAATTGTCTGTGTTGGTACGTGTGGGAGAGATCCACCTTTCCAAGTTTTTGGGGTTCATCTCATACTTCTGAAGATTTGAGGGTGCTGCCTGTTCCATACTCCTCCTACTCCTCATCCTGCCTTTAGGGGTACAAACAATAGTAATTGGGGCCTAGTGTGGTTGTGTACGTGTGAGATACATACACTTTTTTTATCATATTTCCTATTCCGCTATTCAATAAAAACCTTTGGGGATCAATTAAATTGCGGGATAGTCTGTGTTGGTACGTGTGAGATCCACCTTTCCAAGTTTTTGGGGTTCATCTCATACTTCTGAAGATTTGAGGGTGCTGCCTGTTCCATACTCCTCCTACTCCTCATCCTGCCTTTAGGGGTACAAACAATAGTAATTGGGGCCTAGTGTGGTTGTGTACGTGTGAGATACATACACTTTTTTTGATCATATTTCCTATTCCGCTATTCAATAAAAACCTTTTTTGGGGATCAATTAAATTGCGGGATAGTCTGTGTTGGTACGTGTGAGATCCACCTTTCCAAGTTTTTGGGGTTCATCTCATACTTCTGAAGATTTAAGGGTGCTGCCTGTTCCATACTCCTCCTACTCCTCATCCTGCCTTTAGGGGTACAAACAATAGTAATTGGGGCCTAGTGTGGTTGTGTACGTGTGATATACATACACTTTTTTTTGGATCATATTTTCTATTCCGCTATTTAATCAAAACCTTTGGGTATAAACAATTAAATTGCGTGATAGTCTGTGTCGGTACGTGTGAGATACACCTTTCCAATTTTTGGGGCGCATCTCATACTGCCGAGGATTTGAGGGTGCTTCAGTCTGCCTCCTGCCTGTTCCGAACTCCTCCTACTCCTCATCCTGCCTTTAGGGTACAAAAAATTGTAATCGGGGCCTAGTTAGTGTTTGTACGTGTGAGATACACCGTTTTGTAAAATTTGTCCTATTCCTCTATTCAATATACACCCTGTTTGAGTGTAAAAAATTAAATTGCGGGATAGTCTGTACCGGTACATGTGAGATACACCTTTTTAAATTGGTTTGGCGCATCTCCTTCTACCGCCGAGGATTGCAGGGCGCTTCAGTTTGCCTCCTGTTCCCAACTCCTCCTACTCCTCTTCCTCATCCTGCCTTTAGGGTACAAAAAATTGTAATCGGGGCCTAGTTGGTGTTTGTATGTGTGAGATACACCGTTTTGTAAAATTTGTCCTATTCCGCTATTCAATATACACCCTGTTTGAGTGTAAAAAATTAAATTACAGCATAGTCTGTATCGGTACGTGTGAGATACACCTTTTAAATAGTGATGTCGCGAACATAAAATTCGCCGTTCGCGAACGGCGAACGCGAACATCGGCGAATGTTCGCGAACCGGCGAACATTGCGAACCGCCATAGACTTTAATAGGCAGGCGACTCTTTCTGGCCACAATAGTAATGGAAAAGTTGTTTCAAGGGGACAAACACCTGGACTGTGGCATGCCGGAGGGGGATCCATGGCAAAACTCCCATGGAAAATTACGTAGTTGACGCAGAGTCGGGTTTTATTCCATAAAGGGCATAAATCACCTAACATTCCTAAATTGTTTGGAATAACATTAAAACATCCAGTGTGTGTATACGATCAGGAATGATGTTGTATCGATCAGGTAGTGTAAGGGTTACGCCCGCTTCACAGTGACAGACCAAACTCCCCGTTTAACGCACCGCAAACAACCGCAAACAGACCAGAACCGACCAAAATGGGACAGGAACTGGGCTTTAAGGGTTAGGGTTAGGTTTAGTGTTAGGGGCTAGGGTTAGGGTTACGGTGAGATACTTAGGGTTAGAGTTAGTAACCCTACCCCTACGCCTCTAACCCTAACCATCTAACCCTAAGCACTAAAAATAACCCTAACCCTAGCCCTAACCCTAACCCTAGCCCTAACCCTAATTCTAATTTTTTTTCTGGTTCTTGACATGCTACAGAGCTGAAACTTCACAGGTACACTTTTTAGACCCCCAGACACTGAATCACGCAAAAAAAAGTTCTTAAAAATTTTAATTTTTTGATAGAGAGCCAATTATTGGAAAAATTAAAAAAAAATAAAAATAAAAAATTTCTTTGGATTTAGCATCTTGGGGGTCTAAAAAGTGTACCTGTGAAGTTTCAGCTCTGTAGCATGTCCAGAACCAGAAAAAATTACGAATTAGGGTTAGGGTTAGGGCTAGGGTTAGGGTTAGGGTTATTTTTATGGCTAGGCTTAGAGGGTTAGGGTTAGAGGGTTAGGGTTATGGTTAGAGGGTTAGGGTTAGGTTTAGTGTTAGGGGCTAGGGTTAGGGTTACGGTGAGATACTTAGGGTTGCAGCCCCGCTGGCTCCCCTATCCAGCCTGATGCTAGCTGTATCCACTATCCAGGATGGTGACAAGTAGTCCTCTGTACCTAGAACCGACTCCGACACAGGTGTAGACAAATGTGACAGGGGAGCTACAGGGGCCCCCTTCAGCACGGGGCCGGGTTGCACCCCCTATTGTTTTGCCACTGCAGCTGATGCTACATCTATAGTCCGGCTACAGCATTCCTGACAGCAGGTGACGGAGTGATATTCAGCTGTCAGTGATGCTGTAGCCGGAACTATAGAGGTAGCATCGGCAAATGCGGCCGTCTGTCTGCTTAATCCACGGTCAGTGACTTCATTTATGAGAGGTACACAGCCGACTGAAAAATAGTCTCACTCACAGCGCTGCCATTATCAATTAGTAGAGGTGCTGAAATAGAGATCCCACACATTCTGCCAGCAAAAAAGCCCTGGGGTGTGCCAGATGTGCCTGGGCATTAGGGTGTGCCCAGGCACACCCGGCACACCCCGTGCGCACGCCTATGGTTAGAGTTAGTAGCCCTACCCCTACCCCTCTAACTCTAACCCTCTAACCCCAAGCACTAAAAATAACCCTAACCTTAGCCCTGACCCTAACCCTAGCCCTAACCCTAACCCTAGCCCTAATTCTATTTTTTTTCTGGTTCTGGACATGCTACAGAGCTGAAACTTCACAGGTACACTTTTTAGACCCCCCCCCCCCCAGACACTAAATCACACAAAAAAGTTATTAAAAATTGTCCTTTTTGATAGAGAGCCAATGATTGGAAAAATTAAAAAAAAAATAAAAAAAAAAAATTTCTTTGGATTTAGCATCTGGGGGGTCTAAAAAGTGTACCTGTGAAGTTTCAGCTCTATAGCATGTCCGGAACCAGAAAAAATTACGAATTAGGGTTAGGGCTAGGGTTAGGCTTAGGGCTAGGGTTAGGGCTAGGGTTAGGGTTAGGGCTAGGGTTAGGGTTAGGGTTAGGTTTAGGGTTAGGGTTATTTTTATGGCTAGGCTTAGAGGGTTAGGGTTAAGGTTAGAGGGTTATGGTTATGGTTAGAGGGTTAGGGTTAGGTTTAGTGTTAGGGGCTAGGGTTAGGGTTACGGTGAGATACTTAGGGTTAGAGTTAGTAGCCCTACCCCTACCCCTACCCCTCTAACTCTAACCCTCTAACAGTAAGCACTAAAAATAACCCAAAACTTAGCCCTGACCCTAACCCTAGCCCTAACCCTAACCCTAACCCTAGCCCTAACCCTAATTCTATTTTTTTTCTGGTTCTGGACATGCTACAGAGCTGAAACTTCACAGGTACACTTTTTAGACCCCCCCAGACAATAAATCCAAAGAAATGTTTTTTTTTAAGTTTTTTTTTTTTAATTTTTCCAATAATTGGCTCTCTATCAAAAATGACAATTTTTAAGAACTTTTTTTGTGTGATTTAGTGTCTAGGGGGTCTAAAAAGTGTACCTGTGAAGTTTCAGCTCTGTAGCATGTCCAGAACCAGAAAAAAAGATAATTTTTCAGTAGAGCAGGGATGGTGGGAACCCCTTTTACACCTATATGATCTTTTTTTCTGGTTCTGGACATGCTACAGAGCTGAAACTTCACAGGTATGCTTTTTAGACCCCCAGACAATAAATACAAAGAAATTTTTTTTAAGTTTTTTTTTTTTTTAATTTTTCCAATAATTGGCTCTCTATCAAAAATGACCATTTTTAAGAACTTTTTTGTGTGATTTAGTGTCTAGGGGGTCTAAAAAGTGTACCTGTGAAGTTTCAGCTCTGTAGCATGTCCAGAACCAGAAAAAAAAGATCATTTTTCAGTAGAGCAGGGATGGTGGGACCCCCTTTTACACCTATATGATCTTTTTTTCTGGTTCTGGACATGCTACAGAACTGAAACTTCACAGGTACGCTTTTTAGACCCCCCAGACAATAAATACAAAGACATTTTTTTTTAAGTTTTTTTTTTTTTAAATTTTCCAATAATTGGCTCTCTATCAAAAAATGACAATTTTTAAGAACTTTTTTGTGTGTTTTAGTGTCTAGGGGGTCTAAAAAGTGTACCTGTGAAGTTTCAGCTCTGTAGAATGTCCAGAACCAGAAAAAAATATCATTTTTAAGTAGAGCAGGGATGGTGGGAACCCCTTTTACACCTATATGATCTTTTTTTTCTGGTTCTGGACATGCTACAGAGCTGAAACTTCACAGGTACGCTTTTTAGACCCCCCCCAGACACTAATCCAAAAAAAGTCATGCCTGCCACCGTATATATCAGTGGTGGGTGGGCAGTGGCACTGCAGTGGGCACAGTACACTCTGTGGACCTGACAGTCACTGGCACCCAGGCAACTGCAATTATAAAAAAATATATATATATTTTTACTTTGCAAGCTGCTGTGCCACTGTATATATATATCAGTGGTGGGTGGGCACGCAGTGGTACTACAGTGGGCACAGTACACTCTGTGGACCTGACAGTCACTGGCAGCCCAGGCAACTGCAATAATAAAAAATATTTTTTTTTTCAATTTGCAACAAGATGCTGTGCCACCGTATATATATCAGTGGTGGGCAGTGCACTGCAGTGGGTACAGTGCACTCTGTGGACCTGACACTGCAATTATGACAGAGGAAAAAAAAAATATTTTTTAAAATGCAAGGTACTGTGCCTGTGCCACCCGAAATGAGTGTGTTGTGCACACAGTACAGTCTGTGGTGGGTCTGTGGCCTCTCACACACAGCGGGCAGGCAACTGCAGTGTACAATATATATATATATATATATATATATATATATATATATATATATATATGTATATATATATATAAAAGAAGAAAAAACTCAATTACCAGCCCTTAAAAGGGCTTTTGGGGACACTAGATATATATATATATATATATATATATATATAAAAAAATCCTCAATTACATAGTTACATAGTAGGTGAGGTTGAATAAAGACAATAGTCCATCCAGTTCAACCTGTGTAGGTGTGTGTGGCTGTAATCATCTCACATACCCCTGAATGTTCTGATCCTTGAGATGTAAGTCTAAGAGTCTTTTGAAAGCCACCATACTACCCGCAGAAACCACCTCTTGTGGTAGAGAATTCCACAATCTTGTAGCCCTAACAGTAAAGAACCCCCCACGTTGCCTGAGGTTAAAATGCTTCTCCTCTAATCGCATTGTATGTCCTCAAGTCCTCATGCAATCCCTTCGAATGAACAGCTTTTTTTCTAAGCACGGATCCCCATTAAGATATTTATAAATTGCTATCATGTCCCCCCTCAGACGTCTCTTCTCCAGGGAGAATAAATCGAGCGATTGTAGACGCTCTTCATAGTCAAGGTCCTCCAATCCCCTAATTAGTTTAGTTGCCCTTCTCTGGACTCTCTCCAGATCCAACACATCCCTCCTGAGGACTGGCGACCAGAACTGGACAGAATACTCCAGATGCGGTCGGACCAGAGTTTTATAAAGTGGAAGGATTATAGTCTTATCTCTGGAATACATCCCTTTCTTTATGCATGCTAATATTCTGCTGGCTTTGGCAGCTGCCGCTTGACATTGCATGCTGTTGCCTAATCTATCATCAACCAAGACTCCCCGATCCTTCTCCATTTTTGATTCCCCCTCCTAAAGTGTATTGTGCTTTTATGTTTTTAGTCCCCAAGTGCAAAACCTTACACTTCTCCACGTTAAACCTCATTAGCCATGTCGTTGCCCACTCTGTAATTTTGTCCAGGTCATTCTGTAGGATATCTGCTTACCAGCCCTTAAAAGGGCTTTTGGGGACACTATATATATATATATATATATTTATATATATATATATATATAAAAAGAAAAAACTCAATTACCAGCCCTTAAAAGGGCTTTTGGGGACACTAGATATATATATATATATATATATATATATATATATATATATATATATATATATAAATAAAAAAATCCTCTAGATATATATGTATATATATATATATATATAAAAAAATTACACAAATACCAGCCCTTAGAAGGGCTTTTTGTTTTTGGGGTGCTGTCAGGATGCTGTCCTTACAGCAGTAGTGGACCAAGAACACTGACTAGCAAGACCAGGAACACTGATTAACAACTGTCCCTAGCTTAACAGCAGCAGCAGCAGCTCTCCCTACTCTCATTAACACACACTGCTTCAGAATGATCTAAGATGGATGCTGCCCTTGCTTATTTATAGGAGGTGGGAGGGTGTGGGAGGGAGGTATGCTGATTGGCTGGAAATGTGCCTGCTGACTGTGAAGTTCAGGGTCAAAGTTTGCCTCAATGATGTATTATAGGGGGCGGACCGAACATCGCATATGTTCGCCCGCAATCCTTGGCGGTGGAAGGAGATGCGCCAAACAAATTTAAAAGTAGAGGTGTACCGAACTGTTCGCCGGCGGACAGTTCCCGGCGAACTTAGCATGTTCGCGTTCGCCGGGAACTGTCCGCCGGCGAACAGTTCGGTACACCTCTACTTTTAAATTTGTTTGGCGCATCTCCTTCCACCGCCAAGGATTGCAGGGCACTTCAGTTTGCCTCCTGTTCCCAACTCCTCCTACTCCTCTTCCTCATCCTCCCTTTAGGGTACAAAAAATTTGAATCCGGGCCTAGTCTGTGTTTGTACGTGTGAGATACACCGTTTTTTTATCCTTTTTCCTATTCCGCTATTCAATATACACCCTTTTGGGGTAAAAAACCTTAAATTGCGGCATAGTTTGCATATTTGACTGTGAGATACACACGTGCGATACTGTTGTTGTTTTGTTCCGCTATTCAATAAACACCTTTCTAGGGCAAGATCATAAATTACAGAAATATGAGGAGACCGTCATATAGGGGCCGTGGCCTGGGTCGTGGTGCTGCTGGTAGAGCTCCTGTTGCAAGGAGAGGACGTGGTCGATCTGTGCCAGCTACACGCACAAGTGAAACACCTTCCACAAGTGTGAGTAGGCGACAGAACCTGCATCAGTATTTGGTAGGGCATCATGCGCCTCTAGACGTGATGAGGCCTGAAGAAGTACAGGCGATAGTAGATTGGGTTGCTGACAGTGCCTCCGGTTCCTTCACATTGTCTCCCACCCAGTCTACTGCAGAAAGGTCAGAGTTGGCACCTGCAGCCAATGTCCAACCGTCTTTCACCACACCCCCTTGGAAATCAGGCAAGCAGTCTGAGCCCCAATCCATACAGCAGTCTCTTCTTCTTTTTGAGGACTCTGTCAGCAGGGTTTCCCAGGGCCATCCACCTAGCCCTGCCCCAGAAGTTGAAGAGATTGAGTGCAGCGATGCCCAACCACTTATTTCTCAAGATGAGTACATGCAAGGACCATCGCAGCACGTCTCCGATGATGACGAAACGCAGGTGCCAACTGCTGTGGCGTTCAGCATTGTGGAGACCGACAAGGAGGGCAGGGGTGAAGACTGGGTGGAAGATGATGTGGAGGACGAGGTCCTCGACCCCACATGGAATGAAGGTCATGCAGGTGACCTGAGAAGTTTGGAGGAAGAGGCGGTGGTCGCACAGAGCCACCAGCATAGCAGAAGAGGGAGCAGGGTGCAGAAGCGGAGCGGCCGTGCCCTAGACACTACGCCCGCTACTGCCCAACGCAGCAAGGGAACGAGCGCACCAAAGTCAGCTCAAAGGAGTTCTCTAGCGTGGAAGTTCTTTAGAAAATGTGCTGATGACAGGACATGAGTGGTTTGCACCCTGTGCAATCAGAGCCTGAAGAGAGGCATAAACCTTCTCAACCTGAGCACAACCTGCATGATCAGGCATCTAAGTGCAAAGCGCGAGCTGCAGTGGAGTAGACACCTTCAAAACCAAGAAACGTCTCTGGCTCATCCTGCTTCCTCTTCTGCTGCAGTCTCGGCCGCTCCAGCCACATCTGTAGTGATACCGGCACCTGCCACCCCACAAACAGAGGATCTGTCAGCAACACCACCACCTGGGTCACCAACCATCTCCACAATGTCCCGTGGAAGTGTTCAGCTTTCCATCTCCCAAACACTTGAGAGGAAGAGGAAGTACCCCCCTACCCACCCGCGATCCCTGGCCCTGAATGCCAGCATTTCAAAATTCTTGGCCTTTGAAATGCTGTCATTCCGTCTGGTGGAGACGCACAGTTTTAAAAACCTTATGTCGGTGGCTGTCCCACAGTACGTCGTGCCCAGCCGCCACTACTTTTCCAGGCAAGCCATCCCTTCCCTGCACAACCAAGTGGGGGAAAAAATCAGCTGTGCACTGCGCATCGCCATCTCTGGCAAGGTCCACCTAACTACTGATACGTGGACCAGTAAGCACAGTCAGGGGCGTTATATCTCCCTAACGGCACACTGGGTAAATGCAGTGGCGGATGGGCCTGAGGCGGATAGCAATTTGGCGCATGTCCTTCCACCACCGAGGATTGCAGGGCGCTTCAGTTTGCCTCCTGTTCCTAACTCCTCCTACTCCGCTTCCTCATCCTCTACCGCCTCCTCATCCGGACAGCGTAACACCTTCACCACCAACTTCAGCACGGCCAGGGGTAAACGACAGCAGGCAGTTTTACAACTTGCCTGTTTGGGGGACAAACCACACACCGCGCAGGAGTTGTGGAGGAGCATGGAACAGCAGACAAATGAGTGGTTGCTGCCAGCGAGCCTCAAGCCCGGCCTGGTGGTGTGCGATAACGGGCAAAATCTCATAGCAGCTCTGGGCCTAGCCGGTTTGACGCACATCCCTTGCCTGGCGCATGTGCTGAATTTGGTGGTGCAGAGGTTCCTTAAAAACTACCCCGATATGTCAGAGCTGCTGCAGAAAGTGCGGGCCGTCTGTGCGCACTTACGGCGTTCTCACCCTGCTGCTGCTCGCCTGTCAGCGCTGCAGCGTAACTTCGGCCTTCCCGCTCACCGCCTCATATGTGACGTGCCCACAAGGTGGAACTCCACCTTGCACATGCTGCAAAGACTGTGCGAGCAGCAGCAGGCCATAGTGGAGTTTCAGCTGCAGCACGCACGCGTGAGTCGCTCTGCGGAACAGCACCACTTCACCACCAATAACTGGGCCTCCATGCGAGACCTGTGTGCCTTGTTGCGCTGTTTTGAGTACTCCACCAACATGGCCAGTGCCGATGACGCCGTTCTCAGCTTAACTATCCCACTTCTATGCCTCCTTGGAAAAACAATTCGGGCGATGATGGAAGAGGATGTGGCACAGGATGAGGAGGAGGAGGAGGATGAGGAGGTAACATTTCCAAGGCTTTCAGGGCAGTCATTCGCAAGGGGCTCCGAGGGTGGGTTCCTGCACACACAAACGCCAGGGACACAATTGTCCAGCAGGGGCACAGTTCTGGAGGATGAGGAGGATGAGGAGGAGGAGCTGGAGGAGGAGATGGAACCATGTTCACAGCAGGGTGGCACCCAGGCCAGCTCATGGCCATCACTGGTGCGTGGCTGGGGGGATACAGAGGACACAGACGATACACCTCCCACAGAGGACAGCCTTTCGTTGCCTCTGGGCAGCCTGGCACACATGAGCGATTACATGCTGCAGTGTCTCCACAACGACCGCTGAGTTGCCCACATTCTAACTTGTGCTGATTACTGGGTGGCCACGCTGCTGGATCCCGGTTACAAGGACAACGTACCGTCCTTATTCACTCACTGGAGCGCGATCGCAAGATGCGCGAATACAAGCGCACGCTGGTAGACGCCATGCTGCTGGCATTCCCACCTGACAGCGGGGCCACAGTGGAAGCACAAGGCAGAGGAGGAGGAAGAGGAAGAGGTCGCCAACGCAACCAGGGCACCGCCAGCACCTCAGAAGGCACGGTTAGCATGGCCGAAATGTGAAAAAGCTTTGTCAGCACGCCACAACAAACCGCAGCACCAGCAGCTCAGATGGAACGTCTTAGCAGGAGGCAGCATTTTACCAACATGGTGGAGCAGTATGTGTGAACACGCCTAGACGTACTGAATGAGGGGTCTGCCCCCTTCAACTTCTGGGTCTCCAAGTTGGGCACATGGCCTGAGCTTGCCCTTTACACCTTGGAGGTGCTGGCGTGCCCTGCAGCCAGTGTATTATCTGAACGGGTATTTAGCACGGCTGGGGGCGTTATCACAGACAAGCGCAGCCGCCTGTCCAGAGACAATGTGGACAAGCTCACGTTCATTAAAATGAACCAGGCATGGATCCCACGGGACTTTTCCGTACCTTGTGCAGAATAGCGATGGATACCGACCTTACCCAGCCATTGTTCTATGTTTGCTCTTTCTCACTCTTTTGGGGTGTACCCTCATTTAAAATTTGTGAAAAGAAGCAGTGTTGGCTACCTCGTCCTCCTCAGGGCCAGATTAACGTAGGGGCTATTGGAGCTGCAGCTCCAGGCCCCTACCTTTATATAGGCCCCGGGTTGGCCATATTCACTGTTACCGCTCTTCTGTCACTTGTAAACACAGAAGTCTGGCTTCTATGCTCGCTTCCCCAGGCAGCTCCCTCAGAACCACCCCACACAGCACGAAGGCCGGACAAGGAGGGACAGTTGCCGATGCATGGATGTGTTTATGGGCTTCAGAGACAGCATCCCATGTTGAATTAGGCATGCATGGCTGCACCCTTCCTCCTCTGGGTGCATGCCAAGGCACGGCCCTTAAGGCCCTTCAAAATCCTCAGCACCAAGCCCATGATGCTCTTAATCCGGCCCTGGTCCTCCTCCACCGCTTTTTCCACCTACACCGCCCATAGGTGTGCGCAGCCTATTGCATTAGGGTGTGCACCCCAAAGTTTAAATACACATGCATGTGTTTGCCTACATGTACATGGCCCGATACATTACTCTCCCTGCTGGCAAAGAGAAATGGAGCAGAGCAGGTCCGAGGGAGATCTTTCCCATCTCCTCACTGCCAAACAGAGCGATAATGCTATGTGCCCTAGGTGATTAGGGTGTGCCCAGGTACACCCGGCACACCCTGTGCACACGCCTATGACACCACCACATCCACCACCACCTCAACCTCCCTCCTACTCTATATGGGCCTCGTCCTTCAGAGATGAAGAACATTTTTTTATTTTTCTGTTTTTTTTTTGTTTTAAGTTATTTCCCTATCCACATTTGTTTGCAGAGCACTTGCCATGCTCTTAACTACGTTTTGCTGCCATTTGCAGCACTCTAGCCCTTTCCATTGGTGTTTTAGAGCCATTTTAGTGCCTGAAAGTTCGGGTCCCCATTGAGTTCAATGGGGTTCGGTGTCCGGGAAAAGTTCGGCAAAAGTCCGGGACACGGACCCGGACTTTTTTTTAAAGTTCGGCCGAACCCGCCGAACATGTACATCCAGGTGTCCGCTCAACTCTAGTGGACACTAATCTTTTTAATACTCCCAGTTAAGTAGAACAATATTATAATGCAGAAAGCAGAACATTTCAGCATGTCCATGGTCACCTGTTAAAGGTCTTCTGTTTTGTTCATACAATGCTGCCACTTCATAAACATGCTTAGGAGGAGTGGAGGACAGAGGAGCAGAGAGAGAGGTATCTTCTAGCATGGGAAGCAAGTCTTTTGTAGCGTGCCTCATTTTCTCTTCACCACTGAAGAGGGTGACTTCTTCTGTCAATTACTGCTTCTTTCAAATAGAGATGAAGTTCATCATCCAGGCTCATAGTTACAGATTTAGAAGAAATTGAATCCTCCGCATGAGGCCCCAATAAAACACTGAAAATGTCTTGATAAATTTGACCACAATGAAGAAGAACATTTGTCTGTTTTTGCAGCATGCTGCTCTTCATAAAAATAGTGTTCTGGACTTGGCTTTTCAGCAGGAACCTCCTGCACCTCCTGTTGAATATCTTCTTTTAGCCATTGTTTTGCCTTGGCCAATACATCATCAGAACAGAAAGCATGGTTCTTGTATCAAGGATTCACAGACTTGCAAGCACAACATTTTTAATCTCATCATGCTTCTCAAAACATATATCAAATCAAAGCTCTTTGGCTTGACAGACCATCATTTGAAAGTTGGAGGGTGTTGTGTGCCATGACACATCAGCAAGCCTCATTCCTTTCCGCATGTTTGCTCCACTGTCTCGAAGTTGCACAAGCATCACTCTGTCTTTGTTGATTCCATAATTATTCAAGCATGCATAGAAACATTTCTCTATTGTACTCAGTGTGGAATCCTTGCATCACTTTTGTATTCAACAGTCAACACCAATTGCCTTTTTGTCCATCCGCTGTCAATGAAGTGGCATGTAAGAATGATTAGTGACTGACTCTGTTTGTGATCAGCAGTCCGTCGTGAATGAGAGTGAGTTGCCAGCATTCTCTGGTTTGCAGCATAGCCTTTACTTTGTCAACGACCTTTTGGTGAAGCTTTCCCAGAATTTCGGTTTGATAATACTGCTCACTCTTCAGTGTGTAGCTTGGCTCAAGTATGGACATCAACCGCTGAAATCCTGAGTCAGACACCATTGTAAATGGCTGGTTATCAGTGACAATCATCTCTGTGATTACTCTGTCCAGCAGTTGGGATCTTCCATCTGAATCTAGACAGTGACATCTGTTTTTTTTTTCACGAACATATTTGTTATTGTTGCCTGGGATAGTGGAGGAGGTATTGAATCAAAATCACATTGATATTCATTTCGTTTTTTCTGTCATGCACAATACAATTCAATATGATGAACTCTTAGATGGGCCCAATGATTTGACCTGATTTTTCCTGGGGAAGGTTGAGACAAGAAATAGTCCCAGACCACAGTTTTACTTTTTCTCTCCTCATCCATCTCCATTTCAACTTTAAAGACACAAAAAAGATTTAAAAAATGACTTTCTGAAGTTGCTGCTGCTGCTGGCACTGGCACCCTGTTGTGGGTTGGTGGCTGATGCCTGGCAGTGTGGGTTACTTTCTGGCACCATGTTGTGGGTTGGTGGCTGACGCCTGGCAGTGTGGGTGGCTTGCTGGCACCTTGTTGTGGGTGGCTTGCTTGCCAGAACACTGTGGTGGCTGGCTGGCTTGGTGTCACCCTGTTATGGGTGGCTGGCTTGCAGTGTTGGGGTAGTTACTCAAAAAATGTAACTAGTTACTAGTTACTAGTTACTAGTTACTAGTTACTTCTGTAAATTGTAACAAGATTACTTTACTAGTTACTGCATTTGAAAAGGAACTTCACTACTTATTACTTTACTTTCCTCTTTCTTAATTGACCGTGTAGAAGAAGATATATGACACTCTTTCTGCATAGAGTTTATTGTATTAACACATGCTTTGGGAAACATGAGAACAAAAGTTGAAAAAACAGAATAAAACATAAAGTGCAACAAAAATTCATATACTTCATCCCTCTCTATTCCTTCGAAATAACGATTGTATCGCAAGGCTTGGGTAACGCAGGAAAGCGCGTTCCTATAGCCTAGTAAAGTAGTGTAGTTACCTCCTATAGCCTAGTAAAGTAGTGTAGTTACCAATATTAGTATTGTAACTAGTTACATTACTTAGTTACCAAAAAAAGTAATGTAGTTACTGTAATCAGTTACTTTGTAACTAGTTACCCCCAACATTGCTGGCTTGCAGGAACACTGTGGTGGCACTGGCTGGATGGCTGGTTTGCTTGGTGTCACCCTGTTATGGGTGGCTGGCTTGCAGGAATGCTGTGGGGGCTGGCTGGCTTTCTGTCACCCTGTTATGGGTGGCTGGCTTGCAGGAACACTGTGGTGGCTGGCTGGCTGGCTGGCTTGGTGTCACCCTGTTCTGGGTGGCTTGCTTGCAGGAACACTGTGGTGGCTGGCTGGCTTGTTGTCACCCTGGTATGGGTGGCTGGCTTGCAGGAACACTGTGGTGGCTGGCTGGCTGGCTGGCTTGCTGTCACCCTGTTATTGGTGGCTGGCTTGCAGGAACACTGTGGTGGCTGGCTGACTGGCTTTATGTCACCCTGCTCTGGGTGGCTGGCTTGCAGGAACACTGTGGTGGCTGGCTGGCTGACTTGGTGTCACCCTGTTCTGGGTGGCTGGGTTGCAGGAACACTGTGGTGGGTGGCTGGCTTGGTGTCACCCTGTTATGGGTGGCTGGCTTACAGGAACACTGTGGTGGCTGGATGGCTTGATGTCACCCTGTTATGGGTGGCTGGCTTGCAGGAACACTGTGGTGGCTGGCTGACTGGCTTGGGGTCACCCTGTTGTGTGGGTGGCTGGCTTGGTGTCACTCACTCACCCTGCACTGTTGTGGGTAGCTGGCTTGCTGGAACACTGTGTGGTCACTGGTCACAGTGGCAGGTGGCTGGCTTGGTGTCATCTGGGTGGCTTGTTTGCTCGCTGGAACGCTGTTGTGGAGTGGGTGGCTGGATGCTGGCCTGCTGGCGCCCTGTTCTGTTGTGGGTCAGATGGCTGGCGGCTGGAACCCTGTGGTGGGTGGCTGAGGCCAGGGCCTGTGGGTGGATGGATGGCTGACACCGTGACCGGACCGGACTGCAGCTGGCTGTAACACGAGACTGTCTGAGGCGTGGGAGGCGGTCTTAAGGCAGAGAACGTGTGCAGCGCGTGGTGAAATTATGTCACGTATGGGCCGTGCAGGCGTGGGAGGCGGTGTTAGAAGGCAGAATGTGTGCACGCAACATACGCATTGACCTCACGAAAATATCGGCAATATCGGTAAATCCAAAGGCTTATTCTGATATATCAGGGAAAGTGCATATCAGCCCCCAATATATCGGTGTTGCTGATAATCGGTCGATCTCTAGTAAGGACCATTCCCCTGGAAACATCTGTTGACAGCTCAAAAAATCTGCCTGCCAGTTCTCTATTTCTGGAATAAACACTGCTGTCAGGCATGGCACAAACTTCTATGCCCAGGACAAGATGATATCCACCTCTTTCTGGGTTGACCGACTCCTTGTGCCAACTTGATGGCTGACATAAGCCGTGGCATTGTTGGATTGCACTGGACTTGACCCCGAAATCTGGGCATCCAGTATTTCAAAGGCCGACTTACTGCTCGGATTTCCAGAATGTTGATGGGGAGACTGCTCTCTACCCAAGACCATTTCCCCTGGACAGTGGCCTTCTCCAGAACCGCTTCCCAGCTGGAGAGACTGGCATCTGTAGTCACCACTTTCCAGGTCACTGGAAGAAAGAATTTCCCCCTAGACCAGATTTCTGGTCAACAACCACCAATTCAGACTCCGACGTACCCTTGGTACAAGAGACATGGACCAGTCCAGAGACTGAACCCTTCTGGTCCATGCAGACAGAATGTTGTTCTGTAAGGGTCTGGCATGGAATTGAGCATAGGGAATAGCCTTGAATGCAGACACCATCTTCCCTTGTAACCTCATGCAAAGAGGTATAGAAGGATATCTCAGCCTTGCTACAGACCAAACCCGATCCTTCGGGTCTGGCAAGAATATATTTTCCTGTACCGTGTCCACAAGAAGACCAGGGTATTCCAGATGCTGGCCTAGCTGTAATGCTGTCTTTGCTAAGTTCAGTATCCAATTTCTAGAAATTGTACTGTCTGAATGTCTGATGGACATTTCGGCTTAGAGCCGACGCCGATCTATCTATTAGTAATAGATCATCCAGATATCCTATTACAGATATCCCTCAGGACCTTAGAACAGCCAATACTGGGGCTAGGATCTTTGTGAACACTCTTGGAGCTGTGGCTAACCTGAAGGGCAGGGCCAAAAAACTGAAAATGATGGTTTCCTATCGCAAAATGTAAAAAACCTTTGATGGGCTTGAAATATAGGCACGTGAAGATATGCATCCTTAATGTCTATGGATGCTAATAATTCCTCTCCCTGCAGGGAGGCTATGAATGAATGAATTGACTCCATGCAGAAAGTACGAATGTTCAGAAAATGGTTTAGAGCTTTGAGATCCAGAATAGGTCACACATCCCCGCTTGGTTTGGGGATTATGAATAGGGATGATCGAACTTTTGAAAAGTTCGGTTCGGCCAGAACATCCGAACTTCCCGAAAGTTCGGCCCGGATTTCAGAACCCCATTGAAATCAATGGGACCCGTACTTTGGTAATCAAAAAACACAATTTTTAAGCCCTAAAACCCAATAAATGCCCCTAAAAAGTGCCTAGGGTTCTGGGTCATGCCCCATTAACTATTAATCACACAAAAAAAGTTCTTAAAAATTGTAATTTTTGATAAAAAAGCCAATTATTGAAAAAAAAGAGAGATTTTTTGATTTTGACTTTGGATTTAGTATCTGGGGGGTCTAAAAAGTGTACATGTGAAGTTTCAGCTCCGTAGCATGTCCAGAACCATGAAAAAAAAATGATAATTTTTCAGTAGAACAGGGATGTGGGACCCTCCTTTAACACCTATATGATCTTTTTTTCTGGTTCTGGACATGCTACAGAGCTGAAACTTCACAGGTACACCTTTTAGACCCCCCAGACACAAAATCACACAAAAAAGTTCTTAAAAATTGTCATTTTTGATAAAAAAAGCCAATTATTTAAAAATTTTAAAAAAAAAGAGATTTTTTGATTTTTACTTTGGATTTAGTATCTGGGGGGTCTAAAAAGTGTACATGTGAAGTTTCAGCTCTGTAGCATGTCCAGAACCATAAAAAAAAAGATTGTTTGTATTAGAAAACTTTCAGCTCAGGGGGTTGGCTTCGCTGCTGTAACACCTTGCCGGTTTAATAGAAGGCATTTTTTTGGGTTCTTTGCAGTCAGGAAAAACATCCGAACTTGTGTATAGTGGTACTGTGCACAAGTTCTGATGTTTTGCCTGCCTCCAAAAACCCCCAAAAAATGCCAGCAAAAACACACCTGGGCATTTTTTTTTTGACGCTAGCGTTTTTTTGGCATTTTTTGGGGGGTTTTGGAGGCAGGCAAAACATCTGAACTTGTGTATAGTGGTGTATATACACACATCCATATATTTATATACACACCTAGACATATATAGGTGTGATAGTAGCAGAAATATATGTTTACGCTAATGAAATCATTTACAGTAATATATTTCTGCTATTATCACACCTATATATGGCTAGGTGTCTATATACATATAATTATGTGTGTATATTTACCACTATACACAAGTTCAGATGTTTTGCCTGCCTCAAAAGAACCCCAAAAAATGCCAAAAAAACGCTAGCATCAAAAAAAAATGCCCAGGTGTGTTTTTGCTGGCATTTTTTGGGAGTTTTTGGAGGCAGGCAAAACATCAGAACTTGTGCACAGTACCACTATACACAAGTTCAGATGTTTTTCCTGACTGCAAAGAACCCAAAAAAATGCCTGCTTTGAAACCGGCAAGATGTGAAAACCGAGGAGAGAAGCTAACCCCCTGAGCTGAAAGTTTTCTAATACATACAATCCTTTTTTTTTCTGGTTCTGGACATGCTACAGAGCTGAAACTTCACAGGTACACCTTTTAGACCCCACAGACACAAAATCACACAAAAAAAGTTCTTAAAAATTGTCATTTTTGATAAAAAAAAAGCCAATTATTGAAAAATTCAAAAAAAAAAAAAGAGATTTTTTTTGATTTTTACTTTGGATTTAGTATCTGGGGGTCTAAAAAGTGCACATGTGAAGTTTCAGCTCTGTAGCATGTCCAGAACCATAAAAAAAAAGATTGTTTGTATTAGAAAACTTTCAGCTCAGGGGGTTGGCTTCGCTGCTGTAACACCTTGCCGGTTTTAATAGAAGGCATTTTTTTTGGTTCTTTGCAGTCAGGAAAAACATCTGAACTTGTGTATAGTGGTGCTGTGCACAAGTTCTAATGTTTTGCCTGCCTCCAAAAACCCCCAAAAAATGCCAGCAAAAACACACCTGGGCATTTTTTTTTTTGACGCTAGCGTTTTTTTGGGCATTTTTTGGGGGGTTTTGGAGGCAGGCAAAACATCTGAACTTGTGTATAGTGGTGTATATACACACATCCATATATTTATATACACACCTAGACATATATAGGTGTGATAGTAACAGAAATATATGTTTACGCTAATGAAATAATTTACAGTAATGTATTTCTGCTACTATCACACCTATATATGGCTAGGTGTCTATATACATATAATTATGTGTGTATATATACCACTATACACAAGTTCAGATGTTTTGCCTGCCTCAAAAGAACCCCAAAAAATGCCAAAAAAACGCTAGCGTCAAAAAAAAAAATGCCCAGGTGTGTTTTTGCTGGCATTTTTTGGGGGTTTTTGGAGGCAGGCAAAACACCAGAACTTGTGCACAGTACCACTATACACAAGTTCAGATGTTTTTCCTGACTGCAAAGAACCAAAAAAATGCCTTCTATTAAACCGGCAAGGTGTTACAGCAGCGAAGCCAACCCCCTGAGCTGAAAGTTTTCTAATACATACAATCTTTTTTTTTATGGTTCTGGACATGCTACAGGGCTGAAACTTCACATGTACACTTTTTAGACCCCCCAGATACTAAATCCACGTATGGGCCGTGCAGGCGTGGGAGGCGGTGTTAGAATGCAGAATGTGTGCACGCAACATACTCAATGACCTCACGAAAATATCGGCAATATCGGTAAATCCAAAGGCTTATTCTGATATATCAGGGAAAGTGCATATCAGCCCCCAATATATCGGTGTTGCTGATAATCGGTCGATCTCTAGTAAGGACCATTCCCCTGGAAACATCTGTTGACAGCTCAAAAAATCTGCCTGCCAGTTCTCTATTTCTGGAATAAACACTGCTGTCAGGCATGGCACAAACTTCTATGCCCAGGACAGGATGATATCCACCTCTTTCTGGGTTGACCGACTCCTTGTGCCAACTTGATGGCTGACATAAGCTGTGGCATTGTTGGATTGCACTGGACTTGACCCCGAAATCTGGGCATCCAGTATTTCAAAGGCCGACTTACTGCTCGGATTTCCAGAATGTTGATGGGGACCATTTCCCCTGGACAGTGGCCTTCTCCAGAACCACTTCCCAGCTGGAGAGACTGGCATCTGTAGTCACCACTTTCCAGGTCACTGGAAGAAAGAATTTCCCCCTAGACCAGATTTCTGGTCAACAACCACCAATTCAGACTCCGACGTACCCTTGGTACAAGAGACATGGACCAGTCCAGAGACTGAACCCTCTGGTCCATGCAGACAGAATGTTGTTCTGTAAGGGTCTGGCATGGAATTGAGCATAGGGAATAGCCTTGAATGCAGACACCATCTTCCCTTGTAACCTCATGCAAAGAGGTATAGAAGGATATCTCAGCCTTGCTACAGACCAAACCCGATCCTTCGGGTCTGGCAAGAATATATTTTCCTGTACCGTGTCCACAAGAAGACCAGGGTATTCCAGATGCTGGCCTAGCTGTAATGCTGTCTTTGCTAAGTTCAGTATCCAATTTCTAGAAATTGTACTGTCTGAATGTCTGATGGACATTTCGGCTTAGAGCCGACGCCGATCTATCTATTAGTAATAGATCATCCAGATATCCTATTACAGATATCCCTCAGGACCTTAGAACAGCCAATACTGGGGCTAGGATCTTTGTGAACACTCTTGGAGCTGTGGCTAACCTGAAGGGCAGGGCCAAAAAACTGAAAATGATGGTTTCCTATTCGCAAAACGTAAAAAACCTTTGATGGGCTTGAAATATAGGCACGTGAAGATATGCATCCTTAATGTCTATGGATGCTAATAATTCCTCTCCCTGCAGGGAGGCTATGAATGAATGAATTGACTCCATGCAGAAAGTACGAATGTTCAGAAAATGGTTTTGATAAAAAAAGCCAATTATTGAAAAATTAAAAAAAAAAAAAAAGAGATAGATTTTTTTATTTTTACTTTGGATTTAGTATCTGGGGGGTCTAAAAAGTGTTCATGTGAAGTTTCAGCTCTGTAGCATGTCCAGAACCATAAAAAAAAGATTGTTTGTATTAGAAAACTTTCAGCTCAGGGGGTTGGCTTCGCTGCTGTAACACCTTGCCGGTTTAATAGAAGGCATTTTTTTTGGTTCTTTGCAGTCAGGAAAAACATCTTAACTTGTGTATAGTGGTACTGTGCACAAGTTCTGATGTTTTGCCTGCCTCCAAAAACTCCCAAAAAATGCCAGAAAAAACACACCTGGGCATTTTTTTTTGACGCTAGCGTTTTTTTGGGCATTTTTTGGGGGGTTTTGGAGGCAGGCAAAACATCTGAACTTGTGTATAGTGGTGTATATACACACATCCATATATTTATATACACACCTAGACATATATAGGTGTGATAGTAGCAGAAATATATGCTTACGCTAATGAAATCATTTACAGTAATGTATTTCTGCTACTATCACACCTATATATGGCTAGGTGTCTATATACATATAATTATGTGTGTATATATTCCACTATACACAAGTTCAGATGTTTTGCCTGCCTCAAAAGAACCCCAAAAATGCCAAAAAAAACGCTAGCGTCAAAAAAAGAAATGCCCAGGTGTGTTTTTGCTCGCATTTTTTGGGGGTTTTTGGAGGCAGGCAAAACACCAGAACTTGTGCACAGTACCACTATACACAAGTTAAAATGTTTTTCCTGACTGCAAAGAACCAAAAAAATGCCTTCTATTAAACCGGCAAGGTGTTACAGCAGCGAAGCCAACCCCCTGAGCTGAAAGTTTTCTAATACAAACAATCTTTTTTTTATGGTTCTGGACATGCTACAGGGCTGAAACTTCACATGTACACTTTTTAGACCCCCCAGATAGGGTTGAGCGGACACCTAGATGTCCGTGTTCGACGGGTTCGGCCGAACTTTAAAAAAAAGTCCGGGTCCGTGTCCCGGACTTTTACCGAACTTTTCCCGGACACCGAACCCCATTGAAGTCAATGGGGACCCGAACTTTAAGGCACTAAAATGGCTCTAAAACACCAATGGAAAGGGCTAGAGTGCTGCAAATGGCAGCAAAACGTAGTTAAGAGCATGGCAAGTGCTCTGCAAACAAATGTGGATAGGGAAATAACTTAAAACAACAAAAAAAAAAACCAGAAAAATAAAACAATGTTCTTCATCTCTGAAGGACGAGGCCCATATGGAGTAGGAGGGAGGTTGAGGTGGTGGTGGATGTGGCGGTGTCATAGGCGTGCGCACAGGGTGTGCCTGGTGTACCTGGGCACACCCTAATCACCTAGGGCACGTAGCATTATCGCTCTGTTTGCCAGTGAGGAGATGGGAAAGATCTCCCTCGCACCTGCTCTGCTCTATTTCTCTTTGCCAGCAGGGAGAGTAATGTATCGGGGCCATGTACATGTAGGCAAACACATGCATGTGTATTTCAACTTTGGGATGCACACCCTAATGCAATAGGCTGCGCACACCTATGGGCGGTGTAGGTGGAAGCGGCAGTGGAGGAGGACCAGGGCCGGATTAAGAGCATCATGGTCTTGGTGCTGAGGATTTTGAAGGGCCTTAAGGGCCGTGCCTTGGCATGCACCCAGAGGAGGAAGGGTGCAGCCATGCATGCCTAATTCAACATGGGATGCTGTCTCTGAAGCCCATAAACACATCCATGCATCGGCAACTGTCCCTCCTTGTCCGGCCTTCGCGCTGTGTTGGGAGGTTCTGAGGGTGCTGCCTGGGGAAGCGAGCATAGAAGCCAGACTTCTGTGTTTACAAGTGACAGAAGAGCGGTCACAGTGAATATGGCCAACCCGGGGCCTATATAATAGGTAGGGGCCTGCATGGAGCTGCAGCTCCAATAGCCCCTACGTTAATCTGGCCCTGAGGAGGAGGACGAGGTAGCCAACACTGCTTCTTTTCACAAATTTTAAATGAGGGTACACCCCAAAAGAGTGAGAAAGAGCAAAAATGGAACAATGGCTGGGTAAGGTCGGTATCCATTGCTATTCTGCACAAGGTACGGAAAAGTCCCGTGGGATCCATGCCTGGTTCATTTTAATGAACGTGAGCTTGTCCACATTGTCTCTGGACAGGCGGCTGCGCTTGTCTGTTATAACACCCCCAGCCGTGCTAAATACCCGTTGTAAAGTTTGGGGGTTCTAGCTCCACCGGATTGAGTGCACAACCGTTTAAAACATAAACAAAAAGGCTTTATTTCAGCAAACTTAAACAGGCTTCCAGCAGTGCATAAATCAAACACAAAATAAAGTCCGCTTTTCTTCAGCACAAAGGAATAAAGCAAGAAAAAAGGCACATACGGTTTTGTGGATGGGTCTTCACCCCAAGGTTTGTAACAGTCCTTAATAGACCTCTCAGCAGCTTCCAGCAAACTTGCAGCTCCTTCAGACAGGTGCAACCACCAAACTACTCCTCCCCCACACTCACCTATTGCTGCTTCCTGTCTCTTAAGGACTGCTTCTCATGGGTCTTAACCCTGTATGTGCTGGAATCCCTTATGGTCAGGGGTGGGGGCTCTTTCCCACCCGAATATATCACTACAGAGCCCCCCAAATTCCGGGTCCCAAATATCGCTCTATTCAACACAGAGAGCACTGCGATTCAGTCCTCCTGATTTTAGCTATTTCCAGGAATTTCTCACCCGTCTTGGGTGACCCCCTGAACATTTCCCAACTTCCCTTAAAGAGACCACAACCCAAACACAGGAGATATATAGCGATTGTCCAGGACCCAACCTTGGCGTCCTGTACATATCCCCCCCCTCTGCCTCAACGCGGAGGTGTTGGAGGCACCACACGACAGCATACAGTGGACTCGGGAGAGGGCATCGGCATTCTGATGCTGTCTCCCGGGTCTGTGTTCTACCACAAAATTGAACTCCTGGAGAGAAAGGAACCACCTTGTCACCCTGGCATTGGTGTACTTGTTCTGTCTCATCCAGGTCAATGGGGCATGGTCTGACACCAGGCGAAACCTCCTACCTAGGAGAAAATACCGTAGGGAGTCCAAAGCCCACTTGATGGCAAGACACTCCCGCTCCACCACAGCGTAGTTTCTCTCTGCTGTCGTTAGCTTCCTACTCAGAAAAACCACGGGGTGTTCTTCCCCATTGACCACTTGAGAGAGGACCGCTCCTAATCCTTCACTTGAAGCATCTGTCTGCACTACAAAATCCTTGGAGAAATCGGGAGCTACGAGCACCGGATGTTGGCATAATGCCGCCTTAAGCTTCTGAAAAGCTTCTTCGGCATTCGCGCTCCACTTTATCATCACTGACTTTCTACCTTTGGTCAAGTCAGTCAATGGTGCAGCAATCTCAGCAGAAGCCCGTTTGAGAGGAAACGTCGTCAGAGAGGAGGCGTGTCGCGCCGCCACGGACGTCCAGCACTGCTCGGTTTGCAGCCGAGTCAGGCAATTGTCTGTACTGTCGCCACTGTTTTTTCCTACCCGAATGTAAGTGCAATACTTTTTGTTCATTAAATCATCTCGGGGAGGGGGCGTGGCCAAGATGGAGACCTGAGCGGTTGCACTTGCCGGAGCTCTGCTGAACCTTCTGTCCCTTCTGCCGGCTATTCTTCTCCTGCAGCTCCCGGACCTGTACTGTCCCACCATCCATGCGCCGGAGGTCTGCGGGGACCACGGGGAGGGGAAAAAAGTTGAAGTTTCCGACCATTTTGGAGGATTCTCCCCCGACGGCTCCAAGCAGGTCAGTGGCGGGAAGGCTGCTCCCTCGCTCCAATATGGCGTCACAGACTGATCCGGACATGCAGGCTTCCTCCTCGCAGCTGCGACTGGAGGATGTCATGGCCGCTATTGCTACCTGCCAGTCTGCCCTCACCTCTAAAATCGAGGCGGTGCAGCTGGATGTGGGGATCATTCGGCAGGACATGGACAAACTGCGCTCACGCCTGTCCACGGCGGAGCAGCGCCTGGGCCAGACCGAGGATCTGGTTGGGGATCATACCGGAGCCATCCGCTCCCTGCAGACCAGAGTGAAGGCGCTGGAGTATAAGGCGGAGGATGCGGAGAACCGTAACAGGCGCAACAACCTTCGCATTGTGGGGCTGCCTGAGGGGGTGGAGGGGGCTAACCCGACGCTCTTTGTTGAGGAACTGTTCCGGTCCCTGCTCCCTGAAGCCCGCTTCTCCCCCTTCTATACTGTGGAGAGAGCCCATCGTGTCCCACCCAAGCCGGGCCCCCCCGGGGCGCCCCCTCGCACACTGATCCTGCGCCTGCTTAATTTCCGGGACAGGGATGAGGTGATCCGGGCTGCTAGATTGAAGGGGGCCTTATCCTACCAGAATACCAAGCTCCTCATCTTCCCGGACTACTCCGTTGAGACTCAGAAGCTCCGGAAATCCTTTGACTCTGTTAAAGCCGCTCTCCGGACCCGCGGCATCAAATATAGTGTGCTGTTTCCCGCTCGCCTCCGAGTCCAAGATGGGGAGGCGGTCCGTTTCTTTGTGAACCCTTCGGATGTGTCTGCCTGGATGGATACCCTGCCACCGCAGCGTTGATGGCCTCTGGTGCTGTCCTGGATGATCAGCCCTGTGGTTCTCCCTGAGAGTCCTGCCATTTGGACCTTGGGGAGGGAAAAGAGTTCTTACCTACGGTTGTTTGCAATGTTTCTCTAAGTGTGTGCCCCTGGGACTCCAGGAGACTGTGCTGCTGCTATTTGTTCCTATCCTATGCGTTCCTGTCTGGCTCCTGCTGCGGTACCCCAGTACATTTGCTGTCTCGGGGTTGGAATGTCTGGCTACCCCGGAATTGCTGGAACATTTTTCTGTACAGGACCCCGCGTGGACTATTGGGTTATTATTTTTTTCCCCCCTTTTTTTTTATGTTTTATTTTATCCTGGGCCTTCTTCTGCACCCTTGAGCGGGATGGAGGGGTGGTCTCTCCTCATTTTTGGTACTGGTACATTTTGGCGGGGGGACTTTGCTGCTGACTTGATTGGTGATCCTACTTTTTCAGCATCTCTGCTGCATGGACCGCTGCTCCTTCGGGAAAGATCTCATATGGTGATCGCCCCTCCCGATGGTTGTGCGGTTGCACGGTTTGGGGAACTATGCTCACCAAGATTGGGTTGGTGTTGCGGGGTGGGGGGTGGGGGGTTATTTTTATGTCCTATGCAAGTTTTGGGGGTTTGTTGCTTTTGTTTTTTTCTTTTTCTTTTGTTTACTTATGTTGGGAGTGCTACTGTACGGATTTGCAGGTGGTGGGAGTTGTTGGCTGTATGCATGTGTGTGGGGATCTATCCGGTGGGGGTGCCCGTCGGCGGTGGGTCCCCGTGGCGGGGAGCTTGTCTCTCTGCTGGGGGGGCCGTCTGGGGCCGGGCGCCGCCACTTCCACATAATGTTTTGACCATGCGATGTCCTCTATAAAGGTTATTTCGTGGAATGTTAGGGGGCTCAATGCTGCTGTTAAGAGATCTCTGGTTTTTCGGTTTCTGCAGCAGCATTCTCCTCATATTTGTGTATTGCAGGAGACACACTTACACGGTTCGAGGGTGCGCAGCCTTGGTAGACCCTGGGTGGGACCCCAATACCATGCAACCTACTCATCCTATGCTAGAGGGGTTAGTATTCTGGTACGTAAGTCCCTTCCCTTCCATGTCCTGGAGGTTAAAACTGACACGAGTGGTAGGTATGTGATGATTCATGCTAGGATCTATGATGTTCCTTTAGTTCTAGTGGGGCTGTATTTACCCCCCCCTGCCTCCGTCCAACTTCTCTACTCCCTTATGGAGACGCTTTTGCAATTTGACACTCCTAATATTCTGCTGTTGGGGGATTTTAACCTGGTGCTCTCCCCTGGCCTGGATCGGCTGCATGCTGCGGGGCGGGACTCCCCGGACCTCCCGCGCTGGGCCGAGGCGTTTGCCTTAACGGAGGTCTGGCGCTTTCTGCATCCGACGGCTAGGACCTATACGTGTCATTCTGCCTCGTATCGGGCTCTGTCTCGTATAGATCTGGCCTTTGCTTCTGCCTCTTTTTTACGCCTGATAACGGGGGCGGAGATCCTTTCCCGCGGCATATCGGACCACGCACCTGTCTGTTTGCATATTGAACTTTCACGTGCTGTGGGTTCCAGGCTCTGGAGACTATCAAGGTACTGGGCTCAGGATGAACGACTGCAGGCTCAGATGACCGGGGTGATGGCTGCCCACTGGGACTCTAATGTTGACTCTGCTGCGCCTCCGGTTGTGTGGGACTCCTTTAAGGCTTGGATTAGGGGGGAGTACATTTCCCGCATTTCCCATATTCAGAGGAGGGCCCTGGGATCCCTGCGGGAGTTGGAGGAGAGGACGGCTGCCCTGGAGGAGGCCTATGCCTCGGACCCTTCGCCTGAGAGGCATGCGGAGTTTCAGCGGGCTCTCCGTGCTCTTTCGGTGTTCAGAATGGAGGCTTCTACCAAGGCCATGGTGCACTCTGCTCAGCGTATCTTTGAGTATGGGGGTAAAAATGGCAGACTCTTGGCTTGGTTGGCGAGGAGTCAGTCGCCGACCACGCCGGTGGGATCTATTAGGTTGGAGGGGGGAGACCTTGTCTCCTCTCCAGACCGGGTTAATGCTCGATTTGCGGAGTTTTTTGAATCTGTCTACTCTTCTAGGGCTGAGTACTCCTTGTCTGATCTGTCCGCCTATCTGGACGGGGTCTCCTTTCCTGTTCTGGAGACAACGGCCAGGGATCGGTTGGAGGATGTGATTACTCTGGGGGAGGTTCGGGCGGCGATCTCTGGGTTGCAGAAGGGTAAGACGCCGGGTGCGGATGGGCTTCCGGGCGAATTTTACTCCATGCATGTGGACTTGCTTGCCCCGCGCCTCTTGTCCCTGCTCGCGGAGTTTGCCTCTCTGGACTCCCTCCCTGCCTCGATGGAGGAGGCGGTGGTGGTCCTTATTCCCAAGCCGGGCAAGGACCCCCTGGAATGTGCGTCCTATCGCCCCATTTCCTTGCTGAATGTGGATGCCAGGGTCTTTGCTAAGATCTTGGCCTCTCGTTTGTCCACGGTTATTGAGGAGTTGATTAACGTCGACCAGACGGGCTTTATGCCTGGGCGGGGGACCGATATTAATATTAGGCGTCTTTTTCTCAATATGTCTATCACCCACGATAACGCGGGCTCCAGGGTTATTGCTTCTTTAGATGCCGAGAAGGCGTTTGACTCGGTGGAGTGGGGCTACCTCTGGGAGGTCCTACGCAGATTCGGCTTTGGTCCCAAGTTTATTCATGGCCTGCAGCTGCTGTATAAGGCACCTAAAGCGCGTGTTCGCACGAATGGTGACCTCTCTGGGCCGTTTCCTCTCCACCGGGGCACTCGTCAGGGGTGTCCTTTGTCCCCCAGCCTCTTCGCTCTGGCTCTGGAGCCTCTCGCTATTTTAATCCGGGCGGCTGACGCGGTGGAGGGTCTGCGGGTGGGTGCACTGGAGGAGAAAATTTCTCTTTATGCGGACGACACCCTTTTGTATCTCCGGGATGCGGGCTCTTCTCTTGCGGCGGCACTCACCATTTTTGATACCTTTGGGGTGTATTCTGGTATTCGCATTAACTGGTCTAAATCGGTGCTTTTCCCGCTTGATGATTCGGCACGGCAGCTGGCTCCGCAGACCCCCCTCCGTTGGGTGACTGAGTTTAGGTATCTTGGGGTCCAGGTGTCCAAACCCCTTGAGTCCTTTATGGAAAAGAATCTGCTGCCTCTCTTGTCTGACCTGAAGGCGCGCTGCGCCGCGTGGGCCAGTCTGCCGTTAAATCTCTTGGGGAAAATTAACCTTCTGAAAATGATGATTCTGCCCAAGTTCACCTATGTTTTTCGTAATTCCCCGTGCTGGGTCCCTGGTAGGTTTTTTCGTGAGGTTGATGCCTGTGTGGGGTCCTTCATTTGGGGGGGCTCGGTCCCACGTCTGGCTAGATCCACTATGTGGCTTCCGCCTGACTTGGGGGGCCTGGCTCTTCCCAACTTTCAGGTGTATTACTGGGCGGCGGTCTTGGTCACTGTGCACTGGTGGTTTCAGGGTTCCACTATGAATGCTGCTACGTGCTTGGAGGCGGCCCATCTGGGCTCCCTGGCAGACTTGCGTAACTTTGTGTACCGTGGCCCTAGGGCTTATGATTCTGTCCCCGGCCCCTCTCGTATTACATGGCGTGTTTGGGTGGTGGCCCGGAAAAGATTTGCGCAGCCTAATCAGTGGTCTCCCGACCAGCCTCTTTGGGGGAACCCCTCTCTCCCTCACCTGCGTATGCTTCCGGACCCGCAGGTCTGGGCGAGATATGGGGTGACGACCCTGGGGGATGTCATGGCCTCGGATGGGGTCCTGTCATTTGCGCAGTTGAGGGACGGGTTTGGCCTGCCTTTGTGGATGAGGTTTAGGTACTTCCAGCTCCGTCATGCCCTCCGATCACAATTCAGGGTGCCTCCTCTCCTCCAGCCCGATCCCATCGAAAAGATCTTGGCCCCTGGGGACTTGTTAAAACCCTTGTCTACCCTCTATGCCTCTCTCCTGGGTTCTGAGTCTCCCAAACTTGAACGCCTCTGGAGCCGGTGGCAGTCTGATCTCCCCTCGTTGGACAGGGAGGGCTGGGAGGAATGCCTAGAGGCGGGTCCTAAGTTGGTTATCCCCTCCCGTGACAAATTGATTCAGGTAAAATTTCTGCATAGAGTGTACTACACTCCTGAGAGGTTGCATCGTATCTATCCTGACAGGGAGGCCGCGTGCCAGCGCTGTCGCTCCCACCCGGGGTCCTACCTTCATATGTTTTGGGACTGTCCTGTGATTGCTAGTTATTGGTCGGCAGTTTTCGGGGCTATTAATGCTAAGCTGGGTTTGACTCTCCTGCCCTCCCCCGAACTCGCACTCCTGGGTATTCATGAGGATGATCAGCGCTCTCACCACTCCAAGCTCCTCATCTCGTTTCTTCTTTTCTATGCAAAGAAGGGTATACTCCTCCGCTGGTCGACTCCGTCTCCTCCGGATGTGCCGTTTTGGCTTAAACTGGTGGATGCGGACTTGCCCTTGTACAAGCTGACGTATATGAATAGGGGATGCCCTTGGAAATATGATAAGGTCTGGGCACCATGGACTGCGGATTGATGTTGCCTGCTCTGTCCCTCCCCCCTACCCTCCCTTTTTTTTTTTTTTTTTTTTTTTCTTTTCTCCTCTTCTTATGTCCATTCCCCCCCCCCCCGCCTTTCCCCCTCCCCCCCCCCCTTGTATTCCGTGACTCTTAGATCTGTGCCTCTTGCCATTTTTCGGTTTAGTTGCTATATGATACTGAGATTTTGTGGTATGTCGAATCGCACATGTATTATGTTGACTGTTTATTTCTGGCCTGTCTTCTGTACACATGTTTTTTTTTTCAATAAAGCACTCCTTGTTTGTTAAAAAAAAAAAAATCATCTCGGGGATATTACACTATGGTCTATATGTTTTTATTACATCCATGTCCACTCTGGAGAGCCAGTAACAGGAAGGACCTTTAGTGAGAGTGAAACAGTACCGACTGCAGACATACTGAAAAGGCATCGTCCATATTCCTAACGCTCCAATTTACCGGTTATCTGGTAAGAGGCCATTCCTACAGTTATCACAGGGTGGTTATTTGATTCCTCCTTCCCAACAATATAGAGTTTTGCCTTCCAATTTTTATATCTGGTAAGGAGGATATTGTGTTGGTGGTGGGACCTTTCATCACATTTGAGCACCGGAATATATAGTGCACTTTTCAATAGTCTTATCATTTGGTGGAACTTCATGGACTTTTTTTGAATACACGGCATTGATGAGTTATTGCACGCATAATTTCCAAGGTCACGAGTTTATTCATGACACTTGGTCGAGTTGTGGACTTTCAATATTGTCACTTTGATTTCACCTTATCACTTTTATGTTACATTGTGTATTTTGGCATTATTCATATATCACATTGTTGACATCTTATTGTTTAGCGCACCTATCATTTACACAATGGTGCAGCAATGGTGGCAAAGTTGGGGACAAACCTCCGGTAGTAGCCAACTATGCCCAAAAATGCTCTGACCTGCTTTTTGGTTAGGGGACGGGGCCAGCCCTGTATGGCTTCTACCTTATTCATTTGGGGTTTAACCAGCCCTCTACCCACAATGTACCCTAGGTACTTGGCTTCCTCCATCCCGATTGCACATTTCTCTGGATTGATGGTGAACCCTGCTCTTCTCAAGGAGTCTACGACTGCCTGAACCCGGGGAAGATGGGACTCCCAATCAGTGCTGAAGACGACTATGTCATCCAGGTAGACGGAAGCATATCTTTGATGTGGACGTAAAGTTTTATCCATGGCCCGTTGGAATGTGGCAGGGGCAGAGTGCAGACCAAATGGCATCCTTTTGTACTGGAAGTGGCCTTCCGGGGTGGAGAAGGCTGTTTTCTCCCTGGCCTCCTTGGTTAGGGGAATCTGCCAGTACCCTTTTGTGAGGTCAAGCGTGGTGATATACCTGGCTGGACCCAACCTCTCAATTAACTCGTCTATCCGGGGCATAGGATATGCATCGAACTTGGAGATTTCATTAAGCTTTCTGAAGTCATTGCAGAAGCGAAGAGTGCCGTTGGGTTTAGGCACCAACACAATTGGACTCGACCACTCGCTCTGCGACTCTTCAATGACATCAAGCTCAAGCATTCTTTTTACCTCCTCAGACACTGCCACCCTATGAGCTTCTGGGATACGATACGGCTTTAACCGGATTTTTTCATTGGGCTCGGTTACAATGTCATGCTCGATGACATTGGTGAGACCAGGTAACCCTGAAAACATGTCCCTATTTCTTTGCAGAAATTCTTTTGCCTGTTGGGTCTGGGGCCTAGACAGGGTAGCGGCAACCTGCACTAGGTCAATCCCTGCAGGGTCCCCTGACTGGACACCTATCACTGCAGACACCTGTTCTCTATCTCTCCAGGGTTTCAATAAATTTATGTGGTAGATCTGGTATGGCTTTCTTCTCCCAGGCTGGTGTACCTTGTAGTTCACTTCCCCCATTTTTTCCACTATCTCAAACGGACCTTGCCACTTGGCCAAGAACTTGCTCTCCACCGTTGGTATTAGGACGGCCACCCGGTCTCCTATTTGAAATTGTCTGATTTTAGCCGACCGGTTGTACACCCTTCTTTGGGCATCTTGAGCCTTCTGCAGATGCTCCCTCACCAACGGCATTACCTTAGCCACTCTCTCTCGCATTTGGGAGATATGCTCTACCACAGTTTTGTGTGGGGAAGACTCACTTTCCCATGTCTCCTTTACTAGATCTAGCAACCCCCGGGGCCTTCGCCCATACACTAACTCAAACGGTGAGAAACCCGTTGATGCTTGTGGAACCTCCCGGATGGCAAACAACAGGGCAGGGAGTAACATATCCCAATCCTTCCCATCTTTCTGGACCACTCTTTTTAACATGCATTTTAAAGTTTTATTGAACCTCTCGACTAGGCCATCAGTCTGCGGGTGATAGACGGACGTCCGCAACTGCTTAATCTGGAACAGTTTGCACAAGTCCGCCATCACTTTGGACATAAAAGGGGTGCCCTGGTCCGTCAATATTTCTTTGGGGAACCCCGTTCGGGAAAACATTTGAAACAGTTCCCTGGCAATGGCCTTAGAGGAAGTTTTCCTTAAAGGGACTGCTTCTGGATATCTAGTGGCATAGTCTAGGATGACTAGTATATATTGGTACCCCCTTGCTGACTTCACCAGGGGTCCTACGAGATCCATTGCAATTCGTTCAAATGGTACCTCGATAATTGGCAAGGGTATCAGGGGGTTTCTGTAATGGGACACCGGGGCAGTTAACTGGCAAGTTGGACAGGACGCACAATACCTTTTAACCTCGGCCTTTACCCCTGGCCAGTAAAACCGGTCAGTGACCCTGGCCTCTGTTTTTTCTGCCCCCAGGTGTCCTCCCAGTGCATCATTGTGGGCTAGATCGAGAAGCATCCGCCTATAAGGCTGGGGAACCAGCAACTGCTCGACAGTTTCCCCTCGGCTTTCAGCCACTCGATAAACCAAGTTATCTTTCAATGCAAAATGAGGAAACCTCTGGTCTGCACCTGGTATTTGTGGGATCCCATCAATAACAGAAACCTGCTCTCTAGCATTGACCAAGGTAAGATCCTGCAATTGAGCGGTGCCAAACGCACCCCTGGATACGTCCAGGTCTGGATGCACTGGCCTTGAGGAGGTTTCCCCTTCACTCTCCTCAACCTGGGACTGTGGTGGGGAGAGTTCCTCATCATCCTCTCCCAGCATAACCTGTAACGGGGAGACTTCCCCCCCCTCAGAGGTCAGCTCGGTCTTGCGACCTGAAACAGAAATTATATCGTCCACTTTAACATTTTCTGCAATGTCATTGTTAGTGACAGGTACCTCCCCATCAGGGGGTTGTGTTGTGGGGATTTCAGGCCCGGACCCCTCAGACTCTGTTCCTTCGAGGCCGAGGGTCCCCAGTCCCCTTGGTTGTCCAGGCTGTTCACACTGTACCTGGTTCCATAGTTCAAAAAACAGTGGGCAGTCCCGCCCCACTATGACATCATGTATCAAATTTCTTACCACCCCGACTTCTTGTGTCACAGAGGTACCACCATAGGCAACAGTCACTGGCACCAGGGGGTACTCTCTGGTGTCCCCATGGATACATACTACCCGTAGAGTCTTACTTACTGGGCCGAGTCTTCCGATCACCCTGGTATGTACCAGCGTTACCATGCTACCAGAGTCCAGCAGAGCCTTGGCAGGAAGGTGGTTCACCCATAGTTCACATTCAAACTGTCCGGTCGCTATATCAAGATGGGTGGCACATGCTCTTTGCACATAAAAAGAGCTTCTCCGAACAGTCCCACACTCCATAGGCTCCTCCTGAAGTGGGCATTGTGCCCGGGTATGCCCCCAGGACCGACATCGCCAGCACTGTATGTCTCCAATCCTTGGGACAGGAACCAACCTCCGTGGTTCTGCTGAAGAAGATACCGGTTTGTGGGTGACAACGTCTGGCGGAGCTTCTCTCCTAGGTGCTGTGGCTGGCCTGGTTGCCCTATGTGTGGGTTCCCGATGCTTGGCAGGCCCGAGCAGGTCTTCCACCACAGTGTATCTTTCGACCAACTCTACCAGCTGGTCAGCGGTTGCAGGATCGCCATGGCTTACCCAGCGCTGTAGGTCATCTGGTAGGGACCGCAGGTACCAGTCCATCACTACCCGTTCCACCATTTGCGGGCCTGTCAGCTTCTCTGGTTGCAGCCATTTTTTCACCAGCTGTACCAGTTCGTGCATCTGGGACCTGGGTGGCCGATTAGGTTTGTACCTCCAGCGGTGCACCCTCTGAGCCCGGACAGCTGTGGTCACCCCCAGGCGGGCCAAGATCTCTGCCTTCAGACGCTCATAGTCGCTGATGTGCTCAGTTGGAAGGTCAAAGTAGGCTTTTTGCGGGTCACCAGTAAGAAAAGGGGAGATAATGCCAGCCCATTGGTCACGGGGCCACCCCTCTCTCTCCGCTATCCTCTCAAAAGTTGTGAGAAAAGCCTCCACATCATCACTGGGGGTCAGTTTTTGCAAGTAATGGCTGGCTCTCACAGATACTGGGTTGCCATCGGCAATGACTGCTTGCTCTCGTCCCTGAGCCAAACGCTGTACTGCCTCCTGCAAGGCAGCCACCTGGGCTTGAGTGGACTCCTGCTGGGCAGTAAACTGAGCAGCTAGCAACCGTGTGCTTTCCTGTTGTGCCTTTACAGCCTGTGCCAGGGCTTGCTGCTGCTGAGCCATTGCTTCCTCATGGCGACGGTTTGCCTCTACTGAGGCTTGCTGCTGGGTCACAGTGGCTTGCACCAGTGCTTTAATAACCTCCTCCATGCCTGCTGTTTGCAGTGTCTGAGCTGTTTTCACCCAAGACATGCCATAGGTATACTGTCTCTTTAAATGTCAGTTTTTGGTTTTAAACGGCTTTTGCGGCTGCAAAATGCACTCTGCCCGCATCCGAGACACCAGTTGTAAAGTTTGGGGGTTCTAGCTCCACCGGATTGAGTGCACAACCGTTTAAAACATAAACAAAAAGGCTTTATTTCAGCAAACTTAAACAGGCTTCCAGCAGTGCATAAATCAAACACAAAATAAAGTCCGCTTTTCTTCAGCACAAAGGAATAAAGCAAGAAAAAAGGCACATACGGTTTTGTGGATGGGTCTTCACCCCAAGGTTTGTAACAGTCCTTAATAGACCTCTCAGCAGCTTCCAGCAAACTTGCAGCTCCTTCAGACAGGTGCAACCACCAAACTACTCCTCCCCCACACTCACCTATTGCTGCTTCCTGTCTCTTAAGGACTGCTTCTCATGGGTCTTAACCCTGTATGTGCTGGAATCCCTTATGGTCAGGGGTGGGGGCTCTTTCCCACCCGAATATATCACTACAGAGCCCCCCAAATTCCGGGTCCCAAATATCGCTCTATTCAACACAGAGAGCACTGCGATTCAGTCCTCCTGATTTTAGCTATTTCCAGGAATTTCTCACCCGTCTTGGGTGACCCCCTGAACATTTCCCAACTTCCCTTAAAGAGACCACAACCCAAACACAGGAGATATATAGCGATTGTCCAGGACCCAACCTTGGCGTCCTGTACACCGTTCAGATAATACACTGGCTGCAGGGCACGCCAGCACCTCCAAGGCGTAAAGGGCAAGCTCAGGCCATGTGCCCAATTTGGAGACCCAGAAGTTGAAGGGGGCAGACCCCTCATTCACTTCATGTAGGCGTGTGCACACATACTGCTCCACCATGTTGGTAAAATGCTGCCTCCTGCTAAGACGTTCCATCTGAGCTGCTGGTGCTGCTGTTTGTTGTGGCGTGCTGACAAAGCTTTTCCACATTTCGGCCATGCTAACCCTGCCTTCTGAGGTGCTGGCGGTGCCCTGGTTGAGTTGGCGACCTCCTCCTCCTCCTCCTCTGCCTTGTGCTTCCACTGTGGCCCCGCTGTCAGATGGGAATGCCAGCAGCATCGCGTCTACCAGCGTGCGCTTGTACTCGCGCATCTTGCGATCGCGCTCCAGTGAGTGAATTAAGGACGGTACGTTGTCCTTGTAACGGGGATCCAGCAGCGTGGCTACCCAGTAATCAGCACAAGTTAGAATGTGGGCAACTCGGCGGTCGTTGTGGAGACACTGCAGCATGTAATCGCTCATGTGTGCCAGGCTGCCCAGAGGCGACGAAAGGCTGTCCTCTGTATCCCCCCAGCCACGCACCAGTGATGGCCATGAGCTGGCCTGGGTGCCACCCTGCTGTGAACATGGTTCCATCTCCTCCTCCAGCTCCTCCTCCTCCTCATCCTCCTCATCCTCCAGAACTGTGCCCCTGCTGGACAATTGTGTCCCTGGCGTTTGTGTGTGCAGGAACCCACCCTCGGAGCCCCTTGTGAATGACTGCCCTGAAAGCCTTTGAAATGTTACCTCTTCATCCTCCTCCTCCTCCTCCTCATCCTGTGCCACATCCTCTTCCATCATCGCCCGAATTGTTTTTTCAAGGAGGCATAGAAGTGGGATAGTTAAGCTGAGAACGGCGTCATTGCCACTGGCCATGTTGGTGGAGTACTCAAAACAGCGCAACAAGGAACACAGGTCTCGCATGGAGGCCCAGTTATTGGGGGTGAAGTGGTGCTGTTCCGCAGAGCGACTCACGCGTGCGTGCTGCAGCTGAAACTCCACTATGGCCTGCTGCTGCTCGCACAGTCTTTGCAGCATGTGCAGGGTGGAGTTCCACCTTGTGGGCACGTCACATATGAGGCGGTGAGCGGGAAGGCCGAAGTTACGCTGCAGCCCTGCCAGGCGAGCAGCAGCAGGGTGAGAACGCCGAAAGTGCGCACAGACGGCCCGCACTTTCTGCAGCAGCTCTGACATATCGGGGTAGTTTTTAAGGAACCTCTGCACCACCAAATTCAGCACATGCGCCAGGCAAGGGATGTGCGTCAAACCGGCTAGGCCCAGAGCTGCTATGAGATTTCGCCCGTTATCGCACACCACCAGGCCGGGCTTGAGGCTCGCTGGCAGCAACCACTCATTTGTCTGCTGTTCCATGCTCCTCCACAACTCCTGCGCGGTGTGTGGTTTGTCCCCCAAACAGGCAAGTTGTAAAACTGCCTGCTGTCGTTTAGCCCTGGCTGTGCTGAAGTTGGTGGTGAAGGTATTACGCTGTCCGGATGAGGAGGCGGTAGAGGATGAGGTAGCGGAGTAGGATGAGTTAGGAACAGGAAGCAAACTGAAGCGCCCTGCAATCCTCGGTGGTGGAAGGACATGTGCCAAATTGCTATCCGCCTCAGGCCCATCCGCCACTGCATTTACCCAGTGTGCCGTTAGGGAGATATAACGCCCCTGACCGTGCTTACTGGTCCACGTATCGGTAGTTAGGTGGACCTTGGCACAGATGGCATTGCGCAGTGCACACCTGATTTTTTCCCCCACTTGGTTGTGCAGGGAAGGGATGGCTTGCCTGGAAAAGTAGTGGCGGCTGGGCACGACGTACTGTGGGACAGCCACCGACATAAGCTTTTTAAAACTGGGCGTCTCCACCAGACGGAATGACAGCATTTCAAAGGCCAATAATTGTGAAATGCTGGCATTCAGGGCCAGGGATCGCGGGTGGGTAGGGGGGTACTTCCTCTTCCTCTCAAGTGTTTGGGAGATGGAAAGCTGAACGCTTCCACGGGACATTGTGGAGATGGTTGTTGGTGACCCAGGTGGTGGTGTTGCTGACAGATCGTCTGTTTGCGGGGTGGCAGGTGCCGGTATGACTACAGAGGTGGCTGGAGCAGACGAGACTGCAGCAGAAGAGGAAGCAGGATGAGCCAGAGACGTTTCTTGGTTTTGAAGGTGTGTACTCCACTGCAGCTCGTGCTTTGCACTTAGATGCCTGATCATGCAGGTTGTGCTCAGGTTGAGAAGGTTTATGCCTCGCTTCAGGCTCTGATTGCACAGGGTGCAAACCACTCGTGTCCTGTCATCAGCACATTTTCTAAAGAACTTCCACGCTAGAGAACTCTTTTGAGCTGACTTTGGTGCGCTCGTTCCCTTTCTGCGTTGGGCAGTAGCAGGCGTAGTGTCTAGGGCACGGCCGCTCCGCTTCTGCACCCTGCTCCCTCTTCTGCTGTGCTGGTGGCTCTGTGCGACCACCGCCTCTTCCTCCAAACTACTCAGGTCACCTGCATGACCTTCATTCCATGTGGGGTCGAGGACCTCATCGTCCTCCACATCATCTTCCACCCAGTCTTCACCCCTGCCCTCCCTGTCGGTCTCCACAATGCTGAACGCCGCAGCAGTTGGCACCTGCGTTTCGTCATCATCGGAGACGTACTGTGATGGTCCTTCCATGTACTCATCTTGAGAAATAAGTGGTTGGGCATCGCTGCACTCAATCTCTTCCACTTCTGGGGCAGGGCTAGGTGGATGGCCCTGGGAAACCCTGCTGACAGAGTCCTCAAAAAGAATAAGAGACTGCTCTATGGCTTGGGGCTCAGACTGCTTGCCTGATTTGCAAGGGGGTGAGGTGAAAGACGGTTGGACATTGGCTGCAGGTGCCAACTCTGACCTTTCTGCAGTAGACTGGGTGGGAGACAATGTGATGGAACTGGAGGCACTGTCAGCAGCAAACGAATCTACTATCGCCTCTCTGTGTTCTGGCCTCATCACTTCTAGAGGCGTATGATGCCCTACCAAATACTGATGCAGGTTCTGTCGCCTACTCACACTTGAGGAAGGTGTTTCACTTGTGCGTGTAGCTGGCACAGATCGACCACGTCCTCTCCTTGCAACAGGAGCTCTAGCAGCAGCACCACCACGACCCAGGCCACGGCCCCTATTTGACGCTCTCCTCATATTTCTGAAATTTAAGATCTTGCCCTAGAAAGGTCTTTATTGAATAGCGGAACAAAAGAACAACAGTATCGCACGGGTGTATCTCACAGTCAAATATGCAAACTATGCCGCAATTTAATGTTTTTTACACCAAAAGGGTGTGTATTGAATAGCGGAATAGGATAAAAAAATGTGTATCTCACACGTACAAACACAGACTAGGCCCGATTAAATTTTTTCCTACCCTAAAGGGAGGATGAGGAAGAGGAGTATGGAACAGGCAGCACCCTCAAATCTTCAGAAGTATGAGATGAACCCCAAAAACTTGGAAAGGTGGATCTCACACGTACCGACACAGACTATTCCGCAATTTAATTGAGCCACAAAGGTTTTTATTGAATAGCGGAATAGGAAATATGATCAAAAAAAAGTGTATGTTTTTCACACGTACAGAAGCACACTAGGCCCCAATTACTATTGTTTGTACACCTAAAAGGATGGATGAGGAAGAGGAGGAGGAGGAGTATAGAACAGGCAGCACCCTCAAAGCTTCAGAAGTATGAGATGAACCCCAGAAACTTGGAAAGGTGGATCTCACACGTACCGACACAGACTATTCCGCAATTTAATTGAGCCCCAAAGGTTTTTATTGAATAGCGGAATAGGAAATATGATCAAAAAAAAGTGTATGTTTTTCACACGTACAGAAGCACACTAGGCCCCAATTACTATTGTTTGTACACCTAAAAGGATGGATGAGGAGGAGGAGGAGTATAGAACAGGCAGCACCCTCAAAGCTTCAGAAGTATGAGATGAACCCCAAAAACTTGGAAAGGTGGATCTCACACGTACAGACACAGACTATTCCGCAATTTAATTGAGCCCCAAAGGTTTTTATTGAATAGCGGAATAGGAAATATGATCAAAAAAAATGTATGTTTTTCACACATACAGAAGCACACTAGGCCCCAATTACTATTGTTTATACACCTAAAAGGATGGATGAGGAGGAGGAGGAGGAGGAGGAGTATAGAACAGGCAGCACCCTCAAAGCTTCAGAAGTATGAGATGAACCCCAAAAACTTGGAAAGGTGGATCTCACACGTACCGACACAGACTATTCCGCAATTTAATTGAGCCCCAAAGGTTTTTATTGAATAGCGGAATAGGAAATATGATCAAAAAAAAGTGTATGTTTTTCACACGTACAGAAGCACACTAGGCCCCAATTACTATTGTTTGTACACCTAAAAGGATGGATGAGGAGGAGGAGGAGGAGGAGTATAGAACAGGCAGCACCCTCAAAGCTTCAGAAGTATGAGATGAACCCCAAAAACTTGGAAAGGTGGATCTCACACGTACCGACACAGACTATTCCGCAATTTAATTGAGCCCCAAAGGTTTTTATTGAATAGCGGAATAGGAAATATGATCAAAAAAAAGTGTATGTTTTTCACACGTACAGAAGCACACTAGGCCCCAATTACTATTGTTTGTACACCTAAAAGGATGGATGAGGAGGAGGAGGAGGAGTATAGAACAGGCAGCACCCTCAAAGCTTCAGAAGTATGAGATTGTGTTCACTGTACCCCACAAAGATTGTGTTCACTGTACCCCACAAAGATTGTGTTCACTGTACCCCACAAAGGTTTTGTTCACTGCACCCCACAAAGATTGTGTTCACTGTACCCCACAAAGGTTTTGTTCACTGCACCCCACAAAGATTGTGTTCACTGTACCCCACAAAGATTGTGTTCACTGCACCCCAAAAGGATTGTCTTCTCTGCACCCCACAAAGATTGTGTTCACTGTACCCCATAAAGGTTTTGTTCACTGTACCCCACAAAGATTGTGTTCACTGCACTCCAAAAGGATTGTCTTCACTGCACCCCACAAAGATTGTGTTCACTGTACCCCACAAAGGTTTTGTTCACTGCACCCCACAAAGATTGTGTTCACTGTACCCCACAAAGGTTTTGTTCACTGCACCCCACAAAGATTGTGTTCACTGCACCCCACAAAGATTGTGTTCACTGTACCCCACAAAGGTTTTGTTCACTGCACCCCACAAAGGTTTTGTTCACTGCACCCCACAAAGATTGTGTTCACTGTACCCCACAAAGATTGTGTTCACTGCACTCCAAAAGGATTGTCTTCACTGCACCCCACAAAGATTGTGTTCACTGTACCCCACAAAGGTTTTGTTCACTGCACCCCACAAAGATTGTGTTCACTGTACCCCCCAAAGATTTTGTTCACTGCACCCCACAAGGATTGTCTTCACTGCACCCCACAAGGATTGTCTTCACTGCACCCCACAAAGATTGTGTTCACTGTACCCCACAAAGATTGTGTTCACTGCACTCCAAAAGGATTGTCTTCACTGTACCCCACAAAGATTGTGTTCACTGCACCCCACAAAGATTGTGTTCACTGTACCCCCCAAAGATTTTGTTCACTGCACCCCACAAGGATTGTCTTCACTGCACCCCACAAGGATTGTCTTCACTGCACCCCACAAAGATTGTGTTCACTGTACCCCACAAAGATTTTGTTCACTGCACCCCACAAAGATTGTGTTCACTGTACCCCACAAAGATTTTGTTCACTGCACTCCAAAAGGATTGTCTTCACTGCACCCCACAAAGATTGTGTTCACTGTACCCCACAAAGGTTTTGTTCACTGCACCCCACAAAGATTGTGTTCACTGTACCCCACAAAGGTTTTGCTCACTGCACCCCACAAAGATTGTGTTCACTGTACCCCACAAAGATTGTGTTCACTGTACCCCACAAAGGTTTTGTTCACTGCACCCCACAAAGATTGTGTTCACTGTACCCCACAAAGGTTGTGTTCACTGCACCCCACAAAGGTTTTGTTCACTGCACCCCACAAAGATTGTGTTCACTGCACCCCACAAAGATTGTGTTCACTGTACCCCACAAAGGTTTTGTTCACTGCACCCCACAAAGATTGTGTTCACTGTACCCCACAAAGATTGTGTTCACTGCACTCCAAAAGGATTGTCTTCACTGCACCCCACAAAGATTGTGTTCACTGTACCCCACAAAGGTTTTGTTCACTGCACCCCACAAAGATTGTGTTCACTGTACCCCACAAAGGTTTTGTTCACTGCACCCCACAAAGATTGTGTTCACTGTACCCCACAAAGGTTTTGTTCACTGCACCCCACAAAGATTGTGTTCACTGTACCCCACAAAGATTGTGTTCACTGTACCACACAAAGGTTTTGTTCACTGCACCCCACAAAGATTGTGTTCACTGTACCCCACAAAGGTTGTGTTCACTGCACCCCACAAAGGTTTTGTTCACTGCACCCCACAAAGATTGTGTTCACTGCATCCCACAAAGATTGTGTTCACTGTACCCCACAAAGGTTTTGTTCACTGCACCCCACAAAGATTGTGTTCACTGTACCCCAAAAAGATTGTGTTCACTGCACTCCAAAAGGATTGTCTTCACTGCACCCCACAAAGATTGTGTTCACTGTACCCCACAAAGGTTTTGTTCACTGCACCCCACAAAGATTGTGTTCACTGTACCCCACAAAGGGTTTGTTCACTGCACCCCACAAAGATTGTGTTCACTGTACCCCCCAAAGATTTTGTTCACTGCACCCCACAAGGATTGTCTTCACTGCACCCCACAAGGATTGTCTTCACTGCACCCCACAAGGATTGTCTTCACTGCACCCCACAAAGATTGTGTTCACTGCACCCCACAAAGGTTTTGTTCACTGCACCCCACAAAGATTGTGTTCACTGTACCCCCCCAAAGATTTTGTTCACTGCACCCCACAAGGATTGTCTTCTCTGCACCCCACAAAGATTGTGTTCACTGTACCCCCCAAAGATTTTGTTCACTGCACCCCACAAGGATTGTCTTCACTGCACCCCACAAGGATTGTCTTCACTGCACCCCACAAAGATTGTGTTCACTGTACCCCCACAAAGGTTTTGTTCACTGCACCCCACAAAGATTTTGTTCACTGCACTCCAAAAGGATTGTGTTCACTGCACCCCAAAAAGATTGTGTTCACTGCAGCCCACACACACAAAAATGGATGTGGATCACTGACACCTGCCTATCTCCTATCCCACACCACACAGCAATATCAATTGTAGTTTGTAGAACACACTTTCCCTAAAATTCAGCAGACTCTGTCCCTAACAGGATTGAGAAGAGATCGTAGATCAGGAGAACTAAGTGCAGACCCCACCCCACACAGCAATATCGATTGTAGTTTGTAGAACACACTGACCCTATAATTCAGCAGACTCTATCCCTAAAATGCCTACAACTCGCCCTGCCTAAACACTCCGACCTGTCCCTCAATTCTATCCGGACACAAATGGTTTTTTCCTGCCTATCTTTCCCTAATCAGCAGCCAGCACGTTGATGTGTGCTCTGTCCCTGATCTAAGCAGCATAATGACGCCGCTGCGGCTGCCTCGAACTTCTAAAGACTTGGTCACATGCTTCAGACGGCCAATCACAGCTACTGAGACATTTGCAGGCATGGCTGGGATGGCTTAAGGCACACCAGTTAAACGATTGTTGATTGGCTGTTGAAAGCCCGCCATGAAAAGAGCGCCAAAGCATGCAAAACCCGGAAATAAAACGACCGAACACGGATTTTTACCCGAATATACAGTAAAGTGTCCGTGTTTGTGTTCGGGTAACAAAAATCCAATTATTCGGTACGAACACGAATAATACAGTCCGTGTTCGCTCAACACTACCCCCAGATACTAAATCCAAAGTAAAAATCAAAAAATCTCTTTTTTTTTTTTTTTTTTTTTTAATTTTTCAATAATTGGCTTTTTTATCAAAAATGACAATTTTTAAGAACTTTTTTGTGTGATTTTGTGTCTGGGGGGTCTAAAAGGTGTACCTGTGAAGTGTCAGCTCTGTAGCATGTCCAGAACCAGAAAAAAAAAGGATTGTATGTATTAGAAAACTTTCAGCTCAGGGGGTTAGCTTCTCTCCTCGGTTTTCACACCTTGCCGGTTTCAAAGCAGGCATTTTTTTGGGTTCTTTGCAGTCAGGAAAAACATCTGAACTTGTGTATAGTGGTACGGTGCACAAGTTCAGATGTTTTGCCTGCCTCCAAAACCCCCCAAAAAATGCCAGCAAAAACACACCTGGGCATTTTTTTTTTTTGACGCTAGCATTTTTTTGGCATTTTTTGGGGTTCTTTTGAGGCAGGCAAAACATCTGAACTTGTGTATAGTGGTATATATACACACATAATTATATGTATATAGACACCTAGCCATATATAGGTGTGATAGTAGCAGAAATATATTACTGTAAATGATTTCATTAGCGCAAGCATATATTTCTGCTACTATCACACCTATATATGTCTAGGGGTATATATACAGACATATATGTGTATATATACCCCCTATACACATGTTCAGATGTCATGTCTGACATCAAACATGTCCTCAAAAAAGCACTGGCAGTGGCAGCCCCTGCAGCATAAAAAATGCTTGGCTGGTGAGAAGCCATATGGGTGTGCCGAAGCAATTCAGAGAAATGATCATTTCTCTATAGCGGTCACCCGACTATGGAAGGGTTTTGTCACCCTGCCATAGCAGTCACTGCCAGTTAACCCTACACTACACTATGGTCCCCTTACACTTAACACTTTCCCTACAGAAACTAAATTTTTGAAGCTAACTTAAGTGTAAAGGAGCACTCTAACTACACTAGATATCCCTTTCCTCACACTAATAAATGCTAAATGACACTTTTAAAGTAAAATTAACAGAACTACTTCCACTCTCTTCCATGTCCAGTATAACAATGCTAGGAATATGGCGGGGGCGATCTTATATACTGGGGGGCGTATTCACTAATGATTGGTTTAGGCACCCCCTAGTCACTCCAATCACATTCCTAGCATTCTCCTGCCCCCTCAATTGGCTTTTTCTAATGGTTCTGGTCCAATCACGGGCTTTTAAAGCCCATTTCCTGAAGCATTGCATTTTGGTCGGTTCTGGTTGCTGAATTCCAAACTTTTTGGGCAAAAAGTTCTAAATTCGGCCGAACCTCGAACACCCAATGTTCGGGCCGAACCGTTCGATCATCCCTAATTATGAACAGGTTTGAGTAAAAACCCGTGTACCTTTCAATGCCAGAAAGGGTGACCTTCTTTTTAAGGGATCTGTCAGTATACTTGACCTTACAAACCGAGGATAGGGAAACACCCGAAACTGCAGCTTGTATCCCTGTGAAACAGTGGAGACAACCCAGTTGTCTTGAATTGATTCCACCCAAACCCCTGAGAACTGCAGCAGCCTTCCCCCCACCCAAGTGAGTGGGGGCGCCCCTTTACAGAGTAGGCTTTGAGGAAGAATCTCTGGGCCCACGGCTTTTTCTGACCCTGCCCCGAAGGCCTGGTTCCGATTCCAGGTAGTTGAGGCCATCGCCACTGTCTGGAATTAGAAGCACTGGTAGTATGAGAGCTGGGGAAAGAAGGACGCATACTCTTCCTTTTTACAGGTAGCAACGTACTTTCCTCCCCCCCCCCCCCGAGATCTTTTGGATATACTTATCCAGATCATCACCAAAAAGGCGCTCTCCCTGAAAAGGAAAGCTAGCCAGTAATCTTTTACATGGTAATTCCTCAGATCAGCTCTTTAGCCAAAGGATTTTGCACATATGCACGGTCATCAGAGCAAACCGTGACATTTGCCTTATGAAGTCCGTAAAAGCATCCATTGCGAAAACACAAAGTGCGAGGTAGATCTGACAGATCTTTCACAGACTCTCCTTGAGAAGGAATTGTCTTGGACACTCGCTTCATACGGTCTTTTAAAGACTGACAAACTCCTATGGCCGCTACTGCTGGTTGTATCGCAGATTCTGCAACCGCAAAGGAGGCTTTCAATAAAGATTCCAACTTCTTATCTGCTGGATCTTTAAAAACCTGGGCATTATCCACAAGGCAGGTTAAACTTATGTTAACCGAAGAAATGGCAGCATCCACAGTGGGTGGATTAGTAAACTTTTCCTCCATAGGATATAATAGTGAAAACCTTTAAGGAGGGACAAAAATCCTATCAGGATGGTCCCAATCATTATACATTTCTTGCTTCAAGAGCGGATGTATGGGAAATGTCCGAGGACTATGAGGAGGGCACAATGAGCCTAGAGAAGAAAAAAGAGACTTCAGCTGTCTCTAAGGGAGGAAATTATCCAGACCAAACCATTTCAGTAAGAGACTGAATAAACAATCTCTGGGTTTGAGAGGCCGATAGAGACACCCCTGATCCTGACTCCCCAGAATTGGAAACCTCAGCTTGACCTTCCATAGGGTCACCATCAGCTCTATCTTCCACATCCTCTGCCCAATCTTGAACTGATTCAGGGGGTGGCTCAGGTGAGGGGGATCTATCAAATTTCTTCCCTCCCTGTAATGCTGCAATCATGCCAGCAATCCTACCCTCAAAGCTGGCTAATGCCGATGCCAAATCGTCCCTAGTGACGTAGGCTGCGGCAGAAGTACTCAGAGTTGCTACTATGCGTGACAACGGTAATGGCTCAGATTGGCTAGTTACCTCTGGCTCTTCAGAAGGAGTAGACACAGTGGAAACATGGCTAGGAGCCTCAAGGCCTGATGGTGGAATAATAGTGCCCCTTTCCAGGCAGATATTGTTTTTACAGCAAGACAAACTTGAGGTACTAACTTAAGTGTACTCAAGGCCTGTGCCAAGCTCATACAGCTTATTACACACAGCACTGCTTAACCCAAGATACAGGACCTATTTGTGCCAGTAACATATACCCACAGTGGCTCACGCAACCCAGCTGCTGCTGCTCTGTGTCCCCTTCAGCCCCTGACAGAGGCAAGCGCGTTGGAAACAGTTCCTTCTAAATCGCACCTACTTATGCTGTATAGTGCATGTGCGGCGTGGTACGTGGCATCCACGTGCATGCCATTGCAATCGAACCCGCCCTCCATGTGGCATACACCTGTTTTAAACAGTGAATATTCTCACACACGCACGAACAGGCCCTATGCCACAGACAAGCCAGTAAGGCAGGAGACAAACACGGGGGCGCTTTATGCGCCAAGGCGAAAACAGCAAGCACATGGGTTGAGCACAGCTTAGGCTGAATCTAGTTTTTCACAGCTCATACCTTTCAGGTGATCAGCCCAGGGCAAGAAAACAGTGTAATATCAATAGGCAAATAAATAATGTTTTAAACATATTTTGCATAAAACCTGCCACAACAAAAAGTATCCATAGTCTCAAGCAGGGACACACAGGGCACTTGTCTCTGTTATCTTATTAAAGGGAACAGTGCAAAAAATATTTACAATTTGCAATTATGCCAGCAATTTTTACCTTTAAGGTTTGCTTGCATGTGTAAATATTTTTAAATTGGACTCACCAGTCCCGCCGCAGGATTCTGCTTTGAAACAGGAATCCAATCTTCACTCATAAGGGCAAGCTTTGTCTTGAGGACCTTCAAGGACTCCGTCCCTTTGTTTTAGAGGGGCCACGGCCTTGGATCTGTAGAGCACCCTGCACAGAGCGCCTTTGGGGTTTGGTATTCCTAGGGTCCAGATCCCAGGTTCCAGCGCCTAAAAAGGACAGCATTACAGGCAAAACCTTGTATCTGCCTGCTCCTGAGACTCAGGTACCATCTTTTTAGTCAATTGACTGTTTAAGATGGATCTGATAGCCAACCCCTTAGATTCAGTGATCTTTGATCGGGGTATGTAGCATATCTTCTTTCTTCTTTGAAGAGAAATGTGGAGAGGCTCTCCACAGTGACCATCACCTTTAGACACTGGAGAAAAAATGTATGGAAGGGGGTCATCCTTTCTGATTGGTTGTCAGTGTCCTTTACCTATAGGTGGCTATATAACCCATATGTTATGATTTATGGCTGTGTCCGGTGATGTACGAAGAGAAATCTAAAGTTTGTTAATCAAATGATCTAACTGTATTATTTAATAAAAACATGCATTACATTATCCATAACAAAACAGTACAAAGCAGAATAAATGTCCATTCAGTTTTCCTTTGATAAAATAATTTTGCAAAATTAAACATCACAATTTCGAAAATTTGTTTAACTGTAATGATCTGCCTAGAAAGTGTCAAAATATAATGAGACCAGGTGTTCTATGGCTCTTTGAAGCCTGGGAATTTCAATACAGACTGAATAGATCAGACTTAACTTCACAGGATGTGAAAGTTTCATTAGCGTGAAAGATCACCTCATTTAAATGGTTACCGCAAGTTAAATTACTGAATAATATTTATGCAGAAATGTGTTGGTGCATTGTTCAAAGGGAAATTAAAATTAAGGGAATACAATGGATAAGCATAAATTAAAGACTAGCAGCTGTACAGTTATAAGGTTTTAAAAAAAAATGGCTTATAATATATATATATATATTGTTAAGGAAATTTTCCTAGTCCCCTCTCTTTTCCACTTATTAGTCAATAAGCTTTTTTATACAAAAATCTAGCCAATGTTGTTTAGGCTACTACCATTAAAATAAGTAATGAATGATAACTGCTAAAAATAAAGATCTTATTTATTTTACAGAAAATAAACTTTAGATGAATCAATTATGACATAGATGATAAAAATCTTAAGAAACAGTGATCTTTACAAATAGTGTTGCAAATGGACAAAGTTACACAGAACCATACACGGGACAGAGGATACATGACCAGATATAGATTACCCCACACACACAGAATTTCTACGTTACCATCTTGTAGCTTAGTCAGCCTTCAGTGCAACAGAGAGGGATGAGACCCCCAGCTCAGGCTTATATCTACCCCCTCTCAGGGGAAGACCCCCTCCCTTTGCATACCTTGTATGGTCAAGGACTTAAAAAGGTTCAATTACCATTTATGGTCACCTTTACTATATAGTCAAAAAAAACAGATGGTCAGCATCCTTTGTGGTTCATCCAGCCCCCAGCTAGGTTTGACCATGAAAGGAAAGGGATGGGGAAATTACTTGATCAATACATTTTAAACATTCTCCTAGTGAAACCAAAACCCCCCCCTCCCCCTTAGTATCTCAGTAAAAGAGGAATTGGGACAGCTGTGTATGGCACCCATTTGGTGTATCAGAATGTCCACACAGCCTTTCACTGTCATATTAATAATCAGAATAATGTCCATTTCAGTTAAAAAAACACTAGAATTCAATATTTCCATTACATATCCCCCTGAAGTTCATAACTTTGAACTTAAAATTTTGTACCCACCCACAACAGCCCAGAAGGTCCAACCCCCCCACCACCACCACGGCGGCCTCCACTTCTTTTCTTGAACACGACGAAACTCTTTATCTGTTCTTATGAACACATCAACATAGACTTGAGACTGAAAAGTCATAGAAATCCTGGTGTCTCTGAGAACTCACATCCGGACCATGAGTGCATGTACAGCGATGTTTACTCACTCCTCTGCCTTGGAAGAGTGGAACTCCAACATCGATGGTGGGATCCTGGCATCTTTTAACCCCATAACAAGGGAATGCTGTGTGATGTTTGCAAAGATTGGATCGGACCGCGAGATGGCACTTTTCAACATGGTTAAGGAAAGTTCAGTCTTGCACCTTTGTCTCAAGCTATGGCATGGTGGTAGTTGTTGCTTCTTCAGGTGGTGGTAGGGAAGGCCTCCGGACAGTTGTGCATGAATACAAAAAGAAAAAAAGAATGTCAGAATACAGTTATGGGGGATCAAGAGTGTTGCAGTTGTGTGGCCATTTAAGGATTATTAATGTTAACAGGTAAAGCTAAGGTTAAAGCAGTAGGCAGGTCGAGGGATGTAAAATATAAGACCTGGATTTATAGGGATACTCTTTTTTCATTGGTTGTTAAATATGGTTCTGTGGGTTCCCACCGGACTCTTGAAGCTGAGTCGAGAAGAATGTTATAATTCACAACAAATAATTATATGGCTGGTGCCTTAGTTACATTATCTAAGAGAATAGAAGATAGAAGTCAAAAGAACAACTTAGAATATTAAACTAGGAAAGGGAAGAAAGATAGGTAAGTAATGAAAAATTAGTAAAAGGGATGAAGGGAAGAAAGATAGATAAGTAATAAAAATGAGCAGAAAGGGTAATACAAATAAAAATGAAAAGAAAAAAATTAAAAATATAAAAATTAAAAGAAAATATATAAAAACTACAGATTTTATGCTGCTCCAACTAAGATTTTTATTTACCACCTTCAACTTTGGATAGTTACAGAGCATTTAATCTGTATTAAAAGGAAAAAAGAAATTCACTAATACATAGTTGCCCTGAAATCTATTGTTGACTGCACTGAAAAAGGAGAAAAAACAAAAAGCGTTGCAGCAACTACTTTACAAAAAGGGCAACTCCTCTCCCGCACTAGTGATCAGCAGTACGAATTTGCAGGTCAGGTACACAGTAAGGAGAGATTAACAAAAAGTTGATCAAAAAAAACTTTTATAATTTAGGTAAACCTGACTGCACTTAATTACTCCAATTTAGAGGCTTCTCCCGAAAAACAAAAATTCAAAAATGTAGTTTGTTTTTCCTGTAACTTTATATTGTTTTAGGGTCCTCTATTAAATTCGCACAATACCCCACATCGGTCTCCTAATAGTTACCCAAATCAGGACAGCAACAGGGTGGAGTTCACTAAAGCTGTGGCCCTAGGACTGACGTAACCTGAGATATTTGGATTAATCTATTTTGATCTCAATATATCACCCAAATCATCCACTCTGCTCCTCTTAAGGCATCCTGATCTCCAGCTCACTTGTTACCTCCTCCCAGGCTCACTATCAGTACTGCTCCAGAATCTATAGAAGCCCATACTCCAGTATGTCCAGCCAGCTCCTACTCTCGTCCACCACTAGGTGATCCCTGAAAACTCATTTATTCAGGGAAGCCTACTCTGCTTCCACCAAGAACTTTACTGTTCTTGGTGGAAGCAGGGATGAGCATGGATTTAGAATCTGTGTGGGTTGAACTCCATAGGGAAGGAGAAAAGGGGAAAGTAATTGTGGGGGTTTGCTATAGGCCACCTAACCAAGGGGAGGAGGTAGAGCTGGAATTTTTAGCACTAATGGGTAAAGTGGCAAAATTGGGATCAGTCATCGTATTGGGGGACTTCAATTACCCCGACATTGACTGGGAAGAGGGGACTGCACACTCACAGAAGGCCCGCCTATTCACGGAAACCTTACTGGATAATTACATGTCACAGTTGGTGGATTCCCCCACCAGAGAAAACGCAGTCCTGGATCTATTGCTCACTAATGACCCAGACATAATCTCGGAGGTAGGAGTCCAGGACAACCTGGGCTCTAGCGATCACAGGATGATCACATTTAGTGTAAATAACAACATAACAAGACAAGTGGGGAACATAAGAACCCTAAACTTCAGAAGGGCAAACTTTCCAAAATTGTACTCAATGATGGAAAAGGTAAACTGGGACCAAACCCTGGGATCCCTGACCACAGAGGAAAAATGGGAATGCTTTAGGAACATATTAGGCAAAGGCATCTTGCAGTGCATTCCTATGGGAAATAAATTTAGAAGAGACAAAGCCAAACCTGGCTGGCTAAACTGTAGCGTCATAAAACTTATTAGGGGGAAAAAATTGGCCTTCAAGAAGTATAAATCAGAGGGCACAGTATCGGCTTTCGAGCAATACAAGGAGGCAAATAAGAAAAGTAAACAAGAAATCAAGATGGCTAAAATCAACTTTGAGAGACAAATAGCGGAGGATAGTAAAAAAAACCCAAAGAAATTCTTTAAATATATCAACAGCAAAAAAACTAAGGCAGAGCATATTGCACACATAATTAACAATGATGGGAGGATGGTTACAGAGGACACTGAAAAAGCAACCGTGCTAAATGCTTTTTTCTCGTCAGTCTTTACACAGGAAAAGGAGGGGTACACTGACCATGACTGTATGGTTAGTAGTAATAAACAGGACTTGCCACCATGGCTAACAGAGGGGGAAATCAGGGAAAGGCTGGATAAACTTAACACAAACAAATCACCAGGACCGGATGGCATACATCCGAGAGTACTCAAGGAACTCAGTAAAGTTATATCGAGACCACTGTTCCTGATCTTTGCTGACAGTATTAGGACAGGAGATGTACCAGGGGATTGGAAGAAAGCTAACGTGATTCCAATATTCAAAAAGGGCCAGAGGCATATCCCGGGAAATTATAGGCCTGTCAGTTTGACATCAGTAGTATGTAAACTTCTGGAGGGGATGATAAGGGACTATATTGTAGAGTTTGCTAAGGACAACAACATCATCAGCAGTAATCAGCACGGGTTTACAAATGGGCGTTCTTGTCAAACCAATCTCCTTACATTCTACGAGGAGGTGAGCTGTGAGCTAGATAGGGGGAGACCAGTGGATGTGGTGTTCTTGGATTTCGCTAAGGCGTTTGATACAGTTCCCCACAAGCGCTTAATTTATAAAATAAGGTCTGCAGGTATCGATAGCAGGGTTTGCTCTTGGATACGGAACTGGCTAAAAAGGCGGGTCCAAAGGGTAGTAATAAACAGCGCATACTCAGACTGGTCTGAGGTGGTAAGCGGGGTCCCCCAAGGCTCAGTCCTGGGACCAACCTTGTTCAATTTATTCATAAACAACATTGAGGTCGGGATCAGTAGTTCGATATCAGTTTTTGCAGATGACACAAAATTGGGCAGGGCAATAACTTCACAACATGAAGCAGATATCCTGCAGAATGACCTGGACAAAATAACAGAGTGGGCAACGACATGGCAAATGAGGTTTAACGTGGAGAAGTGTAAGGTTTTGCACTTGGGGACTAAAAACATAAAATCACAATACACGTTAGGAGGGGAGCCCTTGGGGGAATCAAAAATGGAGAAGGATCTGGGAGCATTGGTTGATGATAGATTAGGAAACAGCATGCAATGTCAAGCGGCAGCTTCCAAAGCCAACAGAATATTAGCATGCATAAAGAAAGGGATGCATTCCAGAGATAAGACTATAATCCTTCCACTTTATAAAACTCTGGTCCGACCGCATCTGGAGTATTCCGTCCAGTTCTGGTCGCCAGTCCTCAGGAGGGATGTGTTGGAGCTGGAGAGAGTCCAGAGAAGGGCAACTAAACTAATTAGGGGATTGGAGGACCTTGACTATGAAGAGCGTCTACAATCGCTCGATTTATTCTCCCTGGAGAAGAGACGTCTGAGGGGGGACATGATAGCAATTTATAAATATCTTAATGGGGATCCCAGCTTAGAAAAAAAGCTGTTCATTCGAAGGGATTGCATGAGGACTCGAGGGCATACAATGCGATTAGAGGAGAAGCGTTTTAACCTCAGGCAACGCGGGGGGTTCTTTACTGTTAGGGCAACAAGATTGTGGAATTCTCTACCACAAGAGGTGGTTTCTGCGGGTAGTATGGTGGCTTTCAAAAGACTCTTAGACTTACATCTCAAGGATCAGAACATTCAGGGGTATGGGAGATGATTACAGCCACACATGCCTACACAGGTTGAACTGGATGGACTATTGTCTTTATTCAACCTCACCTACTATGTAACTATGTAACTATGTAACTATGTAACTGTAGCCAACTCCATCAGATCATTTCCCCCTGCAGCTATTATCTTTTTCTACAACCGCCTCCCCTTGGATTATTAACCCCTTAAGTAGGGCCCTTCTATTAACACATGGCAGAAACTGCGGACGCTATTCAAATCCTGTTGCCCAACGTCTAACTACCAAACTTTTAACTTACCAAACTTTTAACTCTGCCCCAAATCCCAAAGGAAGTTTCTGCAGATGTAAAGGGATGTCATGTTTGATATGAAGTATTTTCTCTGGGGTAATAGGGGTACGTCCTGGTGTTCCTGTTATATCCATGCCAAGGACAAGAGAAGATGTGCAATTGATCCCCGAGGTAGTGTACCCTGCTGAGTACAATTTACCTGATGCTGAACACAGTGCATCACTAGATATTTGATAGAAGCACCAGTGCCCTGGTCTCAAATAATTTTAACTTTGTTTAGGAAAGGTTGGGACAATACCTCGGCATCTATGATACATGACCCCTTCCTGTGCCAGAATTGCTCACTCATGATTCTGTCTTATTTCCTTTGACATAACACAACACTTTCCTTTCTCCAGCACCCGTCAAGATCAATCATTTGAGGTTTTCCAGACTCATAAACCATCAGAACATAATGGACTCTGGGGTGTAACGCTGTAGAGTCTGATAGGATAGTACCCAAATTGACCAAGGTATACGCACGATGTTCAGTCCCTGCAATCAGGGATGAGAACAGTGCAAATCTGGTTTTGACAGCCATGGAACGGAGTCATCCACCAATCCATATGACTCATAGTAAACTTGGATACTACCCCCACCTGCCTGTCTTTGCGATGTGGAAATTGTCCCACTGAGGAAGAGGCAAACGCTTTTCCTGGGTCCTGGAACACCTCTCATTGTACCTGGGTGCTGGACAGAGTAAGTGGGATTCCTAACCCCTTCACCAACATGTAGTTCCAGACTCCCCAATGTGTTCCTGAGTACCTTCCGGTCGATAGTGTTTAAAGCACCCAGTGTCATGCCTCCAGCTCCTGCAGTCTCCAATAAACCTCTCTTTAACCGAACTATGGGAATAGTCTGAATAACCGGAGTGAAATTAACCTTCCAACATGTACACCTGATTCTTTACAAAGGCTGCACACCTTGTGACCCGTTTGTCAATCCGGTAATCAGACAATGTTATTCTTCACCCATACAACATAAACTGCGTACACTTTTCCGATAGGACTGACATGGAATGCAGGAGCATAGTACAGCACTGGGGCGCTGGTCTAACTGGCATGCAGGACACAGAATACTAGTTAAAGTACAAAAGGAGTCTAGGACAGGAAGAACACCTATGGGCACCAACTGAGGAGAATACAGCATGTCCACCCATATAACAAAAGTGAGGGCCCTTTGAATGGTCAAGGCACAAAGTCCGAAGCTGGCAACACACCATACAATTCACATCCAATTTTCCCATACAATGCTTCTTCAGAGTCATCAAAACCATACAATATGAGGCCAGACCTAAACACTCTCAAATTGGATGCAACCAGGCAGGCCCTTGTACCACATATCTGAAGGACAATCCAAAAGAAATTGAATCAATAAACAATTGCGTAGTGTGTATCCAGCTCAAGAAACTTCTGTTACTGGGCACAGATGGCCAATAATGAATAGCCATGTAAAAACAAACAGGAAACTTTAAGGGCAAATAGTTGTATGGTGTCACTGGGCAGGAAATAAGGATTAAATTACACTTGGGGACACACAGAGAGACTGCTAGGAACAAAGTCACATTAGCCCAATGCCCTGAGGCAATGAGCGAAGTTTGAAAAGACCGGACTGGCTTGGTGTGTAACTAATTCAATTAACAGCAGGGTGTGAACCAGTCGTAAACACAAGTATAACAGCAGACCCTTACAAGTTAGATCCATGGAGCTACAAGTACCATCTGTTACTGAACAGATCTATTCAAACTCTGGACAATTCCAAAATACCCTTACCAATAAATGCAGTAACACTGCCAGAGATTCATAACACTTCTTCAACCTAATATAGGTATTTAGAGTGACAATTATCCACTGCAGTCCTAATCAAATTTTCATCTATAGAACCTAAGTAAGACTGAAGATGACCAATCATATTGTCAGTGGAAATATGGCATAGCAGACTTTAACTAGTTGGTTTTGCTTACCAGTTTAGGAAAGAAACTCATTAATACCAGGGCTCTACATATGTCGGATCAGAACATACACTACACAAGGTCTAGAACCAAGCACAGCCAAATGGACTGACATCAGAAGCCCCATCCAAATAAACCTAAAAAAGAAAAATTAATTTTATATAAAGTTGTCTCTGAAGGCTGTGATCTCCTTTGGTTCTGAAAGCCATGAAACCCAATTATCGAATCTGAAGGATAAATTACCAATAAATTTAGAACTACAAATAAGTATTACATTTTTCTTCCTCCTAAAAATAAACCAATGATTAGGTACATGTGACAAAAATTAGCATATGAAACACACAATTATACAATACATTACATTCCATAAAGAAAGACTTAAACATTTTTCCTAAGTTGGAACAGTGCACTTTTTCAAAAACCAAAAATTGTTGAGCTCAAACTAATTACCACGTGGATTTTGTTTATGGTATACCATTAATTTCCCAAAAAAAAATTTTCACCATGGTCAAAAATGAGCAGCTCATAAAAAAAATATTTAGGTGGTACCATATATTCACAAATCATAATACCTCACAATGACAATCTTTAGAACTGTCTCTCTGGAAAACAAAACACATGTTAGTGAATACACATCTCAGTTCACTATTAGAGATCTCACCTTTCACTGTAATGAATTACCAGGCAATTTACATGACAATACACTCACAGATCTGACTAGAAAGGAGGGGGGTCGTGGGCTGTCAGCAGCTGTGACAAAAAACTTCAGAGGACACAACACACAGTTCATGTATTTCACAGACCAAACTTACTCTAAAATCTGTTTTGTAAGTTTGAAATTCTTTCAAAGACCCATCCCGAATCATTTCATCATTCTCATCCTGTATGGGCGCGTTCTCTAATTTAGGATTTTGGAATGGGACCCATGATCTAGGCTGTTCATACTTATTACACCTAGGCCATGTTGCAAAGCGTGCGGAGTACACTTCAAAATCACGTCTCGTTGTCCTGTACAGATTTTGTTTCACTACGTTTTCAATGGGACGTGATAGACAGAATCGAGCTATGTGGCCAAATAGTCCACATGCATAACATTTTATCTTATCTAAAGTTGTACAGCGTCTCTTAACATTAGGCTTCGTTTTAGATGACTGAGAATGTTCGATGGCTACGACAGGAAAGGTTCCAACTGGATTAGACGCTTTTTCAAATACTTTACAAGATATAGGGGCAATTTTGTGAGAACTCCTACCTTCCATGGATTTATCCCTGTTGGTACGTACATTAGGTGTGGATGTCCCACTGAATTCGGACATAACCAAATCAGTTGCTTTGTTATCCACTCTTTTTAAAGACTGAGCAAGTTGCTCCTGGCAGCTGACAGATAAGGATTTTACTTCACTTTCTGCATCCTTCAGTCTTTTTACCAGCTGATGAACTTCTTCCTGTAATCTCTTGTTTTCTATTACTAGGTGAAGGTAGCAAGCATCAAAATTTGACTTAGAAACTTCTAAAGTACTGATGTTACTTTTAGCTATATCTAGAGCTTATTTTAGGGACGTGTTTTGCAATTTCAAATGTTCATACTGTCTACTTATCCACCTGGCTGCAAAGATCAGCGGAGTCTTTCCCGCTCGCTTACTATTCCCCCTGTTCATAACTGCCACAACTTTGGGGTTGTGACTTGTTGGACAGTTTCTGCTTGTCCCTACTTTGAAGTGTTGCTTGGAAAGATTTCTCCTTAAATCCCAAAGCAAAAGCATTCACTTCCTCTGCCCTGTTCAATGATTCTAGCATCCATATACTCCAAGCATCTCTTTCATTTGGGCGTGTCATCTTTTTATGATGAGCATACCACAGCTCCTCCCATGCTTTAACCTTAAATGTCTTTTTTTTTTTTCTTCACAGGGTACAATGGGGTATTAGCTGGTGAACTCACTTTCACCAATATGCTCCAATTCCCTCCAATTGAGCCAATTTCAATGGATACCGAGGTAACCTAGGGAGGATAGCATCTGGTTTTTAGTTTTATCTTAACAAGGGGGCAGTGGATCATTATTCCAGTGTTCTCCTCTTTAGATTCATGCTTTTGGATAAATCACTGGGCAAGCTCTCTGCAAAACTTGTGTCTGGTTCCAATTTACATAAGGCGATTATGCTGTTTCTACCATTTGGTGCTGGTCAGGATCTGAAGGGATATTTACTTCCACTCCATCCTCAGTAAATTGTATTTGTGCTTTCATTTGGGAGAGCAAATCTTTTCCTAGCAAATTGCAAGGAACTGAATCGCTCAAGAGCAGGAAGGCTTCAGTTTGAAAGGGTCCAATTCAGAGTTTTGTGGGAGTGGTTTCCAGTAGGGGGATATGATGTGCCCCCTAGACCAACTCCCCTAATTGTATTTTGAATGTGAAGATTTACCTCACTGGATTTCAAAACTGAACGAGCTGGCCCGGTGTCTACTAACCAATTTAGGGTCTGATTATTTAATGTAATTTGTAGATAAGCACTTCCTTTCTCATTTGTTGAGATTACAGGTAACACCGGGAGCTCTCCACATCACTTAGAGATTCCTTTTACAGATTCCCTTTTAGGTCGTGGTGGCCTAATTTGTCTTGGAGCTCTACACTCCCTCTTGAAGTGTCCTGGTCTGTTGCAGTTGAAGCAGACAGGCTTCCTTTTTGGTTTTAGGCCGAGATCTGCACTGTTCGGTTGATCAGTGACAATGCAGATCCTCTGAGGTTTCAGTGACTCCCAATCAGCTATATTTCTTTCAATAGCAGTTGCAAGTGACAAAAAATAGGAGAGGGGCTTATCTCTCCAGTCTGAATCAGTTTTTGAGTACTTTGCTAATAAGGCCTGGGCGATTGCATAAGGCCCCAATCCTGACAATTCTGCATCTTCTCCCTGTTCATCACTCTCACTACTCTGGGGATTTGGCTCTAGTAGCGCCTCCTGCTTTTCTCTAATCCTTAGTGGCATTTGGTGTGTTTTCGCCTTAATTCTCACAGTAAAAATATTCACATCATTAGCCCTATTCATGGATTCTACCATCCATGCACTCCAAGCATCTCGTTCATTTGGGCGTATCATCTTCCTGTAGTGACTATACCACAAGGCCTCCCAGGCTTTAGGCTTAAAAGTCCCTCTTTTAGAATACTTCTTCCCAGTCCAGCAATCCCAATCTTGAATATATTTCACAACCCAAGGCCCATATTTATAAATCATCTCTTCCTTCGGGGTCAAGTGGTAGGGTTCCCCACGGTTAGACACCCTCTTTGAAGCGATTTTATTACCCATCCTTACGGATTATGGACCCTGAAATTGATTTCCCAACCTTAAGCGGTTGCCCCCCAGAGGTAGCTAATCTCTGGCCAATGATTGGGTTGACAGGTACCGCCCCTGTCACCGTTGCTGCCTTTTTCACTACTTGTCAATATAGAATTTTTCCTATGCTGACTATAGTCCTTCAAAGTTAGCCTGGAGATTCCTGAACTTCCTGCGAGTTCAAATCTCCCCCCCGTGGACTTTTCCAAAGTATTCTAAAAAAAACCAATGACTATTACTTCTGTTATCTCAAGAAAGATTAGCACAAACTTGGATGATCAGAGCCCTTTGAGTGCTTGGAGTACAGAAGGCAGTTATAATATAAACAGTGTTCACAGGTCTAATTACAAAGCTTACAATCCCCAATTAGTAGATTACAAAGAAAGATAGTTTCATACACATCAAGATTATTCAGTGCGACTTCGGCCCACAGTTGCGTTTCAATCACGAAGATTGGGAAGCGTCTTGACCAAAATCTCTTTCAGGGCTCAACTGAAACTACTTTTTGGCAGAAAAAAACACCGATTGTATAGCCACTGCCTCCAAGCGTCCCAATCTGAACCCTTATCATTCACCCTTGCACCCTCCTGCAATGAGGCGCAACTTAGCAGTTAGGATGTTTTCTCATTCACTCTCAGTACAATTTTATTTTAATTATACTGTTCATATCAGTCTCATCAAGGTATTAGTACAGACAATAGGAGAAAAAGAAAGGCAAAAAAAAATGAAAGTTCTTTTAAGAGCTTGCTAATCTTGAGACAGAGATGAGTAAAACAAAGACAATTAGCACTTAATAGATCAGCTCTGTCTCAACAAACTCCTCACACAGGGGCACCATTTGTTAAGGAAATTTTCCTAGTCCCCTCTCTTTTCCACTTATTAGTCAATAAGCTTTTTTATACAAAAATCTAGCCAATGTTGTTTAGGCTACTACCATTAAAATAAGTAATGAATGATAACTGCTAAAAATAAAGATCTTATTTATTTTACAGAAAATAAACTTTCGATGAATCAATTATGACATAGATGATAAAAATCTTAAGAAACAGTGATCTTTACAAATAGTGTTGCAAATGGACAAAGTTACACAGAACCATACACGGGACAGAGGATACATGACCAGATATAGATTACCCCACACACACAGAATTTCTACGTTACCATCTTGTAGCTTAGTCAGCCTTCAGTGCAACAGAGAGGGATGAGACCCCCAGCTCAGGCTTATATCTACCCCCTCTCAGGGGAAGACCCCCTCCCTTTGCATACCTTGTATGGTCAAGGACTTAAAAAGGTTCAATTACCATTTATGGTCACCTTTACTATATAGTCAAAAAAACCAGATGGTCAGCATCCTTTGTGGTTCATCCAGCCCCCAGCTAGGTTTGACCATGAAAGGAAAGGGATGGGGAAATTACTTGATCAATACATTTTAAACATTCTCCTAGTGAAACCAAAACCCCCCCTCCCCCTTAGCATCTCAGTAAAAGAGGAATTGGGACAGCTGTGTATGGCACCCATTTGGTGTATCAGAATGTCCACACAGCCTTTCACTGTCATATTAATAATCAGAATAATGTCCATTTCAGTTAAAAAAACACTAGAATTCAATATTTCCATTACATATATATACTGTATATATATACAGTTTATTTATGAACTAAGAAACATTTTACATTTTAGTGGCGGTTAATATTTGTGCGATGCGGGAACGCGTGTTCCCGCATCGCACCCCTAGCAGTTCACACTTCCATATGCTATACGCTGGGGGTATCAATTAATAGTTAAGGACACCCCCAGATAAGATCGCATATCGCAGTGCGATCTGTAAGTTCGCACAGAATCGGATCGCACTAGTGTGAACCACCATGCAATCCGATTCTGCTGCGGACCAAAAAGGGTCTTTTAGTGCGATTGCGGTGGGAATTCAGCCATACAAACTGTATGGCTGAATTTGCACCGCACAGAGATCGCATGTAATTTTAGGAGCAGTGCACTACATGCGATTTCTGTCATCGCACTAATGTGAACCGGCATTTAAGGAACAACCGGATGCAATATATAGAACCAAGGCTTTTTCCATATTTCTCAGCTTGACCAACAATTAGTTGGACAAGATACATGTAACAGTATTGCCAGATTAGTGAGGCAACTAATGTGTTAACCACTTAAGCCCTGGAGGATTTGGCTGCTAAAAGACCAGGGGGTATTTTGTGATTCGGCACTGCGTGACTTTAACGGACAATTGCGCGGTTGTGCGACGCTGTACCTAAACTAATTTGACGTCCTTTTTTTCCCACAAACAGAGCTTTCTTTTGGTGGTATTTGATCACCTGTGCGATTTTTTGATCACGCGCTATAAACAAAAAAAGAGCGTCAATTTTGCAAAAATAGCAATATTTTTCACATTTTTTTATATGAAATTCCCCCCCAAAAAAAGTAAAAATCAAAATTTTTTAACATTTTCGGCCAATTTGTTTTATGCTACCTAAGCTTGGTAAAAAAAATCGCAAAAATCGTATTTTGATTGGTTGGCGCAAAAGTTATCGCGTTTACTAACAAAGGGAAAGATTTTTGTCATTTTTGTTGTTTTTTTTTAACGCATAATGGCGGCGATCTGTGATTTTTTTTGCTGTACTGCGACATTGCGGCATTGACTGACATTTTTGACACTTTTGGGGTTACCAGTGACATTTCTACAGTAATCAGTGCTATACATATGCACTGTTACTGTAAAAATACACTGGCAGTGAAGGGGTTAACTTTATTTGAGAGGGAGGGGCTGTGTGTGTCCCTAGGGGCGTGATTCTAACTGTGATTGGCTGTGGCTTGAGGTGTAGGGACACTGATCAACGGTCCTACATAGTAGAACCGTATGATCAGGGTTTCTACACAGGGAGAACTGACAGGCAGCTTGTTTACACAAGCTGCCTGCTTTTCTCCCTCTCCCCTTTTATAACCTTTCATTATCTCAGTCTCTCATCACATCCCCCCATCTCACCTCACTTTATTTTTCATTCTCACACCAATCTTTATTTTCCCTCACCACACACATCAGTTCAGCAACATTAAGTTGTGTACTTAATACAATTAATTACCACTAATTATTGCCATTTACTCTATTCAGTTATACTCCGCTTACCCAGCAACATTTCTACAAAGTTACTCTGTTGTGACACCTTCGCCTTGCCCGCGGACCTCTCGTGCCCTCAGCTCCCGGGGGAGACATCAGGGGTTGTTGCCCCCACCCCCAGAACCAGTCACTGTTGGAGCTACTGTGTAAGTGTTGGGGTTATGGGGATCTTGCTTCCTATTCCCCCCCCCCTTTTTCTCCCCTTCTTCCCCAATTTCCAAATTACCATCTAATGCAATGCACCTATACGCTTATACTCATTTACTTTTAGATATGATCATACACCGACTCTGAAGAAGTGGCGTTAGTCCACGAAACGCGTCAGTCAATGGATGTTATGTTGTCATGTTAATACTCTGTACTATTGTTTCATTGCCATGTTGGTTCTTTTGAGATTGTAATTGTTGGGGTGTACACCATGTACTTTACTACTTTATTGTGACTATACCATGTCAGCCTATACGTGCAATACATCATGATTACCCCCTTTTTATGCATCAATAAATATGATATAATTATTTTTTACTCAGTCATGTCTCTCATTCAAAGTCCCAACCTTTTTTCTATTGTCTCAATTGATATTAGGGATGGAGGCGCACGGCTAATCCCACCGTGCGTTTCACTTAAAGTCCCGCTTTCTCCCCCCCTTGTCTTTCCCGAATTAGGGATGGAGAGACATGACAGGTTGATACATTTTTGTTTCACTGTGCATTGACTGCACATATTGGCTTAACATTTTTTAGCCTAAACGTGCTGTGTCAATATAGATTCCCTCTGGCTTGCTGGGGGTCTCTTTGCACTTTAGTCACAGGTATCAGCCCCTGTTATATTCATATATTTATATATTCCATATACTCCATACTGGATACATAATTATTTTTCAAGGGCTTATATGTGATCATACAAGGGCTTTCCGGTTTGCTCCAGCGGTGCTAGCTGGCGGTGATGGCTCTCTCCCCTCTGCAATCCTCGGGAGCTGCGATGTATGACGGGTGCCCTCCCCTTCCCCCTATGCTCCTTCGAGCGCGGCGGATCGGGTGGGCGTTCCCGACACACATCGGCGTCACGCCCTGCGCCGACGTGTGACGTCATTTGGCGCCGCACGCCGACGGCTGTTGTTCCATCCGGTGCATAAGAGGAAGCCGGCTGGGCGGAATGGCGTCTGCCTCCGCTCTGCGGCTCCATATCTTTGCACCTCGTGACGCTGGGCGCTTGATGGTCGGCGGGCTCGGGCGTCACTGCGTGTCACACTCTCCTTTCTGGCTGGATTTACTCCTTTTACAGGTTATTTCACATCATCCTTCTACCTTTACTACTCTCACACAAATTCCCCTCCCTTATTACTCCGCTTTTCATTCAGTCACCATTACACGCTTCCTTATCAGGCACAGCTGGTAGTCGGGTTGCTTCCGACTTTATTTAAATCTATCACCTCATTCACAATTTTTACCACCATCACATTACCCCCCCTTTTTCCTGCCTTTATTAGTTCATCTTACCACATATCACCCCCCCCACACCCATTCACCCAACATAATTTCCAGGTTCTATATGTTTTGGCATTTCCCTTACTATATATACCATTTACTAGTATTTTGTTCTCCACATAGTACATGGTCATGTCGGTATTTTATTACCATACATACTAACTAAGTAGCCTTATATCCCTTATATAGTACATACTTATCTATTACAGTTAATATTTATACTCATTTCATACAGATATACTTTGGCTACTGCTATATATTTATCATAATCATGACCCTTTTATAACCTTTCATTATCTCAGTCTCTCATCACATCCCCCCATCTCACCTCACTTTATTTTTCATTCTCACACCAATCTTTATTTTCCCTCACCACACACATCAGTTCAGCAACATTAAGTTGTGTACTTAATACAATTAATTACCACTAATTATTGCCATTTACTCTATTCAGTTATACTCCGCTTACCCAGCAACATTTCTACAAAGTTACTCTGTTGTGACACCTTCGCCTTGCCCGCGGACCTCTCGTGCCCTCAGCTCCCGGGGGAGACATCAGGGGTTGTTGCCCCCACCCCCAGAACCAGTCACTGTTGGAGCTACTGTGTAAGTGTTGGGGTTATGGGGATCTTGCTTCCTATTCCCCCCCCCTTTTTCTCCCCTTCTTCCCCAATTTCCAAATTACCATCTAATGCAATGCACCTATACGCTTATACTCATTTACTTTTAGATATGATCATACACCGACTCTGAAGAAGTGGCGTTAGTCCACGAAACGCGTCAGTCAATGGATGTTATGTTGTCATGTTAATACTCTGTACTATTGTTTCATTGCCATGTTGGTTCTTTTGAGATTGTAATTGTTGGGGTGTACACCATGTACTTTACTACTTTATTGTGACTATACCATGTCAGCCTATACGTGCAATACATCATGATTACCCCCTTTTTATGCATCAATAAATATGATATAATTATTTTTTACTCAGTCATGTCTCTCATTCAAAGTCCCAACCTTTTTTCTATTGTCTCAATTGATATTAGGGATGGAGGCGCACGGCTAATCCCACCGTGCGTTTCACTTAAAGTCCCGCTTTCTCCCCCCCTTGTCTTACCCGAATTAGGGATGGAGAGACATGACAGGTTGATACATTTTTGTTTCACTGTGCATTGACTGCACATATTGGCTTAACATTTTTTAGCCTAAACGTGCTGTGTCAATATAGATTCCCTCTGGCTTGCTGGGGGTCTCTTTGCACTTTAGTCACAGGTATCAGCCCCTGTTATATTCATATATTTATATATTCCATATACTCCATACTGGATACATAATTATTTTTCAAGGGCTTATATGTGATCATACAAGGGCTTTCCGGTTTGCTCCAGCGGTGCTAGCTGGCGGTGATGGCTCTCTCCCCTCTGCAATCCTCGGGAGCTGCGATGTATGACGGGTGCCCTCCCCTTCCCCCTATGCTCCTTCGAGCGCGGCGGATCGGGTGGGCGTTCCCGACACACATCGGCGTCACGCCCTGCGCCGACGTGTGACGTAATTTGGCGCCGCACGCCGACGGCTGTTGTTCCATCCGGTGCATAAGAGGAAGCCGGCTGGGCGGAATGGCGTCTGCCTCCGCTCTGCGGCTCCATATCTTTGCACCTCGTGACGCTGGGCGCTTGATGGTCGGCGGGCTCGGGCGTCACTGCGTGTCACACTCTCCTTTCTGGCTGGATTTACTCCTTTTACAGGTTATTTCACATCATCCTTCTACCTTTACTACTCTCACACAAATTCCCCTCCCTTATTACTCCGCTTTTCATTCAGTCACCATTACACGCTTCCTTATCAGGCACAGCTGGTAGTCGGGTTGCTTCCGACTTTATTTAAATCTATCACCTCATTCACAATTTTTACCACCATCACATTACCCCCCCTTTTTCCTGCCTTTATTAGTTCATCTTACCACATATCACCCCCCCCCCACACCCATTCACCCAACATAATTTCCAGGTTCTATATGTTTTGGCATTTCCCTTACTATATATACCATTTACTAGTATTTTGTTCTCCACATAGTACATGGTCATGTCGGTATTTTATTACCATACATACTAACTAAGTAGCCTTATATCCCTTATATAGTACATACTTATCTATTACAGTTAATATTTATACTCATTTCATACAGATATACTTTGGCTACTGCTATATATTTATCATAATCATGACCCTTTTATAACCTTTCATTATCTCAGTCTCTCATCACATCCCCCCATCTCACCTCACTTTATTTTTCATTCTCACACCAATCTTTATTTTCCCTCACCACACACATCAGTTCAGCAACATTAAGTTGTGTACTTAATACAATTAATTACCACTAATTATTGCCATTTACTCTATTCAGTTATACTCCGCTTACCCAGCAACATTTCTACAAAGTTACTCTGTTGTGACACCTTCGCCTTGCCCGCGGACCTCTCGTGCCCTCAGCTCCCGGGGGAGACATCAGGGGTTGTTGCCCCCACCCCCAGAACCAGTCACTGTTGGAGCTACTGTGTAAGTGTTGGGGTTATGGGGATCTTGCTTCCTATTCCCCCCCCTTTTTCTCCCCTTCTTCCCCAATTTCCAAATTACCATCTAATGCAATGCACCTATACGCTTATACTCATTTACTTTTAGATATGATCATACACCGACTCTGAAGAAGTGGCGTTAGTCCACGAAACGCGTCAGTCAATGGATGTTATGTTGTCATGTTAATACTCTGTACTATTGTTTCATTGCCATGTTGGTTCTTTTGAGATTGTAATTGTTGGGGTGTACACCATGTACTTTACTACTTTATTGTGACTATACCATGTCAGCCTATACGTGCAATACATCATGATTACCCCCTTTTTATGCATCAATAAATATGATATAATTATTTTTTACTCAGTCATGTCTCTCATTCAAAGTCCCAACCTTTTTTCTATTGTCTCAATTGATATTAGGGATGGAGGCGCACGGCTAATCCCACCGTGCGTTTCACTTAAAGTCCCGCTTTCTCCCCCCCTTGTCTTACCCGAATTAGGGATGGAGAGACATGACAGGTTGATACATTTTTGTTTCACTGTGCATTGACTGCACATATTGGCTTAACATTTTTTAGCCTAAACGTGCTGTGTCAATATAGATTCCCTCTGGCTTGCTGGGGGTCTCTTTGCACTTTAGTCACAGGTATCAGCCCCTGTTATATTCATATATTTATATATTCCATATACTCCATACTGGATACATAATTATTTTTCAAGGGCTTATATGTGATCATACAAGGGCTTTCCGGTTTGCTCCAGCGGTGCTAGCTGGCGGTGATGGCTCTCTCCCCTCTGCAATCCTCGGGAGCTGCGATGTATGACGGGTGCCCTCCCCTTCCCCCTATGCTCCTTCGAGCGCGGCGGATCGGGTGGGCGTTCCCGACACACATCGGCGTCACGCCCTGCGCCGACGTGTGACGTAATTTGGCGCCGCACGCCGACGGCTGTTGTTCCATCCGGTGCATAAGAGGAAGCCGGCTGGGCGGAATGGCGTCTGCCTCCGCTCTGCGGCTCCATATCTTTGCACCTCGTGACGCTGGGCGCTTGATGGTCGGCGGGCTCGGGCGTCACTGCGTGTCACACTCTCCTTTCTGGCTGGATTTACTCCTTTTACAGGTTATTTCACATCATCCTTCTACCTTTACTACTCTCACACAAATTCCCCTCCCTTATTACTCCGCTTTTCATTCAGTCACCATTACACGCTTCCTTATCAGGCACAGCTGGTAGTCGGGTTGCTTCCGACTTTATTTAAATCTATCACCTCATTCACAATTTTTACCACCATCACATTACCCCCCCTTTTTCCTGCCTTTATTAGTTCATCTTACCACATATCACCCCCCCCACACCCATTCACCCAACATAATTTCCAGGTTCTATATGTTTTGGCATTTCCCTTACTATATATACCATTTACTAGTATTTTGTTCTCCACATAGTACATGGTCATGTCGGTATTTTATTACCATACATACTAACTAAGTAGCCTTATATCCCTTATATAGTACATACTTATCTATTACAGTTAATATTTATACTCATTTCATACAGATATACTTTGGCTACTGCTATATATTTATCATAATCATGACCCTTTTATAACCTTTCATTATCTCAGTCTCTCATCACATCCCCCCATCTCACCTCACTTTATTTTTCATTCTCACACCAATCTTTATTTTCCCTCACCACACACATCAGTTCAGCAACATTAAGTTGTGTACTTAATACAATTAATTACCACTAATTATTGCCATTTACTCTATTCAGTTATACTCCGCTTACCCAGCAACATTTCTACAAAGTTACTCTGTTGTGACACCTTCGCCTTGCCCGCGGACCTCTCGTGCCCTCAGCTCCCGGGGGAGACATCAGGGGTTGTTGCCCCCACCCCCAGAACCAGTCACTGTTGGAGCTACTGTGTAAGTGTTGGGGTTATGGGGATCTTGCTTCCTATTCCCCCCCCCTTTTTCTCCCCTTCTTCCCCAATTTCCAAATTACCATCTAATGCAATGCACCTATACGCTTATACTCATTTACTTTTAGATATGATCATACACCGACTCTGAAGAAGTGGCGTTAGTCCACGAAACGCGTCAGTCAATGGATGTTATGTTGTCATGTTAATACTCTGTACTATTGTTTCATTGCCATGTTGGTTCTTTTGAGATTGTAATTGTTGGGGTGTACACCATGTACTTTACTACTTTATTGTGACTATACCATGTCAGCCTATACGTGCAATACATCATGATTACCCCCTTTTTATGCATCAATAAATATGATATAATTATTTTTTACTCAGTCATGTCTCTCATTCAAAGTCCCAACCTTTTTTCTATTGTCTCAATTGATATTAGGGATGGAGGCGCACGGCTAATCCCACCGTGCGTTTCACTTAAAGTCCCGCTTTCTCCCCCCCTTGTCTTCTCCCTCTCCCCCGCCGATCGCCGAGTGACCGGCGGACATCGGGTCCGCCGGTCACACGCGCGGGGGGCCCGTGACCGCGCGGGAGTGCGCCGCCGGCGGCGCGCGCTCGCTCCCCAAACCCTCCCAGGCAAGTGACATTTATATACGTCACTTTGCCTGTGAGGGGCTGACCGCCGCAGTATATTTACTTGCGGCAGTCGGCAAGTGGTTAAAAATAGGAGGTGACCACATTCAGAAAAAAATCTGGTGATAGCAACATTTGTTTTCCTTTGAGTTCCTAAGCTTCTGACAGATGAGAAAAGGCAATCAGTCAGGCTTAGCTCAAGCTAGAACTACACCACCTTGCTAAACAGGAGCAAACTAATTATAAAACCCCCATACTACACTAAAAAGAAACAAAAAAAAAAAAAACATAATTTAATTGGTACAGTAATAATGTCAAGATGAAAATATATCGAGGACTCTTAAAGACTTTTATATTATGTATTCATGTATCAGTATAGCAGTCTAGAGTCCCCTTTTAATCCCTGAATATATTTAAACATCGTAGTTTCAGAAATTCAGAGGGCCTGATTCATAGTACGGCGAATTGGCGAATTGGCGTTTTGGCGGGTTTTTTGCGAACCGGCGAATTAGTACATCTGAATTGGTATTCAGAGAACGGCGGGCGGACAATAACGCCTAGTGTGAGATTCATTAAGATGATACAAGGTCAGAGCGCGACTTTAAAACACGCCAGCTGAAAGCTCGACTAATGTTTTGCCAAATTTTCCCCTGTACCCCCAAAAATCCCAAATCACTGTGGAAGGTGTGGAAAACAATTTGGAGATGACTGGCTTTTAAAAAATGTCAAAAACTGACTTAGAAAGAGAGATATCTGCAAAAGTGTAGAAAGGTAAAAAAGCTCCTCCAGCCCCGAGCTGTGAACGCGCGAATGTGCGCATGCGCAACGCCAAATAGGCTCAAAAAATTCCGCTAGCACGATTTTGGGCAATTTTTTTTTTGAATACCGATTGAAAATCCGCTGTCTCACCCATAGAAAATGGAAAAAAACGGCGGAATTGGAAAAACATGCACACTTCCAACAAGGGATCCTTTAGTAAACACCATCACATTCCATACACTTTTCCTGCTAACTCTGAAATAATAACAGTGAAATCTACAGTGTTTATATAGAACCTCCACATTATCTGAAAAATCCCACAAAATATTACATTGGGGAACGGGTCGTCAGATAGAACAAAAATAGATGTAAAACATATTTCAAAGAAAGATTATTAGCATTTCACAAATATAAAGGAAATGTCACAATTTTGCCAATATTCTATGTGTTTCAAAAGAATGTTTTTCTAAATATATTGCAAATACTACATTTTCTTCCATATGGGTATGGCCAAGTGTTAGCATTTGACTACACATTTAACTGAAGGTATATATATATATATCCCCATACTTGGCTAATTAGCAAAGTATGCCCAACAAACAAATATAGCTTTAGCTCACAATATTGCTACATATTCACTTTATGTGGCATCTTTTGTATTTTGTTAATGTCTTTAGATTAAAAGTTTGCTGATACACATGCCTTTTTCAAACATGAACAAAATTAATGATGTGAACATTTGGAGACCTCCAAGTGTTGCCCATAGAGAGGGCTCCTTCTGGATTCGAACTTACAAACCTACAGCAGGAAGGCAGACTCCCTAATGATTGTGCTATTTCTCAGTGTGCGTTGGGTGTTTTCCTCATGCCGTCAAAATGCTCACATGGTAACAGGGGCCATTGAACTGAATAGGATTGGACTTTTTGGCTGTTTTGGGAGTTGATCCTTGAGCTGTACAAATCCCCCTCAAACACCCCCAAACGGGCTACGTTCACATGTAGGTGTTGTGGTCTGTTTTTGGGGCTTTTTTAGGTGATTTCATATAAAAATGCCTGCCCAAAAAATGTATGTCAAAACGCCTGGGAAAACGCCAGCAAAAACGCCCATAAGAACGCCTGATATAATTGCCACGCCAAGATTAGGGATGTTCATGAGTGATGAGTCAGATTGTTGGCTTACATATCTGTTCAATCTTCACAATCTCAACTCCCAAATCCCAAAAGGTGTGTTTCAATTGTTTCCCTAAATATATATTTCTTTCTCTCTCGCTCTCTCATGTACTTGTATATATATGTATGTATTCCTGTTCCTAAACATTCTAAATAATGACTAGCAAACTTGAAGAGAGAATTTTATCAATTCACATATATACACACCTACATACATACATACATGTATTTGGGTTGTTGAGGTCTCTCTCCTCCTCCTCATTTCTATTTCCCTTTTTTTGGCAACTGAGCATGCTCCAAAACACACAGGACACACACAGTTAAATTTCTGCCTGGGAGTTAACATTCTGGGTGTGTGTTTCCCTTAATTATATATAGGTCACTCAGACAGCAGGAAAGATTTGACCTAGGAAGAGGTCCAATATATTGTGTGTCTCATGCTTTATGGTTAACATTTGGGGGCCTTTGTTATTTATGGAGGTGGGATTTGGCTGTGTTGTCTGTTATGTCCAAAGACACATAAGCCCACTTGACTCTCTGTAAGTATTTATTGCTGTTAACATAATTGTGTATTGTTCTGTCAATCTGCACATGTATCTGTAGATTATGGGCTCTTTGTGGATGTATATGGTATAAATGTTGTACAAAGGTTGTTTTTGTTTAAAAAATACAAATCTGTGCCTTCAATGGGATACTGTGGAGACTGTGCCAAAAATATGTCATGTGAAATGTTTGAGCTGTGTATTCTCTGTGTAATAAACAGCATGTTTCTAATATTTTTTTCAAATGTCTTCATGTGTATAAATAAAGTTTTCTGGTGTCCACAAATGTATGTATTTTTATTGAATTTTTTAAGTTAGATATGCTTAATGGTTGTGTAAGGTGACTATTGGCGAATTCGCTAATATACAAAACAGCGTTCTCACATTTGTAAATGCAACCGGAAACTAAACTATTTGTGGGTGCACACGTTTCCAGAAATTGTCCAGGCCCTCCCGCAAGTCTGTGCATCATGGCTCCTGCGCTCTTTACTGCCGAAATTGTGGCATTTGTGTGTAAGGTAAGGAGGGGGGGTGAATGTGCGAGATGGGGGATGGGGGATGGTGGCTGGGGGGCTGGGTGGGTGTCGCTTATCTAGCGGGTGTGCAAGTAACTTTTGGTCAACTGATATGCGCATGCACTTTCTGCCTCTTAGACTTGAGCTAGAAGCTTCCTGTTATAGAAAGTTCCTAAATGTGAACCTGTTCCCTACACTATATATATATATATTTATATATATATATATATATATATATATATTTTTTTTTTTTTTTGTATATAATATATATATATATATATATATATATATATATATATATATATATATATTGTGTGTGTGTGTGTATATATATATATATATATATATTGTGTGTGTATGTATATATATATATATATATATATATATATATTGTGTATAATATATATATTGTATATAATGTGTATATATATTGTATATAATGTGTGTGTGTGTGTGTATATGTGTATATATATATATATATATATATATATATATATATTATATACAATATGTATACATTATATAAAATCTATATATTTTATACATATATACAATATATTATATACAATATATTATATACAATATATTAGTGTATATAATAGGGAACAGGTTCACATCTCGGAACTTTCTATATAGATATAGATAGGCATACCCTGTTTTAAGTACACTCACTTTACATACACTCGTGAGTAAGGACATGTTCAGCTTGGCATGACACTGCTCACAAACCATAAGTGACAGGGATAACAAACTTAGGGAGCACCGAGAGGGTACCCAGGACTACAACATATCCATTTTGTGGCTGGCCAGCTTGCCTAGGTAATCTATCATGTCATAGTCCTGGATCCCCTTAACATGCTCCCACATGGTTTGGGAGCAAGGCCATGTCAATGTGGCCAAAATTTCCTATGGAGCTGGTGTATTTACATGCATTGAGAAAAGAAAAAAGGGATTGCTTCACTTTAAGTACATTTTCGGTTTACATACATGCCCTAGTCCCATTGTGTACTTAAAGTGTGGTATGCCTGTATATAGATAGATTTTATTAGTTTCTACTTTTACACTAAATGTAACACAATTATCTGTGACAGATTGCCATGACGCTTTGGAATCTGTCTAGATAAAGACAAATGTATTGCCCCTTTTCATATATGCAAGATTAGAAACATTATATTCCCTAAATACATAGTGCCAAAAATTATTGCCTTAAATACATACATACACACTGCAAGCTCTGCATCCTTTGTCTTGTCGGAGACTCGCCATCATAAGCTGGATCTGCACACAGCAGCTAATTTGTTCACCTGAGATGGAATCAGTGCTCACAAAAATATGGACTGGTCATGTCTTCAAAGGATTGCTTTGGACAAATTACCTCTAAACGAAACACATGAGTGTATAATCACTTGTCTTAATGGATCACATTCACAACACACGCATCTCACACTGCCATATGTGATTCAATGGGGGTGTCCATTGCAAGTTAAATACGCCCCCAGATCCCATTGCTTTGTTAATTTACAGATCTAACTGGAATCTGATGGCACTGCTGTCAACCACTATGCCATCAAATTCTGCTGGGGACCTTTAAAAAGGATTATGTGTGATTGTGTGGATAATTCTGCCACATTAAATTCTCATCTCCCACATACCATGTGCTCCTCTTGCAGGAATTGCGAATCCAGGGTAATTCAGCACAGCATAATGAACAGACACACCCAATCAGACAGCTCATGTTAAAAGGGACCTGAAAAGCAATCTGCATGGCTTGCTTTTCCAAGCATTGGCTAGTTTAGTGAGCCTGGACTAATAACAGTCACTGTAATGCTACCCATACTGCTGTCCTTTTAACATGGTGACAAAAGTTGATACCTATGCTACATGTGTGTAAAGTTACTTTCACCCTGCTAAATGGACAGCAATAAGGTTGTAAATACAGTGACTGTAATTAACATGCCAAGGGCTATGAATTGTACATGTATTCTAGCTAAATATAGCAGCTTCATTAGGAAACATTTATTTTTCATCTCTCTTATCTCCATCTCTGCTGCATGTTATTTTGGCAGAGGAATTCTATCCCATCAGCAGAGGAAGCACAAGGCTGTGCAGTGATGGACAGTGCACCCTGTGTACCCATTGGCTAAGGAGGCAGCAGGAAGCGGATCAGCCTGCCTCCTGTTACCTCCTCAGCCAATGAGTAGCTGAAAGGCTCTTAACTCCCTTCCTCCTAACATCTCCTGAGTCCCAGCCCTGCCAGCTAATTTAGTGTTCTTACTATGCATTTATCCTTCGGCGCTTCTCCTGCCTTATGTGTCAACTGGCTACTGTCTCCTGCACACTTCATGGATGGCGGGTCCGGGGCCCCTACAGGCACTCGGGCCCCCTACATGTGTATTGGCCGTGCCCCCCTGATGGCGGCCCTGGGTGTGTAATGAAAGGACAATTGACAAAATGTCTATATCATGTAGAGGAAATCACCAGTGTGGGGCAACCTATGTCATGGAGGTAGATTTGGACATCGATGTATATGTATCACCAGAAATGGGATTCTTTGTTCTACAAAATCTCAAAGACGACCTAGCATGTTTTTGTAAGACTGTACTTTTTTGGACATACTTGGACTCAAACATACATCATTGCTCTTTTCACAGCTCCTCCTCCTCTGGGGGTATGATAAGGTGAACATGCATCTTCACCAAAAGTACAAGATGATGTGTTGTCTCCGGATGAGGCTGCGGCAGAGATTCAACTTCCTGCCTCTTGTGGTGGATCTTCAGCGGGCCTGGAGTGATGCCAAAAGGCGCTCACCCAGGCTCCTGAAAAAGGCTGTTGAGCAAATCTCCGGTAAGTAAAAATATACATGACATGTGACCAGATAGGTTACAATTTTGTGGGTAGGTGGACATGTGTTTAGGTATGCAACAACACAAATACCAACAACCCCCTCCCCCTCCCCTCCCTCTCGCTCCTACCTTTCCTACCTCCATCAAGTGTCTCTTCACAACCTTTAATACTACTATGTAAATTAGTATTTTTGATGTTTCTTTTTTCTCTTCTGCTTCTAGCCAAAGCGGACGGGCGACACCCTCTTGTACTTTTGGTGAAGAAGGGGAGGAGGAGGACGGCCACATTGAAATATGCCTTCAGAGGCAGCGAGCCATTTGAGCTGCTAGAAATTGTGGATCGTAAGTAGAAAAATGTACATTGTAGAAATGTCAAATCTCTAATCACATTTCACAGAGCCCCCTTTACATCGGAGTCTCCAGACTTACTACACTGTAAGAGGGAAGTGTGAAGACTCTGATGTAAGGAGAGTTCTGGGAACCATTATTTGAGGGGGGAAGCTGGGGACTCTGGTGTAAAAGGGAACTCTGTGGTCACCAAAGCTCCCCCATACATCAGAGCTTACAGAAACCCCCTTACACTTCCCTTCCTCAGTCCACCACAGTCAAGGGCACAACAAGTCCCACTGCAGAAGGCTACCTGCTTGGACTTGTACTGCTCTCTGTAGGGGACTAAGGAACTACTGCCTGCTATGCTAAGACTTGTAGTGCCCTCTGTTAGGGACTAAGGATTCCTCAGTCCTCCACATTCTAGGGCACTATAAGTCCCAGCATAGTGGGCTGTCATACCTCAGTCCCTCACAGCTCGGGGCAAAAACAACAGAGTTAAACATCTAAAGGACAACTCCAAACCAAACTAACAATAATGGATAGAGTCCATATGCTATATAATGTCAAAGACCCACTACCCCTCACCTTCCACCTCGGGTGCTGTCATTGTGTAGGGCAGAGGGCTCCATCTCCACCATGTTTGGCATTCATGTCAGATATGCAGGACTTGCTCAGCTCCACTCTCTTCCCTGGCAACTGAGTCTGGCGTCATTGGGGATCTTTCCTCCTCTAGAAAACACCCAGGGGCCCTCTCCTTGTCCCCCAGCCACCCAGGGCCTTCTTCTCCTCCTCCTCCACCAACCATTTTCGGACTCTTCCAACTTCCCTGGGGCTACTCACCCCCTTTGCATAGTAGACACCACAAATCTATGAGCAGCCTGCAAAATATCAAGTCTGGGCCTGGTTACCTGTATGTTCTGGATCCAGGGCGGAGCTCTCCTCCCAGAGCAACAACCGATGATAGCAGAGTGAGTTGACCAGGCAGTAACTTCCTACTGGTGCAGGTACACACCTACCGATTCCTCAACATCTTAGGATAACATGATCAGACGGCCAATCCCCAGTCAGAGAAGGAGGAGTAAGTGTCAGCGGACAACAGACACCTGGCAGACGCAGTGAAGGGACTGCAGCACACTCCTGCAAATTTTAGATCCGAGGATTGAAAGCAATCTTTTACTTGGGCGATTTCCCTGACTGCGCCCTTCGAAATGTTGGTGCTCCGCCACTGGCCGCAAGGCCACTGTAGGTGCGAGGCCTTAGGCGACCGCTTAATTTGCATGGTGCCCTCCTGTTTTAAAACATGGTCAATGCATCTCATTGGTGTAAGTGCACTTCTATGTTCTGAATTGTAGGGGCATTGAGTATGGTGCTAGCATGATGAGAGGTTACTGCCTATTTGTGTCCATAAATAATATATAATGTATTTTTTTTATGTTATTTCTTTTTTTTTTTAGAAACCGGTGATGAGGATCGGGAGCCTCAGCCTTCTCAGGCCCACTGTAAGTAATGTGGATGTGCTGGTGTGTTGTGTATTAGGTCTAACTTGGAGGAATGATTGTTTTTTTTTTTTTAATTTTGTGGTTGATGTCGCTTCAGCAACAGAGGAGCCTCAAGCAGGGCCAAGTTACCTTGATTCGGGCCAGGAGGATGAAGAGGCCAATTTTTCCGGGAATGAGGAGGACCTGGGCTCTCCTCAAATGGGAAGTAAGTATTCTACATGTGTTTGTGTGTTCAATGTGTCCTGGGAAATATAAGGGCTTCAATATATATATTTTGCCATTGGGGTTATGTAGCAGCTGACATTGAGGATGTTTGTTGTGGAGGACTGGGGAAGAGGGGCCGCTGCTTACCCAGTCCACTGTAACTACTACCTTCAATGTTTCCCAACTACTTTCTGTGTGCCTTTATCAAATAGCTTTTGTTCAAGGATTGTATTGTGTCTTTGTGTTTCTAGGAGATACGACACCATCCCCCCATGAAGGGACACCATCCCCCCATGAAGGGACACCATCCCCCCATGAAGGGTCTCCCCCATCCTCCCCCACTCCAGGGGTGGAGGCGGATGATGTTTGTGGCTCCCCTGAACTAGTCTGTAAGTACATAAAATTAGATTATCACATGTATTATGTGTGCTAGGATGATGTGTATCTAGGATAATCTAAGTTGGAGTAAAAGCAAGTGCAGTTTTGCTATATGTGACAGGAAGGTTGGTCATGAAACACTCTTGCTTAACCTTCATGTTTGAAAGGTGGTTTTGGGGAGCATTACAGGACATGTTATTATTTTTAAGCTTTCTCAAGCCACCCTATTCTAAATTGGTGTTAGTTTCTCTACATTGGAAATGGTGTGCTTTGTACTTCTAAATTTTTGGGGGCCATGTTAATTTACTCATGTCCTGATTTAGTCAACACTGAAAATGCGTGTTTATCAATCTTTCATAAATACTCTTCCTCGGTAATGTACCACATTCCAGTTCACAATTTGTGTTCTTTTTGTGCAGTTTCTCCTGAGCCGGCAATCCCATCATGTTCTGGGGGCCAACAAAACCTTGTTGATGGTAAGTTGTGTGCTTTTGCAGTAATGTGTCTACTTAGTAAGTGGAGAAATGCTAACTGTGTATGTCCCCGATCAGGCTTCAAGTTGTTCTAAAGGCAGCAGGTTCTTTATGTGAATGCATTCTATGCATTAGTATTCCAAGTGATAGGTATGCATATTCCCCCTAAGACTTACTGGGACCATTTTCTTACTGTCCAAAATTTTGCACAAATACTTGTCTGGAACAGACTCCCCCTCCTCCTTAACTGAGGTGACAGCATGCCAATATTGCCTCCTGATGCTGTCACTCCTAATCATTGAGACCATCGGAAGGGAGGGGGGCAAGGCTGGCTCACAACCTAGTGCCTGAACAGGCACAGGGTGCTTGGCTTCATCTCATGTGCCTCCATAGCAAGCTGCCTGCTGTGGGGTCAACCAACAGGAGGGAGGTGCCTAGAGGTGTGTACAGGGGCCATGTAAAAAGGAGGATCGTGATTTCTCTCGTCCCCAAAAACCTAGAGAGGGTAAGTCTAACCTGATTAGTTTTCCGCAGCCCTCCACAAATGATATGTTCCCAACACTTAGAACAGGCAGGGCTGAGGCACAAAAAACATCAGAGAAACACAATCAGCACAAAAGCAGGGAGTACGTATCCTTAACGCTACAAGCTTCACCCAGAAGAATGACGCTTGCACTGTACAAATCTGCATCACCACCATATCAATGTCTAAATAAAACTTTCAGGGAAGTGTGGAGGGGTAAGGAGTGGGTGTTAGAGCGTTTTCATGACTGCGTAACATACAGTTAGCGTGAGTCCATTTGTTGAGAAACTTTTTATTCTCTCTTAACACAGGTGGGATGGAGCAAAGGACATCAGGGGAGGAGACACATCTGCTCCGGCCAGAACTGTCCCTCAAAATTCCAAAGGGTGAGTCTCTACTATGTGTCAGGTTCAATCTATAGACAGTAAGAGGGAGAGAGAACGCTACACAAATTCCAATGGTGATAGAGATAAATGTGTGCACATGTATCGTGTTGACCAATTGAGCACAAAACACCTTACATTCTTCAAAATGATTGCTTGTGTTGACATGAAGAAAAGCCTTTTACTTAGCTTTGGTGGAACTGCTACTAACATTCCAAGCCATCTTATGTAACCTTTTGAACAATTTGCTGTGAAAGTTTGAGTTCAAGGTTTACAACAGCAATTTAGCATATTTGCTTCAGAGTGTTGATAAAAGCCAACCAATAGACTCCTAAGCATATTTGTTGAGGCACATTAATTACAATCCTTGTTTGGATCATTTTGCATAAAACTAATTGTCATGTCTTTTTCTACCCAGGGCACACCCACCTCACCAGCGAGGTCATGCTGGCTTATTTGAGGTGGTGCGGAGAACGCATCATTTTATTGGAGCAGCTGTGTGGTGTGGATCCGGACCCTAAGGAGCCATTCGTTCGTAATGTGACACCTTTGAAAAGATCATAATGTGATTTTTGTTTTAAATTTTTTTTTTACTTATGTTGCACGTTGCAACACAAATGTTACATTTGTAATTTTTTTACATTATATATTTTAATAATATATTTTTTGACGCTACAGTTGTTAGACACCTACATGTGTTATTAAAAAGATTTTATCTTTTCTTACCAAAGTTTTCTTTTTGGTGTACACATCGAATGTCTTTTGTGTTGTATTTGTTTAGTCGAGTGGTGTGGTCTGTAATTGTTAGCATGTTGGCTTTGGTTTATGTTATCCATGAGACTTGTTTTGAAGCTACATTTGAAGGGAGACCTTTTCTTGGGTCATTATGTGAACATTGAGTTTGGAAAATGTAAATGAAACCATATGTTTGGAGATAGAGAAGCACGTGTGTAGAAATGCCTACATTAACCAGGGCCCTTACTTGGCCACCAACACTCCCAAAAAACCAAAGATCAAACACAAACTATTAATTTGGCAGAAATTTTTATTGCTTAACCCCAAAAAAAACACTATAATAAATCATATTGTGCCACCCTCAAATTGAACCAAAAAATGGCCCCACAAATTGGCCAATGTATCAATCATTAACAAAAATAACACAAATAAATAAAAGAAATATCAAATTAAGGTGCTGGTGGTGGTGACTGATGCAGTGTGGTGAACACTGGAAAGGTTCCAGACATCAAATGTTCGGCCAATAGTCCAATCTGCTCTGTGCTCAGCCTTAGAGTTTTGGTATAGTGGGCCATTATTAGCAGATTTTGTCCATGAGGCTGCTGCTGATGCAATGTGGTGAACCCTGGAAATGTACCAGACATAATATCTTGGGCCAATAGTTCAATCTGCTCTGGGCTCAGCCTCAGAATTTGGGGATAGTGTGCCATTACCATTAGATTTTGTAGCTGCTGCTGCTGCTGCTGCCCCGAGGCTATTTGATGCTTCTGGTGGTGCAAGGGTTGTGAAGATGTGTGGGGAGTTGTGGTTGATTGGTTGTTGGGGTCCACGGTGCAGGGGGAAACGGCGTGTGGGGCTGGTGACAAAGGGTGACGGCCTGGGTAGGATTTAAGTTCTAAAGGTGTGGAGGGAGTGTAGTCAAATGGCAGGTGAGTGAGAGGGCTCTGCCAATGGGGCATCTTCAGATCCAAACAGGCGTTGGCGTGGGGCCAGCACCTGAGTGTCAACACTTTGCCGATCCCGTTGATGCTGGTCAGGCTGGGTGCAGTGAACACAATCTTTGTGGGGTGCAGTGAAGACAATCCTTGTGGGGTGCAGTGAAGACAATCCTTGTGGGGTGCAGTGAACAAAATCTTTGGGGGGTACAGTGAACACAATCTTTGTGGGGTGCAGTGAACAAAACCTTTGTGGGGTACAGTGAACACAATCTTTGTGGGGTGCAGTGAACAAAACCTTTGTGGGGTACAGTGAACACAATCTTTGTGGGGTGCAGTGAAGACAATCCTTTTGGAGTGCAGTGAACACAATCTTTGTGGGGTACAGTGAACACAATCTTTGTGGGGTGCAGTGAACAAAACCTTTGTGGGGTACAGTGAACACAATCTTTGTGGGGTGCAGTGAACACAATCTTTGTGGGGTGCAGTGAACAAAACATTTGTGGGGTGCAGTGAACACAACCTTTGTGGGGTACAGTGAACACAATCTTTATGGGGTGCAGTGAACAAAACCTTTGTGGGGTACAGTGAACACAATCTTTGTGGGGTACAGTGAACACAATCTTTGTGGGGTGCAGTGAACAAAACCTTTGTGGGGTACAGTGAACACAATCTTTGTGGGGTGCAGTGAACAAAACCTTTGTGGGGTACAGTGAACACAATCTTTGTGGGGTACAGTGAACACAATCTTTGTGGGGTGCAGTGAACAAAACCTTTGTGGGGTACAGTGAACACAATCTTTGTGGGGTGCAGTGAACAAAACCTTTGTGGGGTACAGTGAACACAATCTTTGTGGGGTGCAGTGAAGACAATCCTTTTGGAGTGCAGTGAACAAAATCTTTGTGGGGTACAGTGAACACAATCTTTGTGGGGTGCAGTGAACAAAATCTTTGTGGGGTACAGTGAACACAATCTTTGTGGGGTGCAGTGAAGACAATCCTTGTGGGGTGCAGTGAAGACAATCCTTGTGGGGTGCAGTGAACAAAATCTTTGGGGGGTACAGTGAACACAATCTTTGTGGGGTGCAGTGAACACAATCTTTGTGGGGTGCAGTGAAGACAATCCTTTTGGAGTGCAGTGAACACAATCTTTGTGGGGTACAGTGAACACAATCTTTGTGGGGTGCAGTGAAGACAATCCTTGTGGGGTGCAGTGAACAAAATCTTTGGGGGGTACAGTGAACACAATCTTTGTGGGGTGCAGTGAACAAAACCTTTGTGGGGTACAGTGAACACAATCTTTGTGGGGTGCAGTGAAGACAATCCTTTTGGAGTGCAGTGAACACAATCTTTGTGGGGTACAGTGAACACAATCTTTGTGGGGTGCAGTGAACAAAACCTTTGTGGGGTGCAGTGAACAAAACCTTTGTGGGGTACAGTGAACACAATCTTTGTGGGGTGCAGTGAACACAATCTTTGTGGGGTGCAGTGAACACAACCTTTGTGGGGTACAGTGAACACAATCTTTGTGGGGTGCAGTGAACAAAACCTTTGTGGGGTACAGTGAACACAATCTTTGTGGGGTACAGTGAACACAATCTTTGTGGGGTGCAGTGAACAAAACCTTTGTGGGGTACAGTGAACACAATCTTTGTGGGGTGCAGTGAACAAAACCTTTGTGGAGTACAGTGAACACAATCTTTGTGGGGTGCAGAGAAGACAATCCTTTTGGGGTGCAGTGAACACAATCTTTGTGGGGTACAGTGAACACAATCTTTGTGGGGTGCAGTGAACACAATCTTTGTGGGGTGCAGTGAACAAAACCTTTGTGGGGTGCAGTGAACACAATCTTTGTGGGGTGCAGTGAAGACAATCCTTGTGGGGTGCAGTGAAGACAATCCTTGTGGGGTGCAGTGAAGACAAACAATCCTTGTGGGGTGCAGTGAACAAAATCTTTGGGGGGTACAGTGAACACAATCTTTGTGGGGTGCAGTGAACAAAACCTTTGTGGGGTACAGTGAACACAATCTTTGTGGGGTGCAGTGAAGACAATCCCTTTGGAGTGCAGTGAACACAATCTTTGTGGGGTACAGTGAACAAAACCTTTGTGGGGTACAGTGAACACAATCTTTGTGGGGTGCAGAGAAGACAATCCTTTTGGGGTGCAGTGAACACAATCTTTGTGGGGTACAGTGAACACAATCTTTGTGGGGTGCAGTGAACAAAACCTTTGTGGGGTACAGTGAACACAATCTTTGTGGGGTGCAGTGAACAAAACCTTTGTGGGGTACAGTGAACACAATCTTTGTGGGGTACAGTGAACACAATCTTTGTGGGGTACAGTGAACACAATCTCATACTTCTGAAGCTTTGAGGGTGCTGCCTGTTCTATACTCCTCCTCCTCCTCCTCATCCATCCTTTTAGGTGTACAAACAATAGTAATTGGGGCCTAGTGTGCTTCTGTACGTGTGAAAAACATACACTTTTTTTGATCATATTTCCTATTCCGTTATTCAATAAAAACCTTTGGGGCTCAATTAAATTGCGGAATAGTCTGTGTCGGTACGTGTGAGATCCACCTTTCCAAGTTTTTGGGGTTCATCTCATACTTCTGAAGCTTTGAGGGTGCTGCCTGTTCTATACTCCTCCTCCTCCTCTTCCTCATCCATCCTTTTAGGTGTACAAACAATAGTAATTGGGGCCTAGTGTGCTTCTGTACGTGTGAAAAACATACACTTTTTTTGATCATATTTCCTATTCCGCTATTCAATAAAAACCTTTGGGGCTCAATTAAATTGCGGAATAGTCTGTGTCGGTACGTGTGAGATCCACCTTTCCAAGTTTTTGGGGTTCATCTCATACTTCTGAAGCTTTGAGGGTGCTGCCTGTTCTATACTCCTCCTCCTCCTCCTCCTCATCCATCCTTTTAGGTGTACAAACAATAGTAATTGGGGCCTAGTGTGCTTCTGTACGTGTGAAAAACATACACTTTTTTTGATCATATTTCCTATTCCGTTATTCAATAAAAACCTTTGGGGCTCAATTAAATTGCGGAATAGTCTGTGTCGGTACGTGTGAGATCCACCTTTCCAAGTTTTTGGGGTTCATCTCATACTTCTGAAGCTTTGAGGGTGCTGCCTGTTCTATACTCCTCCTCCTCCTCTTCCTCATCCATCCTTTTAGGTGTACAAACAATAGTAATTGGGGCCTAGTGTGCTTCTGTACGTGTGAAAAACATACACTTTTTTTTTATCATATTTCCTATTCCGCTATTCAATAAAAACCTTTGGGGCTCAATTAAATTGCGGAATAGTCTGTGTCGGTACGTGTGAGATCCACCTTTCCAAGTTTTTGGGGTTCATCTCATACTTCTGAAGCTTTGAGGGTGCTGCCTGTTCTATACTCCTCCTCCTCCTCTTCCTCATCCATCCTTTTAGGTGTACAAACAATAGTAATTGGGGCCTAGTGTGCTTCTGTACGTGTGAAAAACATACACTTTTTTTTGATCATATTTCCTATTCCGCTATTCAATAAAAACCTTTGGGGCTCAATTAAATTGCGGAATAGTCTGTGTCGGTACGTGTGAGATCCACCTTTCCAAGTTTTTGGGGTTCATCTCATACTTCTGAAGCTTTGAGTGTGCTGCCTGTTCTATACTCCTCCTCCTCCTCCTCCTCCTCATCCATCCTTTTAGGTGTACAAACAATAGTATTTGGGGCCTAGTGTGCTTCTGTACGTGTGAAAAACATACACTTTTTTTGATCATATTTCCTATTCCGTTATTCAATAAAAACCTTTGGGGCTCAATTAAATTGCGGAATAGTCTGTGTCGGTACGTGTGAGATCCACCTTTCCAAGTTTTTGGGGTTCATCTCATACTTCTGAAGCTTTGAGGGTGCTGCCTGTTCTATACTCCTCCTCCTCCTATTCCTCATCCATCCTTTTAGGTGTACAAACAATAGTAATTGGGGCCTAGTGTGCTTCTGTACGTGTGAAAAACATACACTTTTTTTTGATCATATTTCCTATTCCGCTATTCAATAAAAACCTTTGGGGCTCAATTAAATTGCGGAATAGTCTGTGTCGGTACGTGTGAGATCCACCTTTCCAAGTTTTTGGGGTTCATCTCATACTTCTGAAGCTTTGAGGGTGCTGCCTGTTCTATACTCCTCCTCCTCCTCCTCCTCATCCATCCTTTTAGGTGTACAAACAATAGTAATTGGGGCCTAGTGTGCTTCTGTACGTGTGAAAAACATAGACTTTTTTTTGATCATATCTCCTATTCCGCTATTCAATAAAAACCTTTGGGGCTCAATTAAATTGCGGAATAGTCTGTGTCGGTACGTGTGAGATCCACCTTTCCAAGTTTTTGGGGTTCATCTCATACTTCTGAAGCTTTGAGGGTGCTGCCTGTTCTATACTCCTCCTCCTCCTCTTCCTCATCCATCCTTTTAGGTGTACAAACAATAGTAATTGGGGCCTAGTGTGCTTCTGTACGTGTGAAAAACATACACTTTTTTTTGATCATATTTCCTATTCCGCTATTCAATAAAAACCTTTGGGGCTCAATTAAATTGCGGAATAGTCTGTGTCGGTACGTGTGAGATCCACCTTTCCAAGTTTTTGGGGTTCATCTCATACTTCTGAAGCTTTGAGGGTGCTGCCTGTTCTATACTCCTCCTCCTCCTCCTCCTCCTCATCCATCCTTTTAGGTGTACAAACAATAGTAATTGGGGCCTAGTGTGCTTCTGTACGTGTGAAAAACATACACTTTTTTTTGATCATATTTCCTATTCCGCTATTCAATAAAAACCTTTGGGGCTCAATTAAATTGCGGAATAGTCTGTGTCTGTATGTGTGAGATCCACCTTTCCAAGTTTTTGGGGTTCATCTCATACTTCTGAAGCTTTGAGGGTGCTGCCTGTTCTATACTCCTCCTCCTCCTCCTCCTCATCCATCCTTTTAGGTGTACAAACAATAGTAATTGGGGCCTAGTGTGCTTCTGTACGTGTGAAAAACATACACTTTTTTTTTATCATATTTCCTATTCCGCTATTCAATAAAAACCTTTGGGGCTCAATTAAATTGCGGAATAGTCTGTGTCGGTACGTGTGAGATCCACCTTTCCAAGTTTTTGGGGTTCATCTCATACTTCTGAAGCTTTGAGGGTGCTGCCTGTTCTATACTCCTCCTCCTCCTCTTCCTCATCCATCCTTTTAGGTGTACAAACAATAGTAATTGGGGCCTAGTGTGCTTCTGTACGTGTGAAAAACATACACTTTTTTTTTATCATATTTCCTATTCCGCTATTCAATAAAAACCTTTGGGGCTCAATTAAATTGCGGAATAGTCTGTGTCGGTACGTGTGAGATCCACCTTTCCAAGTTTTTGGGGTTCATCTCATACTTCTGAAGCTTTGAGGGTGCTGCCTGTTCTATACTCCTCCTCCTCCTCATCCATCCTTTTAGGTGTACAAACAATAGTAATTGGGGCCTAGTGTGCTTCTGTACGTGTGAAAAACATACACTTTTTTTTTGATCATATTTCCTATTCCGCTATTCAATAAAAACCTTTGTGGCTCAATTAAATTGCGGAATAGTCTGTGTCGGTACGTGTGAGATCCACCTTTCCAAGTCTTTGGGGTTCATCTCATACTTCTGAAGATTTGAGGGTGCTGCCTGTTCCATACTCCTCTTCCTCATCCTCCCTTTAGGGTAGGAAAAAATTTAATCGGGCCTAGTCTGTGTTTGTACGTGTGAGATACACAGTTTTTTATCCTATTCCGCTATTCAATACACACCCTTTTGGTGTAAAAAGCATTAAATTGCGGCATAGTTTGCATATTTGACTGTGAGATACACCCGTGCGATACTGTTGTTCTTTTGTTCCGCTATTCAATAAAGACCTTTCTAGGGCAAGATCTTAAATTTCAGAAATATGAGGAGAGCGTCAAATAGGGGCCGTGGCCTGGGTCGTGGTGGTGCTGCTGCTAGAGCTCCTGTTGCAAGGAGAGGACGTGGTCGATCTGTGCCAGCTACACGCACAAGTGAAACACCTTCCTCAAGTGTGAGTAGGCGACAGAACCTGCATCAGTATTTGGTAGGGCATCATACGCCTCTAGAAGTGATGAGGCCAGAACACAGAGAGGCGATAGTAGATTGGTTTGCTGCTGACAGTGCCTCCAGTTCCTTCACATTGTCTCCCACCCAGTCTACTGCAGAAAGGTCAGAGTTGGCACCTGCAGCCAATGTCCAACCGTCTTTCACCTCACCCCCTTGCAAATCAGGCAAGCAGTCTGAGCCCCAAGCCATAGAGCAGTCTCTTATTCTTTTTGAGGACTCTGTCAGCAGGGTTTCCCAGGGCCATCCACCTAGCCCTGCCCCAGAAGTGGAAGAGATTGAGTGCAGCGATGCCCAACCACTTATTTCTCAAGATGAGTACATGGAAGGACCATCACAGCACGTCTCCGATGATGACGAAACGCAGGTGCCAACTGCTGCGGCGTTCAGCATTGTGGAGACCGACAGGGAGGGCAGGGGTGAAGACTGGGTGGAAGATGATGTGGAGGACGATGAGGTCCTCGACCCCACATGGAATGAAGGTCATGCAGGTGACCTGAGTAGTTTGGAGGAAGAGGCGGTGGTCGCACAGAGCCACCAGCACAGCAGAAGAGGGAGCAGGGTGCAGAAGCGGAGCGGCCGTGCCCTAGACACTACGCCTGCTACTGCCCAACGCAGCAAGGGAACGAGCGCACCAAAGTCAGCTCAAAAGAGTTCTCTAGCGTGGAAGTTCTTTAGAAAATGTGCTGATGACAGGACACGAGTGGTTTGCACCCTGTGCAATCAGAGCCTGAAGCGAGGCATAAACCTTCTCAACCTGAGCACAACCTGCATGATCAGGCATCTAAGTGCAAAGCACGAACTGCAGTGGAGTACACACCTTCAAAACCAAGAAACGTCTCTGGCTCATCCTGCTTCCTCTTCTGCTGCAGTCTCGGCCGCTCCAGCCACCTCTGTAGTCATACCGGCACCTGCCACCCCGCAAACAGACGATCTGTCAGCAACACCACCACCTGGGTCACCAACAACCATCTCCACAATGTCCCGTGGAAGCGTTCAGCTTTCCATCTCCCAAACACTTGAGAGGAAGAGGAAGTACCCCCCTACCCACCCACGATCCCTGGCCCTGAATGCCAGCATTTCACAATTATTGGCCTTTGAAATGCTGTCATTCCGTCTGGTGGAGACGCCCAGTTTTAAAAAGCTTATGTCGGTGGCTGTCCCACAGTACGTCGTGCCCAGCCGCCACTACTTTTCCAGGCAAGCCATCCCTTCCCTGCACAACCAAGTGGGGGAAAAAAATCAGGTGTGCACTGCGCAACGCCATCTGTGCCAAGGTCCACCTAACTACCGATACGTGGACCAGTAAGCACGGTCAGGGGCGTTATATCTCCCTAACGGCACACTGGGTAAATGCAGTGGCGGATGGGCCTGAGGCGGATAGCAATTTGGCACATGTCCTTCCACCACCGAGGATTGCAGGGCGCTTCAGTTTGCTTCCTGTTCCTAACTCATCCTACTCCGCTACCTCATCCTCTACCGCCTCCTCAGCCGGACAGCGTAATACCTTCACCACCAACTTCAGCACGGCCAGGGCTAAACGACAGCAGGCAGTTTTACAACTTGCCTGTTTGGGGGACAAACCACACACCGCGCAGGAGTTGTGGAGGAGCATGGAACAGCAGACAAATGAGTGGTTGCTGCCAGCGAGCCTCAAGCCCGGCCTGGTGGTGTGCGATAACGGGCGAAATCTCATAGCAGCTCTGGGCCTAGCCGGTTTGACGCACATCCCTTGCCTGGCGCATGTGCTGAATTTGGTGGTGCAGAGGTTCCTTAAAAACTACCCCGATATGTCAGAGCTGCTGCAGAAAGTGCGGGCCGTCTGTGCGCACTTTCGGCGTTCTCACCCTGCTGCTGCTCGCCTGGCAGGGCTGCAGCGTAACTTCGGCCTTCCCGCTCACCGCCTCATATGTGACGTGCCCACAAGGTGGAACTCCACCTTGCACATGCTGCAAAGACTGTGCGAGCAGCAGCAGGCCATAGTGGAGTTTCAGCTGCAGCACGCACGCGTGAGTCGCTCTGCGGAACAGCACCACTTCACCACCAATAACTGGGCCTCCATGCGAGACCTGTGTGCCTTGTTGCGCTGTTTTGAGTACTCCACCAACATGGCCAGTGGCAATGACGCCGTTCTCAGCTTAACTATCCCACTTCTATGCCTCCTTGAAAAAACAATTCGGGCGATGATGGAAGAGGATGTGGCACAGGATGAGGAGGAGGAGGAGGAGGATGAAGAGGTAACATTTCAAAGGCTTTCAGGGCAGTCATTCGCAAGGGGCTCCGAGGGTGGGTTCCTGCACACACAAACGCCAGGGACACAATTGTCCAGCAGGGGCACAGTTCTGGAGGATGAGGAGGATGAGGAGGAGGAGGAGCTGGAGGAGGAGATGGAACCATGTTCACAGCAGGGTGGCACCCAGGCCAGCTCATGGCCATCACTGGTGCGTGGCTGGGGGGATACAGAGGACACGGACGATACACCTCCCACAGAGGACAGCCTTTCGTCGCCTCTGGGCAGCCTGGCACACATGAGCGATTACATGCTGCAGTGTCTCCACAACGACCGCCGAGTTGCCCACATTCTAACTTGTGCTGATTACTGGGTTGCCACGCTGCTGGATCCCCGTTACAAGGACAACGTACCGTCCTTAATTCACTCACTGGAGCGCGATCGCAAGATGCGCGAGTACAAGCGCACGCTGGTAGACGCGATGCTGCTGGCATTCCCATCTGACAGCGGGGCCACAGTGGAAGAACAAGGCAGAGGAGGAGGAGGAGGAGGTCTCCAACTCAACCAGGGCACCGCCAGCACCTCAGAAGGCAGGGTTAGCATGGCCGAAATGTGGAAAAGCTTTGTCAGCACGCCACAACAAACAGCAGCACCAGCAGCTCAGATGGAACGTCTTAGCAGGAGGCAGCATTTTACCAACATGGTGGAGCAGTATGTGTGCACACGCCTACATGTAGTGAATGAGGGGTCTGCCCCCTTCAACTTCTGGGTCTCCAAATTGGGCACATGGCCTGAGCTTGCCCTTTATGCCTTGGAGGTGCTGGCGTGCCCTGCAGCCAGTGTATTATCTGAACGGGTATTTAGCACGGCTGGGGGCGTTATAACAGACAAGCGCAGCCGCCTGTCCAAAGACAATGTGGACAAGCTCACGTTCATTAAAATGAACCAGGCATGGATCCCACGGGACTTTTCCGTACCTTGTGCAGAATAGCAATGGATACCGACCTTACCCACCCATTGTTCCATTTTTGCTCTTTCTCACTCTTTTGGGGTGTACCCTCATTTAAAATTTGTGAAAAGAAGCAGTGTTGGCTACCTCGTCCTCCTCCTCAGGGCCAGATTAACGTAGGGGCTATTGGAGCTGCAGCTCCAGGCCCCTACCTTTTATATAGGCCCCGGGTTGGCCATATTCACTGTGACCGCTCTTCTGTCACTTGTAAACACAGAAGTCTGGCTTCTATGCTCACTTCCCCAGGCAGCACCCTCAGAACCTCCCCACACAGCGCGAAGGCCTGACAAGGAGGGACAGTTGCCGATGCATGGATGTGTTTATGGGCTTCAGAGACAGCATCCCATGTTGAATTAGGCATGCATGGCTGCACCCTTCCTCCTCTGGGTGCATGCCAAGGCACGGCCCTTAAGGCCCTTCAAAATCCTCAGCACCAAGACCATGATGCTCTTAATCCGGCCCTGGTCCTCCTCCACCGCCGCTTCCACCTACACCGCCCATAGGTGTGCGCAGCCTATTGCATTAGGGTGTGCACCCCAAAGTTGAAATACACATGCATGTGTTTGCCTACATGTACATGGCCCCGATACATTACTCTCCCTGCTGGCAAAGAGAAATAGAGCAGAGCAGGTGCGAGGGAGATCTTTCCCATCTCCTCACTGGCAAACCGAGCGATAATGCTATGTGCCCTAGGTGATTAGGGTGTGCCCAGGTACACCAGGCACACCCTGTGCGCACGCCTATGACACCGCCACATCCACCACCACCTCAACCTCCCTCCTACTCCATATGGGCCTCGTCCTTCAGAGATGAAGAACATTGTTTTATTTTTCTGTTTTTTTTTTGTTGTTTTAAGTTATTTCCCTATCCACATTTGTTTGCAGAGCACTTGCCATGCTCTTAACTACGTTTTTCTGCCATTTGCAGCACTCTAGCCCTTTCCATTGGTCTTTTAGAGCCATTTTAGTGCCTTAAAGTTCGGGTCCCCATTGACTTCAATGGGGTTCGGTGTCCGGGAAAAGTTCGGTAAAAGTCCGGGACATGGACCCGGACTTTTTTTTAAAGTTCGGCCGAACCCGTCGAACACGGACATCTAGTTGTCCGCTCAACCCTAATCATGACTAAATAGTTCGGATTAGTTTGACAACTTAACACCCCAAGCTGAACGTAGAAAAGTTTGATGTGCTTCTAATAAGTACTTGTTCATTGTAATATTATCCAAGCTAGCAACACTTCTGATAATGGGTACATATTATGTTGGTAGGACTAATATGACAAAGGCAACAAAGTTTAGACATGAAGCTGTTCCCAATTAACCCTGGTGTGGTAGGTTGTTTTTGCTTTTGGTTAATCTGTTACTACACCAATGACTTTCGACATCTACGTATGTTGTCTAAAATCTCGCCATCAATCGGCTACAGGACAACCCAACAAAACGATACACATGAATTTGGACCTGAAAAATCAAAGACTGGCCGGACTTTAAAGGTCATGGATGTTTTTGGCACATTAGTGGCAACCAAAATTATAACATAATTCCCTGATGTTCAAGATCTAACTCTTGTTGTGCTGGTGCATCGTCAGAATGTCATAGCACTAATTTAACACACACAATGTAAGCCACATCTAGCCCAAAATCATTACTACCATTGAAATGTTACATGTGCACCTTGTTCCCTTATATCACATACCACAGCACTGGATGCAGAATCGTCGCCAGCTCCTGATCCAACTCCAGCTGCTACGTCAAGAGGGGCCTGATGTTCTTTGAAAAAAAAAAAAAACAAAACATGTTTAGTACATAACCTTAGGCAGTAATGAGTATGGCCAGATTGCCCTCCTAGCTTCAGGAATTAAGCATTGAGGCCAAAGATTCTAAATTGCTTTCCTGGGCTCATAGGACACTTGCTAAAACCTCACAAAGGTTAAGAAGGCTTGGTCTGAATACTAATGACGGCACCCATTAATGCTGTCAACTGTGTTTTGCAGGGTAAACATCTAAAAGGCAACACTCTTTCTAAAGAAAAAACATGTGTGTTAACTGGGTTAATAAGATTCGTAAAAAAATATAAAATTGCTATACATACCAACACCTTCCTCCAGGCCTTGCATCACTGGGTGTGTTCCCTGCTTCTACACCTCTACCAGCTCATAGCAGACAAAATTGAACCGGACACACAGCGCGGCCATGCAGTGCCCGGCATGGCCAGATTGCTGGCCACTTTGAATATTTTAGGGCGTGGCAGCTTCCAAGCCACTTCTGGAAGTATAATGGGCATTAGCCAGCCCATAGTTTCAAGGGTGTTCATGTTGGTCATTAATGCCATAGTGGATCTAGTGCCCAATTTTATCCACTGGCCACAGAATGAAAATTAGTGGAATGAAGTGAAGTTGGGCTTCTACCTGCGGGCACACATGCCGCAAATCCTAGGGGCAATAGATGGCACCCACATAGCCATTAGGCCACCAAGAAGCCACGAAATTGACTACCGGAACCGCAAGCAGTACCACTCCCTGAACGTCCAATTGGTTTGTGACGCCAAACAGCGCATAATGAGTGTCAACACTGGTCAACCAGGGTCTTGCCATGATTCCAGTATGTTACTAACCAGTACTCTGTACCAGGCGTTTGAAAGTGGCCAAATGCCCGAAGGGTGGCTTATTGGTAAAATATTTTGTCTTAACAACATAAACTGTAAGATTACATAGACAAATGGAAGGTGTGTTTGTATCACAAAATTATACACAAAAGGTACCACATCCCTAATCTGTATATGATCTATACTGGGAAAGATATCCCAAAGGGTTAAACCCACAGCTGAAACCTGAGGTGTACAGGTAGGTGCTGGGGTAGGAAACAAGAAGAGAAGGTGGATAGATAAAAGGAAAAAAGATGGAAAAGGGAGGGAGAGGGGGGGGACGTAGAAAGGTAAGAAGGAGAAAGGAGAGGGGCAAGGGGAAGGAAAAGGGAGAGGGGGAAAAAAGGGAAGAATGGGGGGGGGGAGAAAGAAACAGAGGGGGACAGGGACAAGGGGAGAAAAGAAAGAAAAATGAGACCAAAAAGGTCAGAAAAAGGAATGAGAGGGCTGGTGGGACTTTTAAGGTACCAGATAATTCAAAATAATAAAGACATTGTTAAAAACTTGGAATATTTATTAACATGACATCATTAAAATCAAGAACAAACAATACAACATTGATACATGTATTTTGACATATACAAAAGAAAAATGTGTAAAACACAAGGCAATAAATGGATAATGAGGATGAATAGGTCCAATGATGAGCATCAGACCAATCCCGACATGTTTCGCGGGCAACAGTGCACCGCTTCTTCAGGGGGATAGAAACATATCAATGTACAGTGCCTGTATAATACAACAACAACAAACATTTGTTATTGGTTCAGATACATATATGTATATCATCAAACATAAAATGCATGCCAATATGGAACATCAAGATGCATCCGAAACCGCCACCACAGAGAAATCCACCGTCAGACCAGTCAGATGAAAGCACTTCCCAAGAAAAACGTCTCCCCCGCGGATGTGGAGGGGCATGTGAGGCAGGATAGGGATATGAGTATAGTAAACTGAAAAAGCCTCCACCACCGAAAGGGGGGGGGGAAGAAGGCAAGGAGAAAAGGCCTGTATATAAAGCTGGTATATATACCTTATTCAGTGTCTACAATGGACACATTTATATAGTCAAAATGGACAGGGTTAAAAGCAGGAGGGCTTATGCATGGCGGCCATGTTGGGAACCCCCACGTGGGGTGTTAATCTGTTGAGATGGAAATCAAATGAGTATACTTACAATCCAGAATCTATAGGGTATCTCTCCAATGGGAAGTTTGGGGGAAAGGGAAAGGGCTTTACCTGCAGAGTAGTAGATAAGCCTTTTCTGGTAAAGATTGGTGGCTTTAAACCTAATAGGGCCCAGGTGTGGGTTTTTATACTTTTATCACTGGATCAGGGAGGGTGATGCCAGCCGTTAAGCACTTCTATACAGCATAACCGGAGAGATAAACAATTGGAGAGTTAATAAGCCCATCTATCACCGAGTCATAAGTACACAAGTGTAATCCAGAGTTCTTACCCGCGTGGGACCGCCATACCGATGAACGCCAACTCCTGAATGAATGGAGCGTTTGATCCTGCCTGATATGGCCCTCAACCCGACGCCACGCTGCGCATGACGTCATGCGCAACGTGGGCGGGTCAGGTCCTCAACTGAGCGCGCATCAGAGGAGGCGCATGCGCAGTGTCGTTCTGTTGGGGCCACAAACGGCAGCCCAGAACGGCCACAACAGCGCCGGACAGATGAGAACATCCGGCCAGCGATGTGTGAGAGGACCACACATCCGCTCAGACGTCTGGGGAGCACGACACCCAGCGGCCGGAGGGGAAACTACATGGGAGGACAAAGTCTCGGATGCAAATTGGTTACCAAAGGGACTGTGACATGCATGTACAAGAAAACACATGAACAAGTACAAATTTGACCAGAAAAAACACCTGTTGGACATTTGTATAGGATATAGAGTTATAATCCTAAATATAAACTGATGATTGCAATAGAAACTTAGAGGGAGCATGAAGTCCCCTGCAGTTTCTGCATGTGGGTACCCTGTTATGGAGTGCACAAATCCTCCAACACAGGGGAAAGAACATAAGCACAAAATAAATAATAATCATGGTTTTAGATGCTACAGCAATTTCGGATATGGAATCTAGGAGAGACACAAAAGAGGAAATTTGAATCAATAAATATGGACAAATTTAAAGAGAAATCAGTATTTCCAATAATTGGAATAACTGACAAACTTACCAGTCTCCAGAGTCGCAGCCGTGGTATCCCAGGAAGTGGATGGTCCGGAAAGGTGGTGTGGGCAAAACAAGGGCATGGATGCCCAGCAAATCACATGGATCAGACTCAAGGGTATTTCAAAAAAGTTATAAAAAATAAAAAAATTGAGAGAGAAAAAAGAGAGGGGGGGAGGGGGAAAAAACCTTTTTAACCTAGAAACGGTTTGTAGGTCAAGACCTCATTAATCCCGGGAGGTATGGTAGCCTCTAGGGATTCTATCCAGTACGACTCCCTTTGTAGGATGCGTTTGTCCCAGTTCCCCCCACGGGAGTCCTGGGGAATAACCTCCAAGACAAAGAACGAAACCACTGCGTTATCATACTTGTGGCGAAATCCTATGTGACGTGTAACACTAGTTTGTATAGTACCACCCTCAGAGTGGTAAATGTGGTCATCTATACGTTTGCTCAGTTTCCTAATGGTTTTGCCGACATAGAATGCCCCACAGCTACAGCTCATAAGGTAGATAACCCCCTGAGTGTTGCAGTCGGCATAGTGTCTGGAATGAAGCCATTTCCCATTGGGTAAGCGGATACCTGTTCCGACTTTGACCCAAGGGCATTTGTCACAAGACCCACAACGATATGTGCCTTTTTTTAAGGCCTGCATTGGTGGATTCATTGATGTAATGACTTTTGGTTAAGCAGTCCCTAAGGGACATTGATCGTCTAAATACCAGACTGGGTCTGGCACTTAGATATTTGTTCAGGGTGAAATCTTGAGTGAGAATCGGTCAATGACATTTCAGAATATTTCGTAAAATATCATCGTGTGCAGAGTACGTGGTGATAAACCTGACACTTTTATCATCTTTTTTTGAGATGGTTTTATATAGCAAGTCGGCCCTCGAGTGGGTATTGGCCCTGTTATACGCCCTTCTGAGCAACGTCTTGGAATATCCTCTGGCAAGGAGTCGCTCACGCAGCAGGCCAGCTTGGACACGAAACTTGGCCTCCGCGGAACAGTTCCTGCGGAGCCTTAAAAATTGGGCATAAGGGATACTTGCGATCAAGGGGGCGGGATGGGCACTTGCTGCGCTGAGAATGGTATTGCCCGCGCTAGGTTTGCGATAAAGATCTGTATTAATGAGACCATCCGGGGAGAGGCCGATGTTCAGGTCCAGGAACGAGATCGAATGTTTGTCAAACGTATGAGTAAATTTGAGATTTAAATTATTGTTGTCAATGGCTTTCAAAAAAAGTGAGAGTTTATCTACAGTACCTGTCCATATGATCAACAGATCATCAATGAACCTGTACCAGATTAGAATATGAGACATCCATTGTTCCATTCCTTCATCCGAAAATATCAGCCTCTCCCAGGCGCCCAGATACAGATTGGCATAAGAGGGAGCGCAGCAAGTGCCCATAGCTACCCCCTGGACCTGCAAGTATGTTTGTTCCAAAAAAGTAAAATAGTTTCTAGTAAGGATAAATCTCAGCAACTGAAGGACAAAGTCCATCAAAGGCCAAGTCTTATAATCCTGTTCCTTGAGGAAAGATTCGGCCATCCGGATGCCCTGGTCGTGCGGGATACTGGAGTATAATGCTTCAATATCGATTGCTACAAGCAGGGCATCCGGAGGGACCTGAATCTCCTCGAGGTGTTTGAGAAGGTCAGTGGTGTCCCTGATGTAAGATGGAAGTGCAAGGACATTAGGGAGTAAAAATGAGTCCACAAATTTGCTGGCGTGCTCCGTGAGCGACTCGTTGCCAGAGACAATAGGTCTGCCAGGAGGGTGCACAAGACTCTTGTGCACCTTAGGCAAGGTGTAAAAAGTAGGAGTTTTGGGATGTTTATTGGACAGAAAGTTATACGTATCCCTGTCTATGAGGCCCTGGGTAAAGGTCTCAAAACACAGGGATCCGTATTCACAAATGAAGTCCTAAATGCAATCAGACTCAATGGGGAGGTACCATTCCCGATTGCATAAGACTTCTAGACACATGGTTTCGTACTGGGGGGGGGACATAACAACTATGTTGCCCCCCTTGTCTGATGGTTTTATAAGAATCTCCTTGTTGTTTTGGAGTTTTTAACAATGTCTTTATTATTTTGAATTATCTGGTACCTTAAAAGTCCCACCAGCCCTCTCATTCCTTTTTCTGACCTTTTTGGTCTCATTTTTCTTGCTTTTCTCCCCTTGTCCCTGTCCCCCTCTGTTTCTTTCTCCCCCCCCCCATTCTTCCTTTTTTTCCCCCTCTCCCTTTTCCTTCCCCTTGCCCCTCTCCTTTCTCCTTCTTCCCTTTCTACGTCCCCCCCCTCCCTCCCTTTTCCATCTTTTTTCCTTTTATCTATCCACTTTCTCTTCTTGTTTCCTACCCCAGCACCTACCTGTACACCTCAGGTTTCAGCTGTGGGTTTAACCCTCTGGGATATCTTTCCCAGTATAGATCATATACAGATTAGGGATGTGGTACCTTTTGTGTATAATTTTGTGATACAAACACACCTTCCATTTGAATAAATTCTAGGTGGATAACACACCTGAGGGTGCCTCTATTTCCTGGCTATATGCCAAGTGTTTGTAAAATTGTATTTTGTTATAGTATTCCTTATATACACTTATTGTTTTGATTACATGCTCAGCTTTTCTATCATTATCTTGGAGAGACAGTAACTTCTTTTTTTGTTTCTTTTTTCTTTCCCTGGCACATACTTCGTTTTGAGCAGTTGTGCTTTTTTCTCCAGCTTCGTACTCTGTGAGGTCGTTGGTTGTCGATTGGTCTGGACTTGTGGGCACAGGCATGGATTTGCTAGGCACAGCATGGACCGGTTTCATGACAGGTATACAGTCCACATGTGGATCTCATACCAAAACAGAGGAAGACCTTAGGACTTACCTCGGCAAAATGTTTAATCTATTAAAACGCAAATCACACCTTCACTGGCACATAGAGTATTTCCTCAAGTATATCAATGAGAATATTAGCCCACAGGGTTTAAGGATACACACTCTCCCCACTTTGAGAGATCCCTCGGAGACTTTCAAGAAAGAATGGGAGAGTATACTTAATACATGCAGCCAAGACTTGATGAAATCACTTGTGATCCAATACAAGGTGGACATGACAGCGTTAGACACTGAAATAGATCAAATGAATACCAAATACAAACAGGTCTTTGAGGCCCCCAACTTTGCCCCAGCCTGGACAGAAGTGAAGGCCAAACTAGAGGTTATGAACAAAGAAATTATTCATAAAAAACAAGTTAAATTTCAAAAAGACAAACAAGCCTTCAATGAAGGTTATGCATATAAATGGAATTCCAAAACCCGTCCCACACGCACACCCCGAACACGCACTATCAATCACGCAGAAACCACGGATGATAATTTAGAATCAGATTCCAGCATGGCCAGTTCCCTTTCGCACAAATCACGAGTATCACGACAAGGTCCACCAGTCCCAAACAAACGTACCAAGGCCCAGAAACGAGGACGAGGCAGTGCTGGTCCTTCACCCACTTTACCCTCGAGTCAAAATAAGAAAAAACCTGACACACTTGCCAATTTAAACACATCCACCAATTTATCCAATATAGCCCCCACACTACAGAAAGTATTAGCCAAAAACACTTCACTCCCTTTGAACACCAGTGATTCCGCATCTGCCACCTCCGATGACGGTTTTTTAGAGTTACCTACTCCTCAAACACCCAGGAATACCAAACAAGGCAACCTAAATATGTATGTGAAACCCAAAACAACCTAAATATACATACCAATTCCTCTAATAAACTTAATATTATCAACCTAGCCTCTGTTGACTTGACTCCTGCCCAGGAACAAGTGCTTGGTCTAGGCTTAGGCTTTTGCCCCTCCAGGGCCATTGACACTTCTGAAACCATAAAAGATCTACATCTTTTTGCAAGAAATCTTACTTTCCAGTTCATGTTTGATGAAGACAGGAAACAAAAAAATTTAGAAAAACAACTGGCCGAACAGACCAAGCACTTCACCATGGCTGAGAGCCGGGCCATCAAGGACCTAGTCTTGCTATATGAAGAAGGGAATACTGAGGTTGTATCCATCATTGATTCTATGGATTCATCTGATGAAACCCTTCCTCCTCCTAGTTCTCAAATTCCACCAAAAAAGGTTTTCAAACCTAAATCAGAAAAATTTCCAGATCTATCTAGTAACGCCAACATTTGGACTTTTGTCCAACGGGTGTCTAGAGACTTAAAAACCACCCCTTTGCCTTCCATCTCCAGAAACCTCACTAGAGATCAGGCTCTAGCTTTATCATCACTCCAAAACAACAAGGAGATTCTTATAAAACCATCAGACAAGGGGGGCAACATAGTTGTTATGTCCCCCCCCCAGTACGAAACCATGTGTCTAGAAGTCTTATGCAATCGGGAATGGTACCTCCCCATTGAGTCTGATTGCATTAAGGACTTCATTTGTGAATACGGATCCCTGTGTTTTGAGGCCTTTACCCAGGGCCTCATAGACAGGGATACGTATAACTTTCTGTCCAATAAACATCCCAAAACTCTTACTTTTTACACCTTGCCTAAGGTGCACAAGAGTCTTGTGCACCCTCCTGGCAGACCTATTGTCTCTGGCAACGAGTCGCTCACGGAGCACGCCAGCAAATTTGTGGACTCATTTTTACTCCCTCATGTCCTTGCACTTCCATCTTACATCAGGGACACCACTGACCTTCTCAAACACCTCGAGGAGATTCAGGTCCCTCCGGATGCCCTGCTTGTAGCAATCGATATTGAAGCATTATACTCCAATATCCCACACGACCAGGGCATCCGGATGGCCGAATCTTTCCTCAAGGAACAGGATTATAAGACTTGGCCTTTGATGGACTTTGTCCTTCAGTTGCTGAGATTTATCCTTACTAGAAACTATTTTACTTTTTTGGAACAAACATACTTGCAGGTCCAGGGGGTAGCTATGGGCACTTGCTGCGCTCCCTCTTATGCCAATCTATATCTGGGCGCCTGGGAGAGGCTGATCTTTTCGGATGAAGGAATGGAACAATGGATGTCTCATATTCTAATCTGGTACAGGTTCATTGATGATCTGTTGATCATATGGACAGGTACTGTAGATGAACTCTCACTTTTTTTGAAAGCCATTGACAACAATAATTTAAATCTCAAATTTACTCATACGTTTGACAAACATTCGATCTCGTTCCTGGACCTGAACATCGGCCTCTCCCCGGATGGTCTCATTGATACAGATCTTTATCGCAAACCTAGCACGGGCAATACCATTCTCAGCGCAGCAAGTGCCCATCCCGCCCCCTTGATCGCAAGTATCCCTTATGCCCAATATTTAAGGCTCCGCAGGAACTGTTCCGCGGAGGCCAAGCTGGCCTGCTGCGTGAGCGACTCCTTGCCAGAGGATATTCCAAGACGTTGCTCAGAAGGGCGTATAACAGGGCCAATACCCACTCGAGGGCCGACTTGCTATATAAAACCATCTCAAAAAAAGATGATAAAAGTGTCAGGTTTATCACCACGTACTCTGCACACGATGATATTTTACGAAATATTCTGAAACGTCATTTGCCGATTCTCACTCAAGATTTCACCCTGAACAAATATCTAAGTGCCAGACCCAGTCTGGTATTTAGACGATCAATGTCCCTTAGGGACTGCTTAACCAAAAGGCATTACATCAATGAATCCACCAATGCAGGCCTTAAAAAAGGCACATATCGTTGTGGGTCTTGTGACAAATGCCCTTGGGTCAAAGTCGGAACAGGTATCCGCTTACCCAATGGGAAATGGCTCCATTCCAGACACTATGCCGACTGCAACACTCAGGGGGTTATCTACCTTATGAGCTGTTGCTGTGGGGCATTCTATGTCGGCAAAACCATTAGGAAACTGAGCAAAGGTATAGATGACCACATTTACCACTCTGAGGGTGGTACTATACAAACTAGTGTTACACGTCACATAGGATTTCGCCACAAGTATGATAACACAGTGGTTTCGTTCTTTGTCTTGGAGGTTATTCCCCAGGACCCCCGTGGGGGGAACTGGGACAAACGCATCCTACAAAGGGAGTCGTACTGGATAGAATCCCTAGAGGCTACCATACCTCCCGGGATTAATGAGGTCTTGACCTACAAACCGTTTCTAGGTTAAAAAGGTTTTTTTTCCCCCTTTCTCCCCCCCCCCCCCCCCTCTCTCTTTTTTCTCTCTCAATTTTTTTATTTTTTATAACTTTTTTGAAATACCCTTGAGTCTGATCCATGTGATTTGCTGGGCATCCATGCCCTTGTTTTGCCCACACCACCTTTCCGGACCATCCACTTCCTGCGATACCACGGCTGCGACTCTGGAGACTGGTAAGTTTGTCAGTTATTCCAATTATTGGAAATACTGATTTCTCTTTAAATTTGTCCATATTTATTGATTCAAATTTCCTCTTTTGTGTCTCTCCTAGATTCCATATCCGAAATTGCTGTAGCATCTAAAACCATGATTATTATTTATTTTGTGCTTATGTTCTTTCCCCTGTGTTGGAGGATTTGTGCACTCCATAACAGGGTACCCACATGCAGAAACTGCAGGGGACTTCATGCTCCCTCTAAGTTTCTATTGCAATCATCAGTTTATATTTAGGATTATAACTCTATATCCTATACAAATGTCCAACAGGTGTTTTTTCTGGTCAAATTTGTACTTGTTCATGTGTTTTCTTGTACATGCATGTCACTGTCCCTTTGGTAACCAATTTGCATCCGAGACTTTGTCCTCCCATGTAGTTTCCCCTCCGGCCGCTGGGTGTCGTGCTCCCCAGACGTCTGAGCGGATGTGTGGTCCTCTCACACATCGCTGGCCGGATGTTCTCATCTGTCCGGCGCTGTTGTGGCCGTTCTGGGCTGCCGTTTGTGGCCCCAACAGAACGACACTGCGCATGCGCCTCCTCTGATGCGCGCTCAGTTGAGGACCTGACCCGCCCACGTTGCGCATGACGTCATGCGCAGCGTGGCGTCGGGTTGAGGGCCATATCAGGCGGGATCAAACGCTCCATTCATTCAGGAGTTGGCGTTCATCGGTATGGCGGTCCCACGCGGGTAAGAACTCTGGATTACACTTGTGTACTTATGACTCGGTGATAGATGGGCTTATTAACTCTCCAATTGTTTATCTCTCCAGTTATGCTGTATAGAAGTGCTTAACGGCTGGCATCACCCTCCCTGATCCAGTGATAAAAGTATAAAAACCCACACCTGGGCCCTATTAGATTTCAAGCCACCAATCTTTACCAGAAAAGGCTTATCTACTACTCTGCAGGTAAAGCCCTTTCCCTTTCCCCCAAACTTCCCATTGGAGAGATACCCTATAGATTCTGGATTGTAAGTATACTCATTTGATTTCCATCTCAACAGATTAACACCCCACGTGGGGGTTCCCAACATGGCCGCCATGCATAAGCCCTCCTGCTTTTAACCCTGTCCATTTTGACTATATAAATGTGTCCATTGTAGACACTGAATAAGGTATATATACCAGCTTTATATACAGGCCTTTTCTCCTTGCCTTCTTTTTCCCCCCCCCCCCTTTCGGTGGTGGAGGTTTTTTCAGTTTACTATACTCATATCCCTATCCTGCCTCACATGCCCCTCCACATCCGCGGGGGAGACGTTTTTCTTGGGAAGTGCTTTCATCTGACTGGTCTGACGGTGGATTTCTCTGTGGTGGCGGTTTCGGATGCATCTTGATGTTCCATATTGGCATGCATTTTATGTTTGATGATATACATATATGTATCTGAACCAATAACAAATGTTTGTTGTTGTTGTATTATACAGGCACTGTACATTGATATGTTTCTATCCCCCTGAAGAAGCGGTGCACTGTTGCCCGCGAAACATGTCGGGATTGGTCTGATGCTCATCATTGGACCTATTTATCCTCATCATCCATTTATTGCCTTGTGTTTTACACATTTTTCTTTTGTATATGTCAAAATACATGTATCAATGTTGTATTGTTTGTTCTTGATTTTAATGATGTCATGTTAATAAATATTCCAAGTTTTTAACAATGTCTTTATTATTTTGAATTATCTGGTACCTTAAAAGTCCCACCAGCCCTATCATTCCTTTTTCTGACCTTTTTGGTCTCATTTTTCTTGCTTTTCTCCCCTTGTCCCTGTCCCCCTCTGTTTCTTTCTTCCCCCCCCCCCCCCATTCTTCCCTTTTTTTCCCCCTCTCCCTTTTCCTTCCCCTTGCCCCTGTCCTTTCTCCTTCTTCCCTTTCTACGCCCCCCCCCCTCTCCCTCCCTTTTCCATTTTTTTTCCTTTTATCTATCCACCTTCTCTTCTTGTTTCCTACCCCAGCACCTACCTGTACACCTCAGGTTTCAGCTGTGGGTTTAACCCTTTGGGATATCTTTCCCAGTAAAGATTACATAGACATAGGAATAAGCTACATCGGTGTACACCCTGATTTAAGCAAAGCCTACCTAAAATGGATGTGTTAGGAGTTGGCAGGCTGTTCACACACAACCAGATCAGCAGCTTAGCAGCTCACAACAGAAATATTTCCAAAGTTGTCTTTGAGTCAAATGAAGGTGGTTAACCAATGTGTAAATGGTGTCCTCTAGCCACCCAAACAAAAGCTACAAATGATTCCAATGGTATTGCCATATCCCCAAAGTACTTTGCATAAGTGAGTCAATATTGGTTTCCTCACTCTAGTTGCAGATATATTCCAGAAGTAAGGCCTATGCTAATGTAATAGGAACAAAATAGGGGCCAAGTTGGAACTTGCAAGAGAAACCCACCACTTTGTGTGTCCTTTTTCCCATTTGTATTAGTGATTTAGTCAGTTAGACAGAGTTGAGATGTTTCATATGAGTTTTTGCACACAGACGAGCAGGTTGTTTAGTAAAATGCCTAACTGTCTCCCATTTTGAGGAGTCATCTAAAGTCACATGATATGAAGAACTAATGTATATTTTTCTTTTTTTTCAGGGGATGCTGGTTACCCGCAGCTGACGTGGCTGATGGCTCCAATCAGGTACCCCCAGGGCCGAGCAGAAATTAATTACAACAGGGCCTTGCGGAGAAGCAGGAGTATCATCGAGTTGACCATAGGTCTTCTCAAATCCCGGTTTCTCTGCTTGGCCCGGCCTGGGGGTGAACTCCTGTACTCTCCTACAAAGGCTTCCAAGATCATCCTGGCGTGCTGCGTGTTGCACAACATGTGCGTTGCCCGGGATGAATCTTGGGAGCTGACGGAGGAGAGGGAGCCAGAGGTCCGTCAGCCGGCGGCCCCCAGGCGGCGGAGCACCACTGCAGGTATGGCCACCCGGAATACCCTGGTTGCTAGCCACTTTACATGTAATTACTGTAACCGGTCGAGATATGGCATGTGTATTAATTTGCTAGTTAGCAGAGGTGCCACTCACAGGGAGACAGAGGGTAATTCTCATCTGCCAATGACACTTGCCATTGTAGATAAAGTGTAGTCAACATTGGTAAAATTGTGTTACTTGAGCAAGAACATGCACCTCTAACCATAAACATGTTGGTATTGTGAATAGTGGAAAGGGCTGATAAGAGCTGGCAGGTGTTTATTTGTGTCTATGCCACCTGTGTAGTTATTGATAACATGAACGGCTGGTTGGTATCTTATGGTGTTCTAATTTTTCAGAACCTGGACATCTTGGAATCATGGCATGTACCCTGAGAAGCCTGTGGTGATGGGCTGTCTGGCATCACAGGTGTGTATTCAAATGTTTGCATTAATGTTTTCTGGTTTGTGTAAGTTGTCTGAAAATGTGTTATTTCACTCGTGATGTCAACATTAAATGAAGTTCAGAATGAAGGAAACGGGCATTAAGATGTGATTTTCATAATGAAATGTCTTATCCTTTGTTTTATTTTTCCAGGAGTGGTACTGCTTGCGGTTGTAGCTGTTAGAAACCCACCTTCATGGACTCCACTCATCTTCTTTTGTGGTCAGTGGATATTTGGTGAGGCACATGGCCAGAAGCAGCATCGATGACCAACACGAACACCCTGGAACTTCCAAAGTGGCTTGGAAGCTGAACAGCAACCTGGCCATGCCTGTCCCCTATGAGCTGGTAGAGGTGCAGAATGGATTTTGGACTCTGCATGAAGTTGGGGAAGAGATCAGAATCCCGTAGCCATGGAGCAAAGATCGTGGGCTGGCGCTGTAAAGGCACACGGACTGGAGACTGACAATATTAGCTTGCTGCATCCCTCCTTATGCTGTCATTCTATAATCAATAAAGACTTTTGAATGGAACATGTGTTTATTGTTTTGGGTGGGTGCCTACAGACAAAAGGGCCATACACACTCTAAGATTTAGAGAAGACTTTATCCTTCAGATTGACCTTTTCTATGTAGTGCGAGGGCCTGCCTGATTGCATACAAATTGAAAGTGTTGAGGTTTGACCTCATATTATATGGTTTGGTTATGTCTACAGGAAAAAGGGTTGAAAACTTCTTAGTGTATGGGCCATTAAGCTGCCAAGGCCGGAGCTTTGCACTGTGCATGCTGCTTGTACTGGTGATGTGAGGGGTTGTAATGTAGGGTAGGGATGTGACAGTGTTGTGTTGAGGTGTGAGCCAAATGTAGTGTTTAGACTATGAGGGTCTGTGTTGTTCAAATATGGAGAGAGTCCAATATCAGACACCTATGTTTATTGGTCCAAAAATTGTAAGAACCATGGTAAATATGTAAAGAATTGCATCTCGAGAAAACTAGGACCACAGTCACAAAATCAAAATTGTGTTGGTTCCATTAATGTGGTTGAAATTTGGGATTGAACACCCCCCCCCCCCCAAAATTCGAGATAGTTTAAAAAACTCTACAAGAAATGAGAGTGAAAAGAGATCCCAAGTGTAGTGATTGTTGGGATTTGAAACCATGACGTTGTTAACTGCAGTGAAGTTGCAAAGCACTTAGCTATTGTGTAGAATAGAGCTGTTTGGTGAAAATAAAGGAGTGTGTTAAGGCTAAAAAGCACATATAGCTAAAGTACTAAACATGGTATGGAATCTGGGAAAAAGACCATGGTAAAATTGTGAGGTTTCATCTTGACCTGAAGTAGTGTAGGGGTTTGGTGACTTGCCTTTGCTACTTTGACTCATAAGATCGATTGACAGACAAGATCATAAAATCACTTAAAATGTTGTAAGTTTGCAAGCGCTTCTGGGTGTAACATTATTTACCAATATATGATGTAATCCGTAACATTTTTGAAATATTAACAAAAAAAAAAAAAGTTAGGTGGAGATGGTAAGCCTCAAACCTACAGCAGAAGGAGATGAATTACAGACGAGATGTGTGCACTAATCCACTAGACCACATCGCTATGTGAAACTGCTGTAAGCACAAAGACATAAGTTTGCGAATTTGCGAAGCCGCAAACGTAAGTGAATACCGCTGATGGCGCAATTCATTGTTGCTGTTCCACTAGCCAATTCGCCGCAGCGCTAGTTAATTGATTTCAAAGCGGCGAAACTGAAACACGTCATAGATGTTTGAAGCTGCAGTTTCTTTAAATCCGGCCCTCAGTCTTTAGTCTAATTATGTTGTCTTTATTATGAATATGTGTCAACTATAACATGAGATGTCCGGCCAAGAGAACTTCCCTAACTTTCCGGAATAACAGATAAACAAATATATATTGGCTTAGATAATGATAGTTCCAGTAACCGGCCATTAATTGCATATTATCCATCATTTTTAATTGTCATGCTCCTAGAGCAAGATGACCAAGACTTTGCTAAATAATCAACAGAGGCTGTATTATGGCTGTTATTGAAATATTGTGTAATCTTGAATGACTATGTTTTTGGGTCTATGCCCACCATAGACTTTAATGTGATAAAATCTCTATAAAAGGATGTATCAAAAATGTATATGGCATCACATTCTCTATTTCTGTATGAGATGTGGTCCTTGCGCATGTAATCTCAGTAAAGCTTACCTGAACAGATGCAAACCTGATTGGCGCAGATTATTTCATGGCTCAAGCTTAACATGAATTTATCATTTGGTGACCCCTCGAACCGTGTCTTTCTATTCGCATCAAAACCCGCCGGTTGGCACCCCACAACAGGAGGGACAGCACAGAGGCCTCAGGTGAGAAAACATTTTTATTTCTCATGATGAAAAACTGTCTTTTTCTGATGTGTGGTGTTGTGTCGGTTGGGGTAAGTGCGGCTACGAAAGGTAACACGTATCCTTTGAATTTAATTGCATTCTGTCTGTGTATGGTTACTAAGATTATGAAATGGTACCAATAGGAAATACTATGTATGAAAAATATTATTTTCTTAAAAAAAATGTTTTTTTGATTCTCCTTATTACAAGAAATGACAATATATATATATAAGGGACGATTTCAGCAGAGATATTAGTATTTTCTGGAGTGTGTGTGTGTGGTGTTGAAAGACAAATGTGGAGGTATTAGGGCGGGTATTGCCTTAAACCCCAGTGTCTGTATAACCTGCTGAGTGTTCTTTGGATTAGGGAGTCAGAGAAAGACTAGCCTATATTCACTCGTTCAGAAGACGTTCGAACGTGTATAGAACAGATTAAGACATGTCGTAATGATAAAGTACCTGGTGGCTGATTGGTGCACAGCCGTTGTGATAAAGAAACGGAGTTCTTGATCCCGGAATCTCCAAATATTGTCATTTCTTAAAGTGGTAACGAGAAATAATAAAATGGGAAATTTAATTGATAAAAATGTTTTGCCCATTATGAAAAACTTCGGGCTTACAAAAACTAAAGCAAAAATGTATTAAAAATAGCAAAGAAAACAGGCTTAAATGTTGCTAAATTACATTCAGATGCACCCATCGTTAAGATGATGGTGAGTGGTGATCCAGATGCCCTCAAACATCATGTAAAGTGGTGCAGAATTACAAAAAAAGCGTATAAAGAGGATCCCTCTAAATGGTGGCCACCAGAGGGCTATTTTGAGTACGCCTAAAAATTGATGCCTTGTTTAACTTGCTATTTAAAATGTCTGATTGTGGGGGAATTAAATGTCTAGCAGCATGGGAAGAAAAATATATAAGTGAAGCCCCCCCCCCCCCATAAAATATGTTCAGAAAAAGCTGCTTTAACAAATAGATGGTTTAAGAGTAATAGAAACAGTTTTATCAGGGAAAACGTAGTTCGCCGTAGTTGGCAGGACACTTTGAGGTTATTTTTTATATATAGAATTGTAGATAATGAGAATTTACATTTTGCTCATAAGTCCCTGTATGAAAGGGAGCTCTGCTGCAAAATTTTGAAAATTGGCTACTTGCCAATTAAGGGTTCAACAGTAAATATTTTCGGTCCCGTTATAATTATGGAATTTATTTTTGCACAGAAAGGGTTACCTCAATTAGTGTGACCATTGGACCCTGTTGGCACCGAGCCAAAAGTTTTGAATCAGATTAACTTTTTATCTGATTATAGTTTTTGAATGGTATTTTAGGGGTGTCCTCTATTGAAGGAGGGGAACCTCTGGTCAGGTTTTTGTAAAAATGACACGGAAAAAAAAAGGAAGAAAGGTTTTTTTAAAAGTTTGGCACGGAGCCAAGAAAATGTTTTAGTTTTATAGTTTTATCTGATTTTAGCATACAAGTGGTATCTGATGTGCCATCTCTACTTATGGCCTTATCATCCGATGCTACCCACTTTTATAGTGAAGTAATGCGTTTTTTTTTAGCGTCCTTGTGGACGAGAAGACAAAGCCATCTTCGTTTCTTGTTTTTAAGTCCGGGTAACTGACCTGGTGTAGAAATGCCCTTAAAAATAGGTGATGGAGGTTAGTATACAGCAAGGATAGGGAAATTGTATGTCCCTTAGAAACCCCAAGAAATTAGGGCAATTGTAGAAGATCTCCCAAACATTGCCAAGAGTCTTAGAAGAAATGGTACAAAAGGTTGATGTGAATGGAGAAAACTCAGCAAGCTACATATATAGATATGTGGATTTTGATTGATTGTGCAGTACCCGAGGAAGGAAAAATATGCGTATGTATGGAACACATTTGCAATAGATAAATAAGTATGCATGAATCAGGGATATTGAGGATACAGGCACATGGCCAAAATACGTATGAAACAAAGATTGATACAATAAAATTCCAAAGAAATGGGTAACAAGTATGTTTGATAAAGGACAGGATATACGAATGTTATTGGATGTTGTTTAGAAGGAAGGTGAGGAGATGTTGAACTATTAGAATAGATTCAAAGATGCGATATAGAAGCAAAGTGATTGGGTGACTGAAAGTGAAGATGACATGAAACAACCTAAAGTGATAAAAAATTTTGTAAGTGGATTGTTGTCTGAGATTAGAAAAGAAAATGGAGCTCCGCATAGCGGGCTGGAGAATTAAACCTGTCCCTGAGTTGGTTGACATAGCACAGATAGCTTGTGAAGTGTTAAGGAAAAAATAGAGAGAAAGGAAAAAACTAAAAAAATGAATATGCAAGTCCCTGAGGTAAAGGAAAAGGTACATAAACCCAGGGGAATGTCAGTTTCTACAGTACAGGTGACGGAACCCCCTTATCACCCATCAGTAATAGTGTACATTTCAAATTCTGGGGTCCCCAGGTCAAAAGGGAGAACTGGAGATCCAAAGAGGGGCAGTGTAGGACCCCTACAGGAATTGTTAAAAGGACAAACAAAAAGCAATTATAAATTTACTTTGGAAGAGTTAACCCCTTCAGTTATGGAAGCATTTAAACAAATCAAGCAATCTTTGCTAACAGTGCTCAGTCTTGGTTTGTCAGACTATAGCAAAGATTTCTATTTATTTTGCTTAGAAATAAATGGACATGCGAATAGGGTGTTAACACAACACTTCTGTGCCAGACATCGCCCAGTGGGGTACTACAGTTACCCATTGGACAGCGTAGTCAGTGGGCTACCTGGATGTCCAAAAGCAGTAGCGGCGTCTGACCTACTGGTTGAAAAAGACTGTAGACATTGTATTAGGCAACACTTTGTATTTGATGTGCCCCCATGATTTGGAGGCTATGTTGAATAGTGGCTATACTAAACACTTCTCAGTAGAGAGGATAACACATTATCATTTGATTTTGTTATCAGCTTCCAATCTCAAAATTCAGCGCTGCCAGACTCTGAATCCAGCTACTTTTCTAAGCTGACAGGGAGGAAGTTGATGATTCTGAATACCTAATACATGATTGTGCTACCTTTATTGATGAAGTAACAAAACCCACATCTGATTTTCAGGATGAATCCATTGCTGGTCTGCCTGTATGTGCAGACTTGTTGGTAGATGGCTCATCCCTCAGACGACCTGATGGGTTAACATTAGCTGCTTGTGCGGTCGTAAACAGTGAGAGCCGACTACTGCATACTGAAATTCTGCTAAATTCTAAGTCAGCGCAAGCTGCGGAAATTACAGCTCTCTGTGTTGCATTAGGGCTAGCAAAATGAGATACGGTAAATATCTACAGTGATTCTGCTTATGCTGTGGGTATATTGCACAGCTTTGCACAATTATGGCAGGAAAGGGGTTACCTGATAGCAACAGGAACACCCATTCAACACAAAGAGTTAATTGACAGACTGTTGTTTGCAGTCCAATCGCCTCTTAAAGTAATAGTAATTAAATGTAAAAGCACATACTGGGTTTAATGACAGTGTGTTGGTTGGAAATGTTTTGGCTGATAAATATGCTAAAAGAAGTTATTTACTCTTATCAGCCACATGTAGTCCCTATATTTTTGGTCACAAATCTTCAATTGGACCATGGGGTTGTCAAGGCCCTACAGGAAAGTTCACCCCACTGATCCACTTGGTCTACAAAAAGAACTGTTTGCGGACCAGATGGCCTGTGGAGGTTGAATGGTAAACTGGTTGCTCCACCGACTCTTTTTCCTTCATTGTTGGCCTTGAGCCATGGGCCTTGCCATGTCTCAACAGGAGGGATTGTGAACAGTGGTGGGCACCAGGTTTTTACACATATGCTGCTAAACAGGTTAATGAATGTGCTGTATGTCAAATGCACAAAATAGGTAAACCCTATGAAACACATTCCGCATACTGAGGAGCCGTTTCAAAATTGTGCAAATTGACTTCTCAGATATGCCCCCTTGTGGCCGATTCAAGTATCTTTTGGTTTGCGAAGAAGATGCCAGAACAGTAGTTAAGTGTCTTACTAGAGAATTGATTCCTAGGTTTGGTATGGGAGCTGTGATCTCCCATACCAGGTAGTAGATATCTTAGGTCTGAAACAACAGTTACACACCACATATAGACCACAGGTTAGTGGGATGGTGGAACGCAGTAAGCAAACCGTAAAAAAGTATCTGGCCAAGATGACTACTAATGGAAAGAGCACATGGGTAGAAGCATTGCCTATAGCCCTAGCAACTATCAGGACTACCCATAAGGAGAAGATGTAACATCAGAAACAGTGACTTTAAGACTTTAACACAAATGTGTTTTCTGATACTTTTTTCAAAGCAGGACAACCAGTGGACCTAAGTGAAAAGACTCATGGACTAAATTCTGGAGAGTGGGTGTACATCAAGAATCACACCCCGAAGACTACTCTGTCCCCTAAGTGGAAGGGACCGTTCCAGATTATTCTTGTGTCTCCCACAGCTGTAAAGCTAAAGGACTACAAGTATTGGGTGCATGGTTCCCATTGTAAGAAAGCAGTGGCTTTGAACAAACATACAAGCCAGTGTACTGCTGGCAAGGACTTTTCTGTACCTTTACCTTCTAGGTCATCTCCATCATTGACTCAGGCTCGAGCCAGAAGACTACGAATACCTAGAGCTGATATGCATCTCTGGGGAATTATCCTGAGTGGAGAAGCTTTGGTGTGGATCACGGTCATGATGTATGAATGGACTCACTTGATAAAAAAAGGTGAGACGCATGATACCTTTTTCCTCAATGCTACTGTAATGACTAAAAAGTTACACATTACCCCAGAGTCGGGAGTTGAGCAAAGGCTGAAGAGAGACTTACATGCTAAGCTGAGACAACCCTTCTATAATTCTTTTGTGGCTATGCAGTTGCAAGCTGCCAAGAAGTTGGAAATCACTAAGTGTTGGATATGCACACATTCACCTATCTCACATAAGACTTTGCCCTTACTAGGTATACCCAGTACCCTAGCTGAGATAGAGGACGGTGCTCACTTTAGCAATATCAGTACTAAGATGGTTGACAAGGCCATTTCACTGCTACTATTTACCAAGGCCCCAATGAGAATACCAGCAGTATGTATTAACTTTACCCGTATTTATCCGCCAGAACTACTTGAGAAAGGTTTCAAGAATACTGATCGAGTGATTGGAGACTCTCAGTGAATGGATAATGCGGATGTCAGGTATTGGTTTGATGGTAAAGTGTAACATTCATGCGTTTTTGTTTGTGGATGGATTTACAGCTGCAGAATTATTACACTCAGTAGCCTTGTAGAGAATCTGTTGAACAACATATCCAACTCTCAGGACTTCATCACCATGTACAGCCTGTTATATACTATATATATTAATAGATGTTTAATGGAGGGATAGAGTATATGAGGATATATAGATGAGAGACAGGCTATTGTATGGTGAGCACTAGAAGTAGTATTAGGAGAGTTGCAGGTGATGGAAAAGCAGATAGGTTCTGATGTCAAGTATAGTGCAGATGGTAGAGGACACAGATGGAGTATACTTAGACAGAGTAACCTAGTGCAAGGATAGTTGAAGGTAGTCCCAAGAGCTAACAGTCTATGCAGATGATAGTGATTAGATAGATACAGATAGTCTTGGTAATTGCAGTAGATGACAGTAGGAGATTGGTTAGCAAGAATCCCCTGCGGGGTACTTATCACTTAGATAGGGTTAGGAATAACAGTGTCCATTGGAGAGGGGTGATCCCGTAGCGAGATACGGATCACCAGCGAGGTTTCCGGCTTCAGTTCAGCAAGGGAGGTATGTCAGCAGCTCCGACTTCTCAGGCGTAGGTGCGATGAACATGTGGGTTTGAACGAGCGATGAGTGAGAGCAAACCGGCGATTGAAATAGCCGCTCATAGCGGCGCTCGGCAATGATGTCATCCGGTCTTAAAGGTATATGCGTCCCTTGTTACACAAGATGGGACGCAATTAGGAGAGGAGAAATATGGAGACAAGGGTACCAGAGGTACCGGAACATTACAGTACCCCCCCCCCCTTAAGGCCGGCTCCGGAAGGCCTCTAGAACTGTTTTTTCCGGATATTTCGAGTGGAAATTGCGAATCAATCTAGGGGCATGTATATCGGAGGTATCCAGCCAGGTGTCATCTTGGGGCCCATAATTCTTCCATCGTACAAGATACTGGAGTCTTCTTCTATTGAAACGGGAATCCAAAATTTCTTTAATCTCAAATTCTTCTCCACCCTCCACTTGTACAGGAGGTGGAGGTGAAATAGTAGGCCTTATTTCTTGGTTAGGAACATGGGGCTTCAGTAGAGACACATGGAAGACAGGGTGTATCTTGAGGTCTACTGGCAATGTGAGTTGTATTGCAGCTTTTCCAATAAGCTTTTCTATTGGAAAAGGTCCCAGAAATAGAGGTCCAAGTTTTGTACTAGGGATTTTTAGTCTCAGATTTTTTGTAGAAAGCCAAACAAGATTCCCAATGGCATATTGGGGAGAGGGTTTCCTACGGAGGTCGTAGTACTTTTTTTGTTGGCTATGAGCATGAGATATGGTATTGTTGAGTAATCCCAGAGAATCCTTTATCTGGGCAAGATAATCAGATGCCACTGGATTACTTGATGGCAAGATACGTGGAGGAAGGAGTGTGGGATGAAACCCATAATTCAGGTAAAACGGACTTTGCTTAGTAGTGCTATGAGTAGCGTTGTTATAGGCGAATTCCGCCAGCGGGAGGAGATCTGCCCAATCGTCCTGTAGATACGAAGTATAGCAACGCAGGTACTGTTCAATGCACTGGTTAACTCTCTCTGTCTGTCCGTTGGTCTGAGGGTGGTAGGGAGAAGTAAGGTTACGCTCTATTCGCAGTATCTGACATAGAGCTAGCCAAAACTTTGAGATGAATTGTGAACCACGGTCAGACAGCAGTGTTTTTGGAATACCATGTAACTTAAAGACATGTTTCACAAGTAATTCCGCTGTTTGTTTGGATGAAGGTAGTTTTCGGATAGGAGTGAAATGTGCCATCTTGGTCAGATGGTCCCCTGACACCAAGATGGTGTTGAATCCTTTGGAAGGTGGTAGTTCCACTATGAAGTCTAAGGATACCACTTCCCACGGAACCTGGGGTATCGGTAAACTACAAAGTAACCCTGATGGTTTCGTGTTGTCAATTTTAGACCTTGCACAGATATCACAAGATGAAACGAACTTTTTTACGGTTGTCTTCATGTCTGGCCACCAAAATTGCCTAGTGAGTAGATTGAGAGTTTTAGTCATACCCATATGTCCTGCCATAGGTACATCATGCGACAATTCTAAGATCTTGGTTCGCATAGTAGGGGGTATGTATAATTTATCGTTGTAGTAGAGGAAGCCTTCTGAGTCAGTAGTTAGTTGTGGTGGAGGTGAATCCAACCCTATGCTGTGCAAAATCTCCTCCTTCAGGGAGCGAACGACTCCGATAATACGCTCAAGTGGTATTATAGGAACTGAGGGAACCTCAGTGCAATCTTTCTCGGCTAGTCGTGAGAGTGCATCCGCTTTTTTATTTTTGTCTGCGGGGGTGTAAGTTACTAAAAAGATTAAATCTCAGAAAGAATAACGACCACCGTACCTGCCGGTGGGAAAGAGTTCTATTAGTCTGAAGGTATTGAAGGTTTTTGTGATCAGTATATATCAGAATTGGCAATTGAGTGCCCTCAAGTAGATGTCGCCAATTCTCTAATGCCAGTTTTATGGCTAATAACTCCTTCTCACCTACTGGGTAGTTCACCTCGGGGCTACTTAATGACTTTGAAAAGAAAGCAACTGGGTGAAGAGGTGAGGTGTTTGTTGGTCATTGTGAGAGAACTGCTCCTACTGCCATATTAGACGCATCTACCTCCAAGATGTATTGAAGGGATGGGTCTGGATGGCATAGTATGGGGGCAGTAGTAAAGCTTGATTTCAGCAAAGAGAATGCTCCATTTGCTTCTTTTGTCCAATTAAATGGTTTCTTCGTGCTTGTAAGTTGTGTGAGAGGTTTCACAATCGCAGAGAAGTTTTTAATGAATTTCCTGTAGTAATTAGAGAATCCTAGGAACCTTTGTAATGCTTTGCGAGTGGTTGGCACAGGCCAATCCAGAATGCAGGATATTTTGCTCATGTCCATTTTGATTCCACTTTTAGATATAATATATCCTAGGAATAGTACTTCCTCTTTATGAAACAAACATTTCTTTGATTTAACATATAAGTTATGTGCAAGTAGTCTTGACAACACAAGTCTCACATGTTTTATGTGCTCAGGTAAGGAATGAGAATAGATAAGTATATTGTCCAAATATACTACCACACAAACATCAAGCAAGTCTCGGAATATCTCATTTATAAATCGCTGGAAGGCTGCGGGAGCATTACATAGCCCAAATGGCATTACAAGGTACTCAAACAGTCCGTATCTGGTTCTGAATGCCGTCTTCCATTCATCCCCTTTACGGATTCAAATTAAATTGTATGCCCCTTTTAGGTCCAATTTTGAAAAGAAAGAAGCCCCACGCACCTGTTCGATAAGTTCAGGAATAAGAGGTAAAGAATAACGATCCTTTATTGTGATGGCATTTAATTGTCTGAAATCAATGATAGGCCTAAGGCTAGAGTCCTTATTGCGGACGAAGAAGAGCCCAGCAGCAGTGGAGGAAGTAGAAGGTCGGATGAATCCTTTTGCCAAGTTCTCATCCAGATACTCCTTAAGGTGAGAGAGTTCATCCTGTGAGAGAGGATATACATGTCCGTAAGGCAACTTGCTATTAGGGAGAAGATCGATACAACAATCATAGTCCCTATGGGGAGGTAGCATTTGAGCGTTTTTCTCAAGGAAAACCTCCGATAAATCTTGATAACATTTAGGAATAATGTCATCCGGCAGTACAGACAGGATCCTATCATGTGTGGGAAGGTTACACGTCGTCTCACAATAGTGAGAAGAGAAGGCTAACGTTCTTGTTTTCCAATCGATGATTGGTTGATGTATGTGTAACCAGGGAAGTCCCAAAATGATTGGAAAATGTGGTGAAGTTAATACATCAAAGGTGGTGGTCTCCACATGAGACTCGTCAGCAGTTACAAGAAGTGCCTGTGTCTGACTGGTGATAGGACCAGAGGATAAAGGGGTACCGTTGATAAAACTAACGGAGACAGGTTTGGGTTTTGAAACAATAGGTATTTTATTAAGGGAGACAAAACAAATGTCAATGTAGTTTCCACAAGATCCTGTGTCAATCATAGCCTTGGTGGTGATCCTAGTTTGGTCCCACTGCAATGTTAATTGAACAAAAAGATAAGGATTAGAAAAGGAAGTTGTGAGTCCCCCTAGCAAGACATTTGAACACTCACCCTCTTTTCTGCGGACAAGAGGACAGTCGTTTACCAAATGATTCGGGGATGCGCAGTACATGCAAAGATATTCGGTTTTCCTCCTGGCATGTTCAGAAAGGGTCAGAGGTGGACGTATCATTCCTACTTCCATAGGAGTAGGGTCAGCAGGCAACATCCGAGAAGGACTGGAAAATGGTGAGCCCATCTTCTCAGCCTTTCTTTCTCGTAGTCGTCTGTCAATATTGATACTGGTCTGGATCAGTCCCTCTAGAGTGCCAGGTAAATCCGCTCGGGAGAGCTCGTCTTTAACGGCCTCAGATAGGCCGAGTCTAAACTGCGTTCGCAAAGATGTGTCGTTCCACCCTGAATCAGGGGACCATCTTTTAAAATTCGCCACGAAATCTTCAACAGGTCTCCTTCCTTGTTTTAAGGCCCGTAATTGGGTGTCAGCGGTACTCTGCTTGTTGGGGTCTTCATATAAAGTAGCAAGTTGTGCTAGAAATAAGGGATAAGAATTAAGGAGTGGATCATCCTTTTCAAAGAGAGCATCTGCCCAGGCCCGGGGTTCACCCGTTAAATAGGAGATGATGGTACAAACCTTAATTTGGTCAGTGGTGTAGGTTAGAGGTTTTAACAAAAAAAACAATTGACATGCGTTTTTAAATTCACGGAATTTGCTCCGATCACCAGAAAACACTATAGGAGGGTTTATCTTAGGCTCACGGGGCTGAGCAGCAGGAGGCTGTGTGAGACGGCCAAGCTGCTGTCTCAAGGTTTGATTGTCATTTTTTACCTCTGTAAGCGCATGGATCAATGCATCTACTTGCTGTTTTAATTGTAGTACATGAGTGGATAATTCTGCTGAATCCATATTTTTTTTAAAGGCTCGTTCAATCTGTAACGTTCATGCGTTTTTGTTTGTGGATGGATTTACAGCTGCAGAATTATTACACTCAGTAGCCTTGTAGAGAATCTGTTGAACAACATATCCAACTCTCAGGACTTCATTACCGTGTACAGCCTGTTATATACTATATATATTAATAGATGTTTAATGGAGGGATAGAGTATATGAGGATATATAGATGAGAGACAGGTTATTGTATGGTGAGCACTAGAAGTAGTATTAGGAGAGTTGCAGGTGATGGTAAAGCAGATAGGTTCTGATGTCAAGTATAGTGCAGATGGTAGAGGACACAGATGGAGTATACTTAGACAGAGTAACCTAGTGCAAGGATAGTTGAAGGTAGTCCCAAGAGCTAACAGTCTATGCAGATGATAGTGATTAGATAGATACAGATAGTCTTGGTAATTGCAGTAGATGACAGTAGGAGATTGGTTAGCAAGAATCCCCTGCGGGGTACTTATCACTTAGATAGGGTTAGGAATAACAGTGTCCATTGGAGAGGGGTGATCCCGTAGTGAGATACGGATCACCAGCGAGGTTTCCGGCTTCAGTTCAGCAAGGGAGGTATGTCAGCAGCTCCGACTTCTCAGGCGTAGGTGCGATGAACATGTGGGTTTGAACGAGCGATGAGTGAGAGCAAACCGGCGATTGAAATAGCCGCTCATAGCGGCGCTCGGCAATGATGTCATCCGGTCTTAAAGGTATATGCGTCCCTTGTTACACAAGATGGGACGCAATTAGGAGAGGAGAAATATGGAGACAAGGGTACCAGAGGTACCGGAACATTACATAAAGATGTTATGTGAAGTACAGATCGATATCAGGAATTGCATGATTTCACACAACGCCAACATTTACGCCAGAATAATTTTAAGTTATTAATGTGCCTGCAACATGGTACATGAGTGACAATGAGTTTAAAGAGACACAATTGCATAAAATTCCTGCCCATTTCTTCAAAAGAGCCCTCACTGAACAGGATATTCCAGTACAGGCTACCCTCGGACAAATGGCAGATGACACTGAAGAAGAGACTAATCTTGAAATACTAACACCTATTCCAACCCAGAATTAAGGCCCAGAAAGAAATGATGATGATATTAATATTGAATATTGAGTCCCATGATAAAGAGATAAGACCAATATTTTCTATACCTTGGGTGAATAGATGTTGTATTAAGAAAGCCTTCAGTTTTATTATAGATTTAGCTGATTTAATGGTTTAACATAATTGCTCTGTATGACAGAAATTTCATATTAATGGCCACTGAAATAAAAATGGTTAAAAAGGAGGTTTTGCAACACCGGCTGTTGTTGGATTACCTTACTGCTAGTCAGGGAGGAATGTGTACCATAGTGGGAACCTCATGCTGCAATTACATAGGAAATGATACGAAAGCTGAAGATGCAATAATTTCACATGTATAAAGGACGCAGCAATTAAAGCTTTATTTTTGTAAGGAACATACCGAAACCGCTTGGATTGGAGGTAGCTGGGAAAGTTGATTCTCTTGGCTAAAACCTGTTAACTGGTTTACTGGTATTGGAGGGTGGTTGGCAGGTATATTGCATGGTATCCTATATATTGTTGGAATTATAGTGTTGATACTCCTCATAATCAAATGTGTACCAATGCTATGCAAATGCTGCTTGAAAATTACTTCAAATACTTGTGATGATCGTACTAATACTGGTTCTTTTGAGCTCTCGAGGTCTCGCATAAAGACGGCCCATGAGATGGTTACACGCATACCCGAAAACCAACCTAAAGACACAGAAGAAGTTTAAAAGAAAAGACACAGATGAATTCTAAACTCAGGAGGGACCTGTCAAGATGAAAATATATCGAGGACTCTTAAAGACTTTTATATTATGTATTCATGTATCAGTATAGCAGTCTAGAGTCCCCTTTTAATCCCTGAATATATTTAAACATCGTAGTTTCAGAAATTCAGTCTTTAGTCTAATTATGTTGTCTTTATTATGAATATGTGTCAACTATAACATGAGATGTCCGGCCAAGAGAACTTCCCTAACTTTCCGGAATAACAGATAAACAAATATATATTGGCTTAGATAATGATAGTTCCAGTAACCGGCCATTAATTGCATATTATCCATCATTTTTAATTGTCATGCTCCTAGAGCAAGATGACCAAGACTTTGCTAAATAATCAACAAAGGCTGTATTATGGCTGTTATTGAAATATTGTGTAATCTTGTATGACTATGTTTTTGGGTCTATGCCCACCATAGGCTTTAATGTGATAAAATCTCTATAAAAGGATGTACCAAAAATGTATATGGCATCACATTCTCTCTTTCTGTATGAGATGTGGTCCTTGCGCATGTAATCTCAGTAAAGCTTACCTGAACAGATGCAAACCTGATTGGCGTAGATTATTTCATGGCTCAAGCTTAACATGAATTTAACAATAACAACATAATAGCCAGCCTATAAAAACAATTTAAAATCCAATACGTATCATCATGGAGCCCTCTAAAAATGTAAATATCAAAAAAATATAGTGTACAAACCAGCAAGTGTATATGAATAAAGACTTCACAGATATAATAGTAATATAGGATAAATGCACTTATAAACCCTAAAAGGCATTCTGCAAGAGCTCTCACCTGGTGAGAACCTGGGTTCTATAAATATAACACAATATAAGCAAAATACCATAATCATAATACCAGTGATAGCTGCAAAAGTAACTGGACACAAATATGTATATACATGTAGAGATGGCCTTGCGGTTCGCCCGGCGGTCGGTTCGCTGCAAACTTTGCTCATTCGCTGTCCGCCGATCATGCGAACATATGGCGATGTTCGCGGCGGCCATATTCTTTTACATTGTGAAGAATTTTGACCCATGACACATCCATCAGGTGGTACAGGACAGCCAATTGAGACATTTCAGCACATGGACATACCCCCTACCTTATAAATAGACCTGATCTGGCTGCCATTTTACATTCTGAATTTTGTCAGTGAAGGGAGAGGTTTACTGTGTGGAGCAGGGACAAATTGTCAGTGACACAGATCGCTCCGTTATAGGTCCACAAAAGTCCTTTTAAGGACTGGTATTTGGTATAGGTGTACTATCTATATTCTGTCTTTTGTCAGTGTAGGGAGAGGTTGCTGTGGGGAGCAGGGACAGACTGTCAGTGCCGGTTCACACTGATGCGATGCGGGAACACTGCAAAAATATCTGCGTGTTCCCGCATAGCATCTGCATCACAGGCAGTTCACACTGCCATATGCGATACACTGGGGGTGTCAATTCAAAGTTAACGATACCCCCAGCTCAGATCGCATATCGCAATGCGATCTGACAGTTCCCACAGAATCGGACCGCACTGGTGTGAACCACCATGCGATCAGATTCTGCTGCAGACCTAAAAAAGGGTCCTGTGCGTGTTCACTGCAATTGCGGTGCAAATTCAGCCATACAATCTGTATGGCTGAATTTGCACCGCACAGACATCGCATGTAATTTTAGGAGCAGTGTGCTCCGAATTACATGCGATCTCTGTGATCGCATCAGTGTGAACCGGCATTAAGTAAAATTAACTAACTGCCGGTTCACACCGATGCGATCACAGAGATTGCATGTAATTCGGAGCGCACTGCTCCTAAAATTGCATGCGATGTCTGTGCGGTGCAAATTCAGCCATACAGTTTGTATGGCTGAATTCGTACCGCAATCACAGTAAATACGCACAGGACCCTTTTTTGGTCCGCAGCAGAATCGGATCGCATGGTGGTTCACACCAGTGCGAACTGTCAGATCGCAGTGAGATATGCAATCTGAGTGGGGGGTGTCGTTAACTTTGAATTGACTACCCCCAGCATATTGCATATGGCAGTGTGAACACGTAGATATATTCGCAGTGTTCCCGCATCACATCAGTGTAAACCGGCACTGAAAGGACTGGTATAGGTGTACTCTTGTTTGGTGTGCAGTATATAGGAGTGTAATACACTTATAATATACTTTCTATAGAAAGCATATTATAGTGTATTTGGGTACTGCAGAAATGTTGCCTATTTTGCTGCCTTAACTCTGCTACACACAGTGACAAAAGTTACTAGAAAATATTTTTCATAACTGGTGTGATAAACCAGTGGCCCCCCCAAAACGACAGATTGAAGCTGGGTGTTATACTTTCATAATAGTGTATTTGCGTACTGCAGAAATTTTGCATCTTTTGCTGCGTTAACTCTGCTACACACAGTGACAAAAGTTACTAGAAAATATTTTTCATAACTGGTGTGATAAACCAGTGGACCCCCAAAACGACAGATTGAAGCGGGGTGTTATACTTTCATAATAGTGTATTTGGGTACTGCAGAAATTTTGCCTCTTTCTCTGCGTTAACTCTGCTACACACAGTGACAAAAGTTACTAGAAAATATTTTTCATAACTGGTGTGATAAACCATTGGCCCCCCAAAAAGACAGATTGAAGCAGGGTGTTATACTTTCATAATAGTGTATTTGGGTACTGCAGAAATTTTGCCTCTTTCGCTGCGTTAACTCTGATACACACAGTGACAAAAGTTACTGGGAAAAAAAGTATTATAACTGGTGTGATATACCAGTGGCCCCCCAAAACAACTGATTGAAGTGGGGTGTTATATACCTTCTTCTACATATACTGCGCTTTTCTAGAGACTTTTGTCACAGGGTCATTTAAAAAATGACAGGCGGAGGAAGAGGCAGGCCCTTCCGCATGGGTGGTAGGGGTAGGGCAGGAGCACCAGGCCGGAGCCAAAGTGGGAAGTTGCAGAAGGTGCGTTCGATTACGTCAAAGGACGCACCAGACTTGGTTGAGTGGCACACTTAGCCTTCCTCTTCTGCACCCTCCTCATCCTCTCTATCTGCACCCTCTTCACTCTCTGCTGTGTGCACCCCCAAAGACACCACCACCAACACCACCACCACCATATACCCTCTACTTGAGTCACAGGAATTATTTTCCGATCCATCACAAGACATTTACGATGCGCAGCCATTCTTGGCATCGGATCAGGAAGAGGAGGTAGCAACAGCCGCCACTCAGCAGTCTGACGACAGTACCCAGATCAGGAGGTTGGTCCCCGCTGTTGCTGCCTACTCCGAGATCTCTAATGTTAGTGGTGGGGAAGGTGACGTTGATGATGCAGAGACAAAATTTCCGCAGTACCCAAATACACTATTATGAAAGTATATTGTTAATTAACACCCCTGCTTCAATCTGTCATTTTGGGGGGCCACTGGTTTATCATACCAGTTATAATACTTTTTTCTAATTGCGTTTGTCACTCTTTGTAGTTGTAGTATCGCTGCAGAACCGCTCAGCAGTCACAATGCTGCACAATACAAATCCACTATAATATGTTTTCTATATTCATACAGCATTGCGACTTCCTCATCTTCCTGCTCCTGCTCCTCGATGGCTTGATCAATGATATGACGCAATGCACGCTCCAGAAAGAAGGCGTAAGGTACGATGTCACTGATGGCGCCATGGCTGTGACTGACCGGTTTGGGGATCTCATCAAATGGCATCTCAGCGTCGCGCATGAGCAGCCACTGGCACGGTGAAAAAAAACCCAAGCTCCCCAGAACCTGTCCTGCCACAGAGTTCGTACAGGTAGTCGTTAACTGCACATTTCTGCTGGAGCAGCCTATCAAGCATATACAAGGTTGAGTTCCATCGCATCGGGCAGTCACAAATAAGACATCTGACGGGCAGGTTGTGTCGCCGCTGAATGTCAGCAAGGCGAGCCATGGCTGTGTAAGATCTTCTGAAATGGCCTGAGATTTTCCTGGCCTGCCGCAAGACATCCTGGACCCCAGGGTATTTGACAACAAATCGTTGCACGACCAAGTTCAGGACGTGTGCCATACATGGCACGTGTGTAATTTTGCCCTGTTTCAGCGCGCTCAGCAGATTGGCACCGTTGTCGCACACCACTTTACCAACTGCCAAATTGAGCGGTGTTAGCCACTGATCTGCCTGTGAACGCAAAGCTGAAAGGAGTGCAGGACCAGTGTGGCTCTTGGCTTCCAGGCACAACTGATGCAGCACAGCATGGCAACGTCTCACCTGGCATGTGGAATAGGTTCTGGGGATCTTGGGCGGCACAGCGGAAGAGATGGTAGCAGCAGAAAAGGAGGAGTCAGCCGAGGAGGAGAGGGAGGATGGAGGAGGAGAAGAAGAGGCAGGACTGTATGCAATCTGTGGCAGTACAACCAAATCTACACGGGTGCCACGGGTTACATACTTGACGGCCATCAGAATGTTCACCCAATGGGCAGTAAAAGTGATATACTTTCCCTGCCCGTGTTTGCTAGACCACGTGTCTGTGGTCAGATGTATCTTGGCATCGACACTGTGTGCCAGAGATACATTTACTTGCCGCTGAACATGGCCATATAGCTCTGGGACCTTCCATAGTGATGTTCCAATGGCCACAAATGTTCGAAAGGCCTCCGAGTCCAGTTTATATGGTAGTAGTTGGCGGACTATCAGTTCCGACAAGCCAACGGTCAACCGTTGGGCAAGAGGGTTATCCGGCGTTATTATTTTCTTACGCTCGAACATTTGGGCCATGGAAGCCTGCCTTTTTCTAGAAAACGTGAGGACGGCATGATGGAAGGTGGAGTGGAGGACAATTGTGAGGAGAGAGAAGAAGGAGAAGAGGCTGGACGGTGAGAGCCTGGAGTGTGGGTTCTGATGGCGTTGCTCCCACTGGGCTCAGTGATGGGAGTCCAGGTGCCTTTTTAGGCACCTTTCACACAGGCAGACCATTCAGATCCGCCTGTCCATTTTTTGGCGGATCTGAACGGTCTCCCCATGCATGTCTATGGGGCATCGGATGTCAGCGGAGACATGTCCGCTAACATCTGATCCGATCCGTCAAATCCGGACGGATGAAACCCTAATTTCCATCCGTCCAGTGGATCATCCCTAGGTTAGTGTTGGGCTTACCGCAACTTATGCGTTGAAGGCAAAGGATCCAGAAACAGGGAACGCATAGACCGACAGGTGTCCGACTAAATAGTCCCAGCACAAGGACATTGTCATTACAGAAGTATTGCAATTGAAAGAGTTGCCCTAATTTTTTTTTTTTTTACAGCAAAAAGATTTTTTTTTTTTTCAGCAGCCGGTAAATACATGTCTAATACATATAGGGTCCATTGACACATCTATAAAATAGGTCCGCATTCATTCCACAATTTGGCGGAACCTTTACAGACCCATTGATTTTCAATTCCAGTCTGAAAAATTAAGCATTCACAGGATAAAGAAGTAAGTGTCGGCAATTCCAGGCTCCAAAAATTAGCCCACATGCGTTTACCTGACAGCTAAGAACGTAGTATTCTGTGGCTGAAGGTACATTAGGCAATCACAGACTACAGAAGTAAGTGTCGGCCATAAAAGGCCCCAAAAATTAGCCCACATGGGTTTACCTGACAGCTAAGAACGTAGTATTCTGTGGCTGGAGGTACATTAGGCATTCACACAGTTTACAGAAGTAAGTGTCGGCCTGTATAGGCCGAAAAAATTAGCTCACATGGGTTTACCTGACAGCTAAGAACGTAGTGTATTTGATGGCTAGAGGTACATTAGGCATTCACACAGTGTACAGAAGTCAGCATCGGCCTGTATAGGCTCCAAAAATTAGCTCACATGGGTTTAAATGACAGTAAAGAACGTAGTATTTGATGGCTGGAGGTACATTAGGCATTCACAGGATACAGAAGCAAGTGTCGGCCTGTATAGGCACTAAAAATTAGCTCACATGGGTTTAACAGACAGCAAAGAACATAGTGTATTTGATGGCTGGAGGTACATTAGGCATTCACAGGATACAGAAGTAAGTGTCGGCCATAAAAGGCCCCAAAAATTATCCCACATGGGTCTACCTGACAGCTAAGAAAGTAGTATTCTGTGGCTGAAGGTACATTAGGCATTCACAGGATACAGAAGTAAGTGTCGGCCATCAAAGGCCCCAAAAATTGGCCCACATGGGTTTGCCTGACAGCTAAGAACGTAGTATTCTGTGGCTGAAGGTACATTAGGCATTCACAAGATACAGAAATAAGTTTCGGCCATAAAAGGCCCCAAAAATTAGCCCACATGGGTTTACCTGACAGCTAAGAACGTAGTATTTGGTGGCAGAAGGTATATTAGGCATTCACAGGATACAGAAGTAAGTGTCAGCCTGTATAGGCCCCAGAAATTAGCCCACATGGGTTTAACTGACAGCTAAGAACGTAGTATTTGATGGCTGGAGGAACATTAGGCATTCACAGGATACAGAAGTAAGTGTCGGCCATAAAAGGCCCCATAAATTAGCCCACATGGGTTTACCTGACAGAACGTAGTATTCTGTGGCTGAAGGTACATTAGGCATTCACAGGATACAGAAGTAAGTATCGACCTGTATAGGCCCCAAACATTAGCTCATATGGGTTTAACTGACAGCAAAAAACGGAGTGTATTTGATGGCTGGAGGTACATTAGGCATTCACAGTACACAGAAGTAAGTGTCGGCCTGTATAGGCCCCAAAAATTAGCTCGTGTGGGTTTAACTGACAGCAAAGAACGTAGTATTTGATGGCTGGAGGTACATTTGGCATTCACAGTATACAGAAGTAAGTGTCGGCCTGTATAGGCCCAAAAAAGTAGCCAACATGGGTTTAACTTACAGCTAAGAACATAGTATTTGGTGGCTGGAGGTACATTAGGAATTCACACAGTATACAGAAGTAAGTGTCGGCCTGTATAGGCCCCAAAAATTAGCTCACATGGGTTTAACTGACAGCAAAGAACGTATTATTTGATGGCTAGAGGTACATTAGGCATTCACACAGTATACAGAAGTAAGTGTCGGCCTGTATAGGCCCCAAAAATTAGCCAACATGGGTTTAACTTACAGCGAAGAACATAGTGTATTTGATGGCTAGAGGTACATTAGGCATTCACACAGTATACCGAAGTAAGTGTCGGCCTGTATAGGCCCCAAAAATTAGCTCACATGGGTTTAACTGACAGCAAAGAACGTAGTATTTGATGGCTCGAGGTACATTAGGCATTCACACAGTATACAGAAGTAAGTGTCGGCCTGTATAGGCCCCAAAAATTAGCCAACATGGGTTTAACTTACAGCTAAGAACATAGTGTATTTGATGGCTAGAGGTACATTAGGCATTCACACAGTATACAGAAGTAAGTGTCGGCTTGTATAGGCCCCAAAAATTAGCCCACATGGGTTTTCCTGACAGCTAAGAACGTAGTATTTGGTGGCTGGAGGTACATTAGGAATTCACACAGAATACAGAAGTAAGTGTCGGCCTGTATAGGCTCCAAAAATTAGCTCACATGGGTTTAACTGACAGCAAAGAACGTAGTATTTGATGGCTGTAGTTACATTAGGCAATCACTGGATACAGAAGTAAGCATTGGCCTGTATAGGCCCCAAAAATTAGCTCACATGGGTTTAACTGACAGCAAAGAACGTAGTGTGTTTGATGGCTGGAGGTACATTAGGTATTCACAGTATACAGAAGTAAGTGTCAGCCTGTATAGACCCCAAAAATGAGCTCAAATGAGTTTACCTGACAGCAAAGAATGTAGTGTATTTGATGGCTGGAGGTATATTAGGCATTCACACAGTATACAGAAGTAAGTATCGGCCTGTATAGGCCCCAAAAATTAGCTCACATGGGTTTAACTGACAGCAAAGAATGTAGTATTTGATGGCTAGAGGTACATTAGGCATTCACACAGTATACAGAAGTAAGTGTCGGCCTGTATAGGCCCAAAAATTAGCCCACATGGGTTTACCTGACAGCTAAGAACGTAGTATTTGGTGGCTAGAGGTACATTGGGCATTCACACAGTATACAGAAGTAAGTGTCGGCCTTTATAGGACTAAAGAATTAGCTCACATGGGTTTACCTGACAGCTAAGAACGTAGTGTATTTGATGGCTAGAGGTACATTAGGCATTCACACAGTATACAGAAGTAAGTGTCGGCCTGTATAGGCTCAAAAAAATTAGCTCACATGGGTTTACCTGACAGCTAAGAACCTAGTGTATTTGATGGATAGAGGTACATTAGGCATTCACACAGTATACAGAAGTAAGTGTCGGACTGTATAGGCTCCAAAAATTAGCTCACATGGGTTTAACCGACAGCAAAAACATAGTATTTGATGGCTGGAGGTTCATTAGGCATTCACAGGATACAGAATTAAGTGTCAGCCTGTATAGTCCCAAAAAATTAGCTCACATGGGTTTAACTGACAGCAAAGAACGTAGTGTATTTGATTTCTGGAGGTACATTAGGCATTCACAGTATACAGAAGTAAGTGTCAGCCTGAATAGGCCCCAAAAATTAGCTCAAATGGGTTTAACTAACAGCAAAGAACGCAGTGTATTTGATGGCTGGAGATACATTCGGCATTCACACAGTATACAGAAGTAAGTGTCGGCCTGTATAGGCTCCAAAAATTAGCTCACATGGGTTTACCTGACAGCTAAGAACATAGTGTATTTGATGGCTAGAGGTACATTAGGCATTCACAGTATACAGAAGTAAGTGTCAGCATGTATAGACCCCAAAAATTAGCTCAAATGCGTTTAACTGACAGCAAAGAACGTAGTGTATTTGATGGCTGGAGGTACATTAGGCATTCATAGTATACAGAAGTACGTTTCGGCCTGTATGAGTCCAAAAAATTAGATCACATGGGTCTGACAGCAAAGAACGTAGTATTTGATGGCTAGAGGTACATTAGGCATTCACACAGTATACAGAAGTAAGTGTCGGCCTGTATAGGCCCCAAAAATTAGCTCACATGTGTTTAACTAACAGCTAAGAACCTAGTGTATTTGATGGCTAGAGGTACATTAGGCATTTAACAGTATACAGAAGTAAGTGTCAGCCTGCATAAGCCCCAAAAATTAGCCCACATGGGTTTACCTGACAGCTAAGAACATAGTATTTGGTGGCTGGAGGTACATTAGGCATTCACACAGTATACAGAAGTAAGTGTCGGCCTTTATAGGCCCCAAAAATTAGCTCACATGGGTTTACCTGACAGCTAAGAATGTAGTGTATTTGATGGCTAGAGGTACATTAGGCATTCACACAGTATACAGAAGTAAGTGTCGGCCTGTATAGGCTCCAAAAATTAGCACACATGGGTTTAACTGACAGCAAAGAACGTAGTATTTGATGGCTGGAGGTACATTAGGCATTCACAGGATACAGAAGTAAGCGTCGGCCTGTATAGGCCCCAAAAATTGGCTCACATGGGATTAACTGACAGCAAAGAACGTAGTGTATTTGATGGCTGGAGGTACATTAGGCATTCACAGTAAACAGAAGTAAGTGTCAGCCTGTATATGCCCCAAAAATTAGCTCAAATGGGTTTAACTGACAGCAAAGAATGTAGTGTATTTGATGGCTGGGGATAGATTAGGCATTCACAGTATACAGAAGTAAGTGTCGGCCTGTTTAAGTCCCAAAAATTAGCTCACATGTGTCTAACTGACAGTAAAGAACGTAGTATTTAATGGCTAGAGGTACATTAGGTATTCACACAGTATACAGAAGTAAGTGTCAGCCTGTATAGACCCCAAAAATTAGCCCACATGGGTATACCTGACAGCTAAGAACGTAGTATTTGGTGGCTGGAGGTACATTAGGAATTCACACAGTATATAGAAGTAAGTGTCGGCCTGTATTGGCCCCAAAAATTAGCTGACATGGGTTTACCTTACAGCTAAGAACGTAGTGAAATTGATGGCTAGAGGTACATTAGGCTTTCACACAGTATACAGAAGTAAGTGTCGGCCTGTATAGGCTCCAAAAATTAGCTCACATGGGTTTAACTGACAGCAAAGAACGTAGTATTTGATGGCTGTAGGTACATTAGGCAATCACAGGATACAGAAGTAAGTATCGGCCTGTATAGGCCCCAAAAATGAGCTCACATGGGTTTAACTGACAGCAAAGAACGTAGTGTGTTTGATGGCTGGAGGTACATTAGGCATTCACAGTATACAGAAGTAAGTGTCAGCCTGTATAGACCCCAAAAATTAGCTCAAATGAGTTTAACTGACAGCAAAGAATGTAGTGTATTTGATGGCTGGAGGTACATTAGGCATTCACACAGTATACAGAAGTAAGTGTCGGCCTGCATAGGCCCCAACAATTAGCTCACATGGGTTTAACTGACAGCAAAGAACGTAGTATTTGATGGCTAGAGGTACATTAGGCATTCACACAGTATACAGAAGTAAGTGTCAGCCTGTATAGGCTCAAAAAAATTAGCTCACATGGGTTTACCTGACAGCTAAGAACCTAGTGTATTTGATGGCTAGAGGTACATTAGGCATTCACACAGTATACAGAAGTAAGTGTCGGACTGTATAGGCTCCAAAAATTAGCTCACATGGGTTTAACCGACAGCAAAAACATAGTATTTGATGGCTGGAGGTTCATTAGGCATTCACAGGATACAGAATTAAGTGTCGGCCTGTATAGTCCCCAAAAATTAGCTCACATGAGTTTAACTGACAGCAAAGAACGTAGTGTATTTGATTTCTGGAGATACATTAGGCATTCACAGTATACAGAAGTAAGTGTCAGCCTGAATAGGCCCCAAAAATGAGCTCAAATGGGTTTAACTAACAGCAAAGAATGCAGTGTATTTGATGGCTGGAGATACATTAGGCATTCACACAGTATACAGAAGTAAGTGTCGGCCTGTATAGGCTCCAAAAATTAGCTCACATGGGTTTACCTGACAGCTAAGAACATAGTGTATTTGATGGCTGGAGGTACATTAGGCATTCACAGTATACAGAAGTAAGTGTCAGCATGTATAGACCCCAAAAATTAGCTCAAATGCGTTTAACTGACAGCAAAGAACGTAGTGTATTTGATGGCTGGAGGTACATTAGGCATTCATAGTATAGAGAAGTACGTTTCGGCCTGTATGAGTCCAAAAAATTAGATCACATGGGTCTGACAGCAAAGAACGTAGTATTTGATGGCTAGAGGTACATTAGGCATTCACACAGTATACAGAAGTAAGTGTCGGCCTGTATAGGCCCCAAAAATTAGCTCACATGTGTTTAACTAACAGCAAAGAACATAGTATTTGATGGCTAGAGGTACATTAGGCATTTAACAGTATACAGAAGTAAGTGTCGGCCTGCATAAGCCCCAAAAATAAGCCCACATGGGTTTACCTGACAGCTAAGAACATAGTATTTGGTGGCTGGAGGTACATTAGGCATTCACACAGTATACAGAAGTAAGTGTCGGCCTTTATAGGCCCCAAAAATTAGCTCACATGGGTTTACCTGACAGCTAAGAATGTAGTGTATTTGATGGCTAGAGGTACATTAGGCATTCACACAGTATACAGAAGTAAGTGTCGGCCTGTATAGGCTCCAAAAATTAGCTCACATGGGTTTACATGACAGCTAAGAACGTAGTGTATTTGATGGCTAGAGGTACATTAGGTATTCACACAGTATACAGAAGTAAGTGTCGGCCTGTATAGGCTCCAAAAATTAGCACACATGGGTTTAACTGACAGCAAAGAACGTAGTATTTGATGGCTGGAGGTACATTAGGCATTCACAGTAAACAGAAGTAAGTGTCAGCCTGTATAGGCCCCAAAAATTAGCTCAAATGGGTTTAACTGACAGCAAAGAATGTAGTGTATTTGATGGCTGGGGATAGATTAGGCATTCAAAGTATACAGAAGTAAGTGTCGGCCTGTTTAAGTCCCAAAAATTAGCTCACATGTGTCTAACTGACAGTAAAGAACGTAGTATTTAATGGCTAGAGGTACATTAGGTATTCACACAGTATACAGAAGTAAGTGTCAGCCTGTATAGACCCCAAAAATTAGCCCACATGGGTTTACCTGACAGCTAAGAACGTAGTATTTGGTGGCTGGAGGTACATTAGGAATTCACACAGTATATAGAAGTAAGTGTCGGCCTGTATTGGCCCCAAAAATTAGCTGACATGGGTTTACCTTACAGCTAAGAACGTAGTGAAATTGATGGCTAGAGGTACATTAGGCTTTCACACAGTATACAGAAGTAAGTGTCGGCCTGTATAGGCTCCAAAAATTAGCTCACATGGGTTTAACTGACAGCAAAGAACGTAGTATTTGATGGCTGTAGGTACATTAGGCAATCACAGGATACAGAAGTAAGTATCGGCCTGTATAGGCCCCAAAAATGAGCTCACATGGGTTTAACTGACAGCAAAGAACGTAGTGTGTTTGATGGCTGGAGGTACATTAGGCATTCACAGTATACAGAAGTAAGTGTCAGCCTGTATAGACCCCAAAAATTAGCTCAAATGAGTTTAACTGACAGCAAAGAATGTAGTGTATTTGATGGCTGGAGGTACATTAGGCATTCACACAGTATACAGAAGTAAGTGTCGGCCTGTATAGGCCCAACAATTAGCTCACATGGGTTTAACTGACAGCAAAGAACGTAGTATTTGATGGCTAGAGGTACATTAGGCATTCACACAGTATACAGAAGTAAGTGTCGGCCTGTATAGACCCAAAAATTAGCCCACATGGGTTTACCTGACAGCTAAGAACGTAGTATTTGGTGGCTGGAGGTACATTAGGCATTCACACAGTATACAGAAGTAAGTGTCGGCCTTTATAGGACTAAAAAATTAGCTCACATGGGTTTACCTGACAGCTAAGAACGTAGTGTATTTGATGGCTAGAGGTACATTAGGCATTCACACAGTATACAGAAGTAAGTGTCAGCCTGTATAGACTCCAAAAAATTAGCTCACATGGGTTTACCTGACAGCTAAGAACCTAGTGTATTTGATGGCTAGAGGTACATTAGGCATTCACACAGTATACAGAAGTAAGTGTCGAACGGTATAGGCTCCAAAAATTAGCTCACATGGGTTTAACCGACAGCAAAAACATAGTATTTGATGGCTGGAGGTTCATTAGGCATTCACAGGATACAGAATTAAGTGTCGGCCTGTATAGTCCCCAAAAATTAGCTCACATGGGTTTAACTGACAGCAAAGAACGTAGTGTATTTGATTTCTGGAGGTACATTAGACATTCACAGTATACAGAAGTAAGTGTCAGCCTGAATAGGCCCCAAAAATGAGCTCAAATGGGTTTAACTAACAGCAAAGAACGTAGTGTATTTGATGGCTGGAGGTACATTAGGCATTCACACAGTATACAGAAGTAAGTGTCGGCCTGTATAGGCTCCAAAAATTAGCTCACATGGGTTTACCTGACAGCTAAGAGTATAGTGTATTTGATGGCTGGAGGTACATTAGGCATTCACAGTATACAGAAGTAAGTGTCAGCCTGTATAGACCCCAACAATTAGCTCAAATGGGTTTAACTGACAGCAAAGAACGTAGTGTATTTGATGGCTGGAGGTACATTAGGCATTCATAGTATACAGAAGTACGTTTCGGCCTGTATAAGTCCAAAAATTTAGATCACATGGGTCTGACAGCAAAGAACATAGTATTTGATGGCTAGAGGTACATTAGGCATTCACACAGTATACAGAAGTAAGTGTCGGCCTGTATAGGCCCCAAAAATTAGCTCACATGTGTTTTACTAACAGCAAAGAACACAGTATTTGATGGCTAGAGGTACATTAAGCATTCAACAGTATACAGAAGTAAGTGTCGGCCTGCATAAGCCCCAAAAATTAGCCCACATGGGTTTACCTGACAGCTAAGAACATAGTATTTGGTGGCTGGAGGTACATTAGGCATTCACACAGTATACAGAAGTAAGTGTCGGCCTTTATAGGCCCCAAAAATTAGCTCACATGGGTTTACCTGACAGCTAAGAATGTAGTGTATTTGATGGCTAGAGGTACATTTGGTATTCACACAGTATACAGAAGTAAGTGTCGGCTTGTATAGGCTCCAAAAATTAGCACACATGGGTTTAACTGACAGCAAAGAACGTAGTATTTGATGGCTGGAGGTACATTAGGCATTCACAGGATACAGAAGTAAGTGTCGGCCTGTATAGGCCCCAAAAATTGGCTCACATGGGATTAACTGACAGCAAAGAACGTAGTGTATTTGATGGCTGGTGGTACATTAGGCATTCACAGTAAACAGAAGTAAGTGTCAGCCTGTATAGGCCCCAAAAATTAGCTCAAATGGGTTTAACTGACAGCAAAGAATGTAGTGTATTTGATGGCTGGGGGTAGATTAGGCATTCACAGTATACAGAAGTAAGTGTCGGCCTGTATAAGTCCCAAAAATTAGCTCACATGTGTCTAACTGACAGTAAAGAACATAGTATTTAATGGCTAGAGGTACATTAGGTATTCACACAGTATACAGAAGTAAGTGTCGGCCTGTATAGGCCCCAAAAATTAGCTCACATGGGTTTAAGGTTTAACTGACCGAAAAGAACATAGTATTTGATGGCTAGAGGTACATTAGGCATTCGCACAGTATACAGAAGTAAGTGTCGGCCTGCATAAGCCCCAAATATTAGCCCACATGGGTTTACCTGACAGCTAAGAATGTAGTATTTGGTGGCTGGAGGTACATTAGGCATTCACACAGTATACAGAAGTTAGTGTCGGCCTGTATAGGCCCCAAAAATGTGCCCAGATGGGTTTTCCTGACAGCTAAGAACGTAGTGTATTTGATTGCTAGAGGTACATTAGGCATTCACACAGTATACAGAAGTCAGTGTCGGCCTGTATAGGCTCCAAAAATTAGCTCACATGGGTTTAACTGACAGTAAGAACGTAGTATTTGATGGCTGGAGTTACATTAGGCATTCACAAGATACAGTAGTAAGTTTCGTCCTGTATAGGCCCCAAAAATTAGCTCACATGGGTTTAACTGACAGCAAAGAACGTAGTGTATTTGATGGCTGGAGATACATTAGGCTTTCACCGTATACAGAAGTAAGTGTCAGCCTGAATAGGCCCCAAAATCTAGCTCACATGGGTTTAACTGACAGCACACCGTAGTGTATTTGATGGCTGGAGGTACATTAGGCATTCACAGTATACAGAAGTCAGTGTCGGCTTGTATAAGCCCCAAAAATTAGCTCACATTTGTTTAACTGACAGCAAAGAACATAGAATTTGATGGCTAGAGGTACATTAGACATTTACATAGTATACAGAAGTGTCGGCCTGTATAGGCCCCAAAAATAAGCTCACATGGGTTTAACTGACAGCAAAGAACGTAGTATTTGATGGCTGGAGGTACATTAGGCATTAACAGTATACAGAAGTAAGTGTCGGCCTGTATAGGCCCCAAAAATTCGCCCACATGGGTTTACCTGACGGCCAAGAACATAGTATTTGGTGGCTGGAGGTATATTAGGCATTCACACATTATACAGAAGTTAGTGTCGGCCTGTATAGGCTCCAAAAATTAGCTCACATGGGTTTAACTGACAGCAAAGAACGTAGTATTTGATGGCTGGAGGTACATTAGGCATTCACAGTATACAGTAGTAAGTGTCCGCCTGTATAGGCCCCAAAAATTAGCTCACATGGGTTTAACTGACAGCAAAGAACGTAGTGTATTTGATGGCTGGAGGTACATTAGGCTTTCACGATATATAGAAGTAAGTGTCAGCCTGAATAGGCCCCAAAATTTAGCTCACATGGGTTTAACTGACAGCACAACGTAGTGTATTTGATGGCTGGAGGTACATTAGGCATTCACAGTATACAGAAGTAAGTGTCGGCCTGTATAAGTCCAAAAAATTAGATCACATGGGTTTAACTGACAGCAAAGAACGTAGTATTTGATGGCTAGAGGTACATTAGGCATTCACACAGTATACAGAAGTATCGGCCTGTATAGGCCCCAAAAATAAGCTCACATGGGTTTAACTGACAGCAAAGAACGTAGTATTTGATGGCTGGAGGTACATTAGGCATTCACAGTATACAGAAGTAAGTGTCGGCCTGTATAGGCCCCAAAAATTAGCCCACATAGGTTTACCTGACAGCTAAGAACATAGTATTTGGTGGCTGGAGGTACATTAGGCATTCACACAGTATATAGAAGTAAGTGTCGGCCTGTATAGGCTCCAAAAATTAGCTCACATGGGTTTACATGACAGCTAAGAATGTAGTGTATTTGATGGTTAGAGGTATATTAGGCATTCACACAGTATACAGAAGTAAGTGTCGGCCTGTATAGGCTCCAAAAATTAGCTCACATAGGTTTAACTGACAGCAAAGAACGTAGTATTTGATGGCTGGAGGTACATTAGGCATTCACAGGATACAGAAGTAAATGTCGGCCTGTATAGGCCCCAAAATTTAGCTCAATCGGGTTTAATTGACAGCAAAGAATGTAGTGTATTTGATGGCTGGAGGTACATTAGGCATTCACAGTATACAGAAGTAAGTGTCAGCCTGTATAGACCCAAAAAATTAGCTCAATCGGGTTTAATTGACAGCAAAGAATGTAGTGTATTTGATGGCTGGAGGTACATTAGGCATTCACAGTATACAGAAGTAAGTGTCGGCCTGTATAAGTCCCAAAAATTAGCTCACATGGGTCTAACTGACAGTAAAGAACGTAGTATTTGATGGCTATAGGTACATTAGGCATTCAAACGGTATACAGAAGTAAGTGTCGGCCTGTATAGGCCCCAAAAATTTGCCCACATGGGTTTACCTGACAGCTAAGAACGTAGTGTATTTGATGGATAGAGGTACATTAGGTATTCACACAGTATACAGAAGTAAGTGTCGGCCTGTATAGGCCCCAAAAATTAGCGCACATGGGTTTAACTGACAGAAAAGAACATAGTATTTGATGGCTAGAGGTACATTAGGCATTCACACAGTATACAGAAGTTAGTGTCGGCCTGCATAAGCCCCAAAAATTAGCGCACATGGGTTTAACTGACAGCAAAGAACGTAGTATTTGATGGCTGGAGGTACATTAGGCATTCAAAGGATATAGTAGTAAGTGTCGGCCTGTATAGGCCCCAAAAATTAGCTCACATGGGTTTAACTGACAGCAAAGAACGAAGTGTATTTGATGGCTGGAGGTACTGTACATTAGGCATTCACCGTATACAGAAGTAAGTGTCAGCCTGAATTGGCCCCAAAATTTAGCTCACATGGGTTTAACTGACAGCAAAGAACGTAGTATTTGATGGCTAGAGGTACATTAGGCATTCACTGTATACAGAAGTAAGTGTTGGCCTTTATAGGCCCCAAAAATAAGCTCACATGGGTTTAACTGACAGCAAAGAACGTAGTATTTGATGGCTGGGGGTACATTAGGCATTCACAGTATACAGAAGTAAGTGTCGGCCTGTATATGCCCCAAAAATTAGCCCACATGTGTTAAACTGACAGCTAAGAACGTAGTGTATTTGATGGCTAGAGGTACATTAGGCATTCACACAGTATACAAGAGTAAGTGTCGGCCTGTATAGGCCCCAAAAATTAGCTCACATGGGTTTACCTGACAGCTAAGAACGTAGTATTCTGTGGCTGAAGGTACATTAGGCATTCACAGGGTACAGAAGTAAATGTCGGCCATAAAAGGCCCCAAAAATTAGCCCACATGGGTTTACCTGACAGCTAAAAAGTGGTATTTGATCGCTTGAGGTACATTAGGCATTCACAGGATACAGAAGTAAGTGTCGGCCTGTATAGGCCCCAAAAATTATCCATTCAATGGACATGCAATGCCTTTTATGCCGCTGTATGTAGCAAAGCCAATGACCAGGAATTGCTGTGGGTGGATGGCGGTCTGGCGGATATTTGTGGCCTGGCATGAGGAATTTCAATGAAACATGGTCTACTGGTAACATGTGTTGAATTCCTCAGAGATCCATGCCTCATTCATTTTTATAAATGTGAGGTAGTCTACACTGTCATGAGCTAGGCCAGTGCGCTTATCGGTCACGATCCCCCCTGCTGCGCTGAACGTCCTTTCCGACAGGACACTGGACAGGGGGCAAGCCAACAGTTCCATTACAAATTGTACCAGCTCTGGCCAGAGATCAAGCCTGCCCACCCAGTAGTCCAGGGGTTCATCACTCCTCAGAGCGTCCACATCGGCCGTTAACCCAATGTAGTCGGACACCTTTTTTACACTCCAACATTTGAGCCACAGAAGCCTGCCTTTTTCCAGAACAACGTGACGATGGCATCATGGAAGGTGGAGTGGAAGACAAATGTGAGGCGAGAGAAGGAGAAGGAGAAGAGGCTGGACGGTGAGAGCCTGGAGTGTGGCTTTGTGGGTTCCGACGGTGTTGCTCCCACTGGGCTCGGTGATGGGATTTCAGGTGCCTTCTTAAGGCGGTTGTCCCTAGGTGAGTGTTGGGCTTACCGCGACTTATGCGTTGACAAAGGCTGCAGATGGCAACACTGTTGTCAGCAATGGACACATTAAAAAAAGCCCACACTGCGGAGCCATGTGACGGCATCCTGGGAGCGCCACATGTGACCGTACATGGTTGATGGCTCGCTCCTGATACATTTGTAGTCTGCTTTGTACCTCTTGTGCAATGCAAGTTCTGCCTGCTTCTCCTCCCTATCTGCCGGTCCGTCAGTCCGCCAGTTCTACAAATAATTGGCCAGCAACTGTTGTCACTGTGTGTAGCACAGTTAACACAGCAAAAGAGGCCAAATTTTTGCAGGACTAAAATGCACTCTTAGAAAATTATTGTAAGATTCTGGTACCTCTGGTACCCTTAATAAATTATTTCCTTCCAAATATGCGTCCCACCTTTCTTACTAGGTGGTACGCATACACCTTTAAGACAGATGATGTCATCGCTGAGCGCCGCAGAGCGGCTATTTCAACCGCCGGCGTTCTCACTCACATCGTATCCACATGCTTTCAAGCCTGTCTTGCTGTCGGAACCTCCAGCTGGTTGCTTCTACCTGGAGATCGCTATCCTTTGCCGCTCATCCCTGAACTCATTGAACAAGTGCGTGGGGCTACTTACTTCTCTAAATTAGACCTGAAAGGGGCATACAACCTAATCCGAATCTGTGACGGAGATGAGTGGAAAACAGCATTCAGAACCAGATACGGATTATTCGAATATCTTGTGATGCCATTCGGGTTGTGTAATGCTCCTGCAGCCTTCCAAAGGTTCATAAACGGCATCTTTAGAGACTTACTTGATGTCTGTGTCGTAGTATACCTGGACGATATACTTATCTATTCGCGATCTATGCCTGAACATATAAAACATGTAAGACTTGTGTTATCCAGATTACTTTCACACTATCTATACGTGAAATTAAAAAAATGCTTATTTCATAAGGAAGAAATATTATTTCTAGGATACATCATATCCAAAACTGGAATTAAGATGGATATGAGCAAGATATCCTGTATTCTGGACTGGCCTAAGGCATTACAGCGATTCCTTGGATTTTCCAACTTCTATAGGAAGTTCATCAAGAACTTTTCCGCTATTGTGAGACCTCTCACACAACTGACAAGTATAAAGAAACCATTCAAATGGTCAGAAGAAGCGAATCAAGCTTTCTGCTTGTTAAAATCAAGCTTTACCTCTGCTCCCATACTACGCCATCCAGAGCCATCCCTCCAATATATTCTGGAGGTAGATGCGTCAAATATGGCAGTAAGAGCAGTTCTCTCCCAACGACCAACAAATACCTCACCACTCCACCCAGTTGCTTTCTTTTCAAAATCACTAAGCAGCCCAGAGGTGAACTACCCAGTGGGTGAAAAGGAGTTGCTTGCCATAAAACTGGCACTGGAGAATTGGCGACATCTACTCGAAGGTACCCAGTTACCAATACTCATATATACAGATCATAAAAACCTTCAATACCTCCAGACTAACAAAACTCTCTCCCACCGACAGGTACGATGGTCATTATTCTTCCTAAGATTCAACTTCCTAGTGACCTACACGCCTGCAGACAAAAATAAAAAAGCGGATGCGCTATCACGATTAATCGAAGATAACTGCGCCGAAATCCCTTCCATTCCCATAATACCCTATGAACGTATTATTGGTGTTGTCCGTTCCTTGAAGGAAGAGATTTTGCACAGTATAGGATTGGATTTACCTTCACCACAACTGAGTACTGATGCAGAAGGCTTCCTCTATTACAACGACAAACTTTACATACCCCCTACTATGCGCACCAAGATCTTGGAGTTGTCGCATGATGTGCCCATGGCAGGACATATGGGTATGACGAAAAACCCTTAATTTGCTTACCAGGCAGTTTTGGTGGCCTGATATGAAGACGTCTGTACAAAAATTTGTTTCTTCATGTGAAATCTGTGCCAGGTCCAAGATTGACACTACAAAACCATCTGGTCTACTCTGCAGTCTACCAATACCCCAGGTTCCATGGGAAGTTGTGTCCTTAGACTTTATAGTAGAACTACCACCTTCTAAGGGATTTAATACCATTCTAGTGTCAGTGAACCACTTGACAAAGATGGCACATTTCATTGCTATCTGTAGACTACCTTCGTCTAAACAAACAGCGGAACTACTGATGAAACATGTGTTCAAGTTGCATGGAATTCCAAAGACTCTTTTGTCTGACCGTGGTTCACAGTTCATCTCTAAATTTTGGCAAGCACTTTGTCAAATATTACGGATTGAGCGAAAGCTCACTTCTCCCTACCATCCTCAGACCAATGGACAGACTGAAAGAGTCAACCAGTGCATTGAGCAATATCTACGTTGCTATACATCATACCTACAGGATGATTGGGTGGATCTCCTCCCTCTGGCGGAATTTGCTTACAACAATGCAACCCACAGTACTACTAAGCAAAGTCCGTTCTACTTGAATTATGGGTTTCATCCCACTCTTCTTCCACCACGCATCCTGCCATCAAGTAACCCAGTAGCCTCGGATTATCTTACCCAAATAAAAGACTCTCTGGGTTTACTCAATACCACTATATCACACGCTCATAGTCAACAAAAAAGGTACTACGACCTTCGTAGAAGACCTTCTCCTCAGTATGCTATTGGGGACCTTGTTTGGCTATCAACAAGAAACTTAAGATTAAAAATCAATAGCAAAAAACTTGGACCTCTATTTTTGGGACCCTTCCCAATTAAGAAACTTATTGGAAAAGCTGCAGTACAGCTCACCTTACCAGCAGATCTTAAGATCCATCCCATCTTCCATGTGTCGCTACTGAAGCCCCATGTTCCTAACCAAGGAATAAGGCCTACCATCTTGCCTCCACCTCCAATACAAGTTGAAGGCGGAGAAGAATATGAGATCAAAGAGATTTTGGATTCTCGCATCCATAGAGGAAGACTCCAGTATCTCATAAGATGGAAGAACTATGGACCCCAAGACGACACCTGGTTGGATACCTCTGATGTTCATGCACCTAGGCTTATACGAAGGTTTCACTCGAAATACCCAGAGAAACCAGTGCTATAGGCCTTCCGGAGACGGCCTTAAGGGGGGGGGTACTGTAAGATTCTGGTACCTCTGGTACCCTTAATAAATTATTTCCTTCCAAATATGCGTCCCACCTTTCTTACTAGGTGGTACGCATACACCTTTAAGACAGATGATGTCATCGCTGAGCGCCGCAGAGCGGCTATTTCAACCGCCGGCGTTCTCACTCACATCGTTCGTTCAACCTGCCTTGTGTATCCACATGCTTTCAAGCCTGTCTTGCTGTCGGAACCTCCAGCTGGTTGCTTCTACCTGGAGCAGACCGGAACCTCGCTACTGATTCCTGTATCTCGCTACCGGATCTTCCCCTCTCTACTGGACCCCTCTACTACTAACATTTACTAGTGATAAGTACCCCACAGGGGAATCCTCCATAACCTACTTACACTATCTATCATCTGCACTGTTGCATAGATTGCTAGCTCTTGAGTCTACTACCATCTATCATCTGCACTGTTACATAGATTGCTTGCTCTTAAGTCTACTACCATCTATCATCTGCACTGCTACATAGATTGCTAGCTCTTGAGTCTACTACATCTATCCTTGCACTGGGTTAGTCTATCCTGTAATTGTCATCTGCTGTCCTTACCACCTGTCACCATACTCGATTACTAACCTATCTGCACTCTACCTAATACCATCTAGTACTCTCCTGAACAAACCTATCAAGTACTTACCATCTCTATCACTGTTCACACCTGTCCCTTCAGCACAACACCTTCATACTGTCATATACATTCTACCACTCCAGGAACATCTTATTGAGTGTGTATATATCTGTATGTTGAAGCTGACAGGCCCACAGTGATGAGTCTGGAGAGTTGGATCTGGTTATTCAACACATCTCTACATGACTACTGAGTGGAGAGTGGAGATTTTGCAGCTGCATATCCAACCTACTACAAAAACGCAGGAGCGTTACAATTATACGGTTAAACAACACCCTACTTCAATATGTGGTATTGGGGAGACACTGGTCTATCACACCAGTTGTTCAAAAAATTGGCCAGTGAGTTTGGCACTGTGTGTACCAAACTTAACTCAGCAAAAGAGGCAATATTGTTGCAGGACACAAATACACTTGTAAAAGTTTACTCAGATAACACCCCACTTCAATATGTGGTATTGGAGGCCACTGGTCTATCACACCAGTTGTTCAAAATTTGGCCAGAGAGTTTGGCCCTGTGTGTACCAGACTTTACTCAGCAAAAGAGGCAATATTGTTGCAGGACACAAATACACTTATAAAAGTTTACTCAGATAACACCCCACTTCAATCTGTGGTATTGGGGGGCCACTGGTCTATCACACCAGTTGTTCAAAAAAATTGGCCAGTGAGTTTGGAACTGTGTGTACCAGACTTAACTCAGCAAAAGAGGCAATATTGTTGCAGGACACAAATACACTTGTAAAAGTATACTCAGATAACACCGCACTTCAATCTGTGGTATTGGGGGGGGGGGGCACATGTTTATTACAACAGTTCTACAAATAATTGGCCAGTAACTGTTGTCACTGTGTGTAGCACAGTTTACACAGCAAGAGGCCAAATTTTTGCAGGACTAAAATACACTCTTAGAAAATTATACTGTTAAATAACACCCCACATCAATATGTGGTATTGGGGGGGCCACAGGTTTATTACAACAGTTCTACAAATAATTGGCCAGTAACTGTTGTCACTGTGTGTAGCACAATTTACACAGCAAGAGGCCAAATTTTTGCAGGACTAAAATACACACTTAGAAAATTATACTGTTAAATAACACCCCACTTCAATATGTGGTATTGGGGGGGTCACTGGTCTATCACACCAGTTGTTCAAAAAATTGGCCAGTGAGTTTGGCACTGTGTGTATCAGACTTAACTCAGCAGAAGAGGCAATATTGTTGCAGGACACAAATACACTTGTAAAAGTATACTCAGATAACACCCCACTTCAATGTGTGGTATTGGGGGGGCATTGGTCTATCACACCAGTTATAATACATTATAAGTGCTTTTGTCACTGTTTGTAGTATTGCTGCAGCAATGCTCAGTCACCACACCTGTCACAATGCTGCACAGTGCACAATAATACTACTAATCCACTATAATATGCTTTCTACAAAGTATATTATATTGTGAAATACCCCCCCTCCCCCTTTTTAGTGCACTGCACAGCAATACCAAAAAATTTGCAGCCCTTTAAATGACTTTTGTGGACATTAACAGAGCGATTTGTGTGACTGCTGCCGATCTCTAACTGCCCCTAAAGCACAGACTGGATACCTGCCCCTAACCTGAAAAGAGACTGGACCTATACCAAAAATTGCAGCCCTTTAAATGACTTTTGTGGACATTAATAGAGCGATTTGTGTGACTGCAGCCGATCTCTCTAACTGCCCCTAAAGCATAGACTGGATACCTGCCCCTAACCTGAAAAGAGACTGGACCTATACCGAAATACCAGCCCTGAAAAGGACTTTTGTGGACGTTAACAGAGCGATTTGTGTGACTGCAGCCGATCTCTCTAACTGCCCCTAAAGCATAGACTGGATACCTGCCCCTAACCTGAAAAGAGACTGGACCTATACCGAAATACCAGCCCTGAAAAGGACTTTTGTGGACGTTAACAGAGCGATTTGTGTGACTGCTGCCAATCTCTAACTGCCCCTAAAGCACCGACTGGATACCTGCCCCTAACCTGAAAAGATACTAGTAGACCTATACCGAAATACCAGCCCAGAATAGGACTTTTGTGGATCTTCACAGAGCTATTTGTGTCTGGCAATCTCTCCCTCATAATAACAGCAGACCTCTCCCTAGCAAAAAGCAGAATGTAAATTGGCCGACAGCTCAGGTCTATTTATAGGGTAGGGGGCATGTCCATGTGCTGAAATTTTTTAATTGGCCGTCCCGTTCCACCTGACGGCTGTGTCATGGGTCAAAATTCTCCCCAATGTAAACTAATATGGCCGCCTCGAACAACGCCATGTGTTCGCAAATGTGGCAGATAGCGAACAAGCAAAATTCGCCGCGAACTGACTGCCGGGCGAACCGCAAGGCCATCCCTAATCTCATCCCTAGCTCACGATAGTGTTGACTACCTCACATTTCTAAAAATGAATGAGGCATGGATCTCGGAGGAATTCAACACATGTGACCAGTAGACCATGTTTGATTCAAATTCCTCATGACAGGCCACAAATATCCACCACCACCCATAACAATTTATGGGCCCTGTCTTAGGTAAATACAGCGGCATAAAATGCCTTTTATGTCCGTTGAATGCCTAATTGCTACAGTCTATTCCAGCTACACACAGCAACCTCTCACTACACTGACAAAATACTTTTGTGGACCTATTAGCAGCGACTTGTGTCACTATACAGTCTGTCCCTGCTCCACACAGCAACCTCCAGCCACAGAATACAAAGTTCTTTGCTGTCAGGTTACATAGTTACATAGTTACATAGTTAGTGAGGCTGAAAAAAGACACAAGTCCATCCAGTTCAACCTATGATGCGTGTGTGTGTGTTTGCTTTTAACCGTACATTGTATACCCCTGTATGTTGTGGTCTTTAAGGTGTCCATCCAATAGTTTTTTGAAACTATCAAGGCTCCCCGCTGATACGACTGCTTGCGGAAGAGAATTCCACATCCTTACCGCTCTTACAGTGAAGAACCCCTTACGCACTTTAAGGTTAAACCGCCTTTCCTCAAGTTTTAGTGAGTGGCAAAGTGTCTTATTGTATTCCCTTACTCTGAATAGTTTGTTCCTTATGCTAGGGTCGCCAGTACAGTATTTGTACATTGATATCATATCCCCCCTCAATCGTCTCTTCTCCAGAGAGAATAAGTTCAGTGCTTGTAGTCTTTCCTCATAGCTGATGTCCTCCATTCCCCTAATTATTTTTGTTGCCCTTCTCTGGACTTTCTCCAGTTCCAGCACATCCTTCCTGAGGACCGGTGCCCAGAACTGGACAGCATACTCCAGATGTGGCCGGACCAGAGTTTTGTAGAGTGGAAGAATAATCTCTTTATTTCTGGAGTGAATCCCCTTTTTTATACAACCCAGTATTCTGTTGGCTTTGCTTGCAGCGGCTTGGCATTGCATGCCACTTCCAAGCCTGTTGTCTACCAGTACCCCCAGGTCCCTTTCCATCCGAGACTCACCCAGAGGTTCCCCCCCTAGTGAGTAGCTTGCTTTCTGGTTACTGGCCCCCAAGTGCATTACATTTCATTTTTCCACATTAAATCTCATCTGCCATGTAGTTGCCCACCCCGTTATTTTGTTCAGGTCTGCTTGCAAGATTTCCACATCCTGCATAGAAGATATTGGCATGCCTAGTTTAGTATCATCTGCAAATACTGAGATTGTACTAGATATCCCCTCCTCTAGATCATTTATGAATAAATTAAACAGGATTGGTCCCAGGACAGAACCCTGGGGGACCCCACTTTCCACACCCGCCCAATCAGAGTACTCCCCATTAATCACCACCCTCTGGACTCTCCCCTGGAGCCAGTTCTCTATCCAGGTACTCACCTTATGATCCATACCTACCTTCCTTAGTTTGTACAGTAAGCGTTTGTGGGGAACGGTGTCAAAGGCCTTTGCAAAGTCCAGATACACCACATCCACAGGCTTACCTTTATCTAAGTGGCAGCTCACTTCATCGTAGAAGGTTAATAGATTGGTTTGGCATGAACGATTTTTCATGAATCCATGCTGATTACTACTTATAATACCGTTTTCATTACTAAAGTCTTGTATGTGGTCCCTTATCATCCCCTCCAAAATTTTGCAGACTACTGATGTTAGGCTGACCGGCCTATAGTTAACTGGGATATATCTCGGCCCCTTTTTAAATATTGGTACCACGTTGGCTTTTTTCCAATCAGCTGGCACCATACCTGTCTGTAAACTATCCTTAAAGATCAAGAATAATGGTCTGGCAATCACCTGGCTGAGCTCATTAAGAACCCTTGGGTGCAAGCCATCCGGTCCCAGGGATTTATTTATGTTAAGTTTCTCTAGTTTAGCTCTAAGTCTATCCTCTGTTAGCCATGGCGGCACTTCCTGAGGTGTATTATTTAGTTCGGCCTTACAAGGTGAACGCCTGTTGGCTAATTTTTGGGGCCTGTACTTGCCGACACTTACTTCTGTATCCTGTGAATGCCTAATGTACCTCCAGCCACAGAATACAAAGTTCTTTGCTGTCAGGTGAACGCCTGTTGGCTAATTTTTGGGTCCTGTACTGGCCAGCACTTACTTCTTTATCCTGTGAATGCCTAATTTTTCAGACTGGCATTGAAAACCAATGGGTCTGTAAAGGTTCTGCTAAATTGTGGAATGGATGCGGACCCATTTTACAGACGTGTGAATGGACCCTATATGTATTTGACATGTACTGTTCTGCTGTCAGTTCTGGCTGATTTAGAAAAAAAAAATAATAATTTTTGGCTGGAAAAAAAAAAAATTATGGCAACTTTTTCAATAGCAATACTTCTGGTATGTCAGTGTCCATGTTGTGGGACTATGTGTGCACAGCTAGTAAGTATTTTGTGGCTGCAAATATGACCTGGAGGTTTTTAATGTTCGCCTGCCATTCAAGTGAATGGGGTTCACGAACATTTGAGAAAGTTAGCGGATGGCGTTCGCGAACCGCCCAGTCCGATGTTCGTCCATCACTATATACATGTGCAGCAACCAGCTATTTAACAAACATGACTATGAACATCCTAACTAATACCAAAGTTGTATAAAGTACTCGAAACCCATACTTGAGTAAAAGTACAAGTGCTCGATCAAAAAGTGACTTGAGTAGAAGAGGAAGTGCTCGATCAAAAAGTGACTTGAGTAGAAGTACTAAAGTATTCAACATTTTTTGTACTTAAGTATTGCAAGTAGTTTTTTTTTTAAATTTTGCTACTCAAGTACTGAAAGTAAAAGTACCAGTAGTTTTGAAAAAAAAATTGCTACTCAAGTACTGAAAGTAAAAGTACAAGTACTGTGTTATGTAGTTATTAAAGAAAGAAGTCAAAGGTTTGAACATCATATTGTTTTTTATTATTTCAAATGCAGCTTTTATTTATACATACAGTAGCTTTTATTTTCGTATGCGCTGATAATACACATGTTTTGAGCTTCATGAAACCTGTCATCTACTGTTCTGGCAGTGAGAATTTTTATAATTGTAATGAGTAACTAGCAGCACAAAAAAAAATATCGGAGTAGAAGTATTGAAATCATTAAAAAATGTAGTGAAGTAAAAGTGGAAGTAGGAGAAAAAAATTCTACTCTAAGAAAGTACAGATACCGCCTTTCGGTACTTAAGTACAGTAGTGAAGTAGTTCTACTTAGTTACTATACATCTCTGACTAATACAATGCAAACTTGAAAGCAAACTAACATTAAGACAATAGGTGTGACCTCAGGAGCCTCTCTTTCTCTAATCACCCCCATCCCCCCTCCCCTTCTCCCCCTTTTCTTTTTCATCATCCCCACTTTGTTTGTTACTTAACGTGGTTCTAAAGGCAGAAGGTTGTTTATCCTAATGCATTCTGTTATATTCTCCGTGTTGTGAGAGACACAGGACTCTGGTCTGGAACAACGGTTGTTTATTCAGGACTCACTGTACAGCATTACAGGACAGCTCTGCATATCAATACATCTCTACATGTGTCTAAAGATGGCCACTCTGCCCCTTGACCCTTGTCATCACTCCTGGGTGGAGCCAGCCTTAAAGTGACAGTACATGTGAAACCCTTCAGGTATAACACCTTCCATCCATACCTAAAAAAAAAACAAAAAACAAAAAAAAAAACAACAAAACGAGAACAGGCATAAAACAGTAACTCATAATTGTCCAATACAGTCCTCCAACTCAGGAGATTTACATGGTTTCTTCCACGTCCGGATGTGAGAACAACTTCCAGGGAAGCTCCGGGGGGAAAATGGCAGCGGATCACTTTCGGCGGGCCCGTCGAAAGTCTCGTAACCGGTCTTGCATTTGAAACCGGTCAGGAGGGCGACAGTGTCGTTGAGGACGGGCACCCAGCGACTCGGGGCTGGAGGAAGCAGGGCTGGCCGGAATGGACACCGGCGGGGCCAAGAGGGGATTCCCTAGCTCAGAGGGTGAGCAGACCTCTGGACCAGGGCTGGAGGGCTCTGTTGGAGCTGAGTTCAAAAGTTCAGAGTCTCCCCAAGCATCAGTCTCAATGCCTCCTGATCCGGTAGGAGCAGATCCTTGAGACACTGGAGGTGCAGCCGATGTCAGGGATTCGGGCAGCTGAGAACGAGAACGCAATTGGTCCACATGCCTTCTGCAAATGGAACCATCTTCCAGGCAGACCCGATACATTTTGGGTCCCAAAGTCTCTGCGACGATAGCAGGAAGCCAACGAGTGTTGGAAGCGCCATAAGATCGGGCCCATACCTTTTGCTGGGCTGTAAACCGGGGAATCTCGTCGTGTTCGACCCTCTTGTCTTGGGACTGCCGTACATGTTCCTGGACCGTTTGAGGGCGGAGCATATCCAAAACAGTCCATGGCTGCCGACCCAAAAGAAGTTCAGCTGGAGTTTTCCCAGTGGTTGCATGTGGTGTGGTTCTGTAAGCAGAAAGGAAGGAGTCCAGCTGCTGGGGTGACAGGGACTGTTGTTTACTTGTAGCCACAGTAGCTTTGAAATAGCGTTTGAAGGTCTGTACAAACCTTTCTGCTTGACCATTTGTAGCCGGGTGGTAAGGTGCGGTCAACTTGTGTTTGATGTTGTGGGCAGTCAGGAAACCCTGAAACTCCTGGCTTGTGAATTGTGCACCGTTGTCTGTGGCAATTTCTCTGGGGTATCCAAACGTAGCAGCGAGATGTAACAGTATGGAAATCGTCGCCTTAGTCGTTGGCTGAGTAACAGGAACGACCTCAGGCCACTTTGAATGGGCATCAATAATGATCAAAAAGGTGTGTCCTCTGATCGGGCCTGCAAAGTCCAAGTGTAGGCGAAACCAGGGAACCGTGGGCCAAGTCCAGGGCTGGACGCACCCTCGAGGAGGGTCTCTCGCAGTTTGTGCACATCCAGCACACGCATTCACATATGTCGTGATATCGGAGTCGAGGTTTGGCCACCACACATAGCCTCGGGCCTTTTGTTTCATACGTGTGCCCCCGGGATGACCAGTATGTAGCAATTCCAGAATGTGTCTCCGGAGGGTCTGTGGAACGATCACTCGGTCTCCCCATAAAACACAGTTGCCAGACACAGTTAATTCCAGACGCCTACGGAAGTAAGGCTCATAATCCTGTGTGACAGTTGCAGGCCAACCGTACCGTACCCAGGAGAGTATTGTCTTAAGGAAGGTATCTTTGGCTGTATGGGCTGCTACTTCCCCGGAAGACAGAAAGGACAGGCTAGTGTAACGACAACTCTTGACAGGTGGAGAAGAGTCTGTTAATGTCCTTGTCAGACGGGACATGGCGTCTGCATTAGCGTTGGCATCATGGCTGCGATACTGGATTTTGTAGCTATATGCTCCCAAGAATAGGGCATAGCGTTGAAGACGGGCTGCAGTCGTCTGGGAGATGCCTTTGTCAGGGCTAAAGATCTGAAGGAGTGGTTTATGATCAGTCAGTATGGTGAATTCCCTACCATACAGGTAAAGATGAAACTTCTTAATTGCCCATATGAGCGCCAGAGCCTCTTTGTCAATGTGAGAGTAATTGCTTTCTGCTTTTGTCAAGGACCTGGAGGCGAATGCCACAGGTTTCTCTGACCCATCTGGTAAAACGTGAGATAGTACAGCCCCTAGACCATAGGGTGAGGCATCACAAGCCAAGGTGAGAGGCCTTTGGAGGTCATAGTGCACGAGCATGCGTGACGCCAACAGCTTTCGCTTAGAAACTTCAAAAGCACGTTGGCATGCAGCCGACCAGTTCCATCTGGAGTGTTTCTCCAAAAGCTTGTTTAATGGAAACAAAGTGTGTGCTAGATCCGGCAGGAATTTGTGGTAATAGTTCAGCAAGCCCAGGTATGATCGCAGCTGCTGGACGTTGGTCGGGGCTGGAGCTTTTACTAAAGCATCAACTTTGGCTTCCGTGGTGTGTATACCCTCTGCATCCACAAGGTGGCCACAAAACTCCAATTTAGGTACCATGAATTGGCATTTCGCTAAGTTCACTTTTAGACCCTGCTCTTGGAGTCTGGCCAACACAAGCTCCACGTTACGCTTGTGTTCCTGGTCCGTCAGGCCCGTGATGAGCATGTCATCTAACAGGCACTGTGTGAAAGGAATGTCCGCCAAAATCTCATCCATTTTGCGTTGCCAAATGGCTGGGGCGGAGGCTACCCCAAACACCATCCGATTGTATTCATACAGTCCCTTGTGAGTGTTGATTGTTAGAAACTTGCGGGACGAAGGGTGGACCTCAAACTGTAAATAAGCTTGCCTGAGATCAAGCTTGGTGAACTTTTGACCTCCTGCAAGAGAGGCAAAAATGTCATCTACTCTGGGTAGGGGATACTGGTCTATCTCCAGTTGAGAATTTAGTGCCATGCGGAAATCGCCACAAATGCGTAAGTCCCCATTCGCTTTCTTTACTGGTACAACTGGTGATGCCCACTCGCTGTGCTCTACCTTTGAGATGACACCTTGTTCCTCCAGCCGGCTTAGTTCAGCTTCCACACCTGCTCGGAGTGCGAAAGGTACCGTCCGAGCTTTGAAGAACCTAGGCTGGGCATTGGGTTTCAGCCTGAGTCTCACACAGTCATGCTTTATTTTTCCCAAATGGTTATCAAAGACTTGCGGGAATCGCTGTTTCAGGGACTTCACCCATCCCTCTTCATCCCCTGATGGGATGGTCACGGTGTTGCAGGGGTTAATGGCGATGTCTGGCATGCCAAAGTGAGCAATCCAGTCTCTCCCAAAAAGAGGGGGTCCCCCATGTTCTAGGATATATAATGGCATTCTCTTTGTCTGACCCTTGTAGGATACCTGTACTTTCACGTACCCCAGTGGGTGGAGTATCTGCTTTGAATATGTCTGCAGTTTGATTGGTGTTGGACGGACAGTTGTTCGGATCAGAAGTTTTCTCCATTGTTTCTGGGTGATAACTGAAACTGCTGCTCCTGTGTCTACATCCATCTTGAGTTTCTTTCCTTCCACGGTTACCTCTACAGTCATTGCTGAGGGTGCTGAATGCATATGATGTATGTCCAATCTGTGGAGCACTTCCTCATCCTCTGATTCAGATGACGATGTATATCTTCCCACCATATATGCCTTTGTCCTGGGGTTCAGAGGTTGTTTATTTCGCACCTTCTTACTACGGCAGACTCGTTTCAGATGGCCTGCCTTACCACAATTATGACAGAGCTGATCCTTAAACCGGCAGACTTTGTGATCATGGTCTGTATTCCCACAACGGTAGCAAGCTGACGTCCTGGTTGGTGAGGGTCTATATTTACAGTTAGCTGCAGTTTGCTTGACTGCTGTTCTGAAAACTTCCTCTTTAACCTCTCCCCTTCTGCTCTGGGGGTTCAAAGCTTCTGTATCTTTCACAGCCATTTCCATCACTGAAGCTATCTCAATTGCCTTTGTAAGGGTAAGGTCTTTCTCTGTTAACAGTCTCTTTTGGCTAGACTCACTATTCAGTCCCATGACAAACTTATCCCTCAGTGCAGTTGGTAAATACTCCCCAAAAGAACAGGTTGAGGCTAGTCTGCGAAGGGCGAGCACATAAGCCTTAATATCTTCACCTGGCTGCTGCTGCCGCTGATAGAACCTGAATCTTTCTGCAATCTCTAGTGGTTTAGGCTGGAAGTGATTCCCTAACAGTGTCAGGAGCTCTGCCAAAGTCTTAGTTGCTGGTTTTTCAGGGAAAAGGAGATCCCTAAGAGTGTCATATGTCCTAGCACCAACCACTGTCAGAAACACTGCTACTTGCCTGTCGCCTGGGATGGCATTTGCACAGAAATATTGTTCTAATCTTTCAATCCAAGAAATCCACGTTGTCTGTTCGCCATCAAATTCACTTAATGTCCCGATCAATGACATTTTCCTGCTGGGCTCTGTGGGTGTTTGTATTCCTGACAATCCAGAGTTTTTTTTTCTTCCTTTCCTTTCTCACACGGATAGTAACCTTGTAAATCCCATCCTCGTCGCCACTGTTATATTCTCCGTGTTGTGAGAGACACAGGACTCTGGTCTGGAACAACGGTTGTTTATTCAGGACTCACTGTACAGCATTACAGGACAGCTCTGCATATCAATACATCTCTACATGTGTCTAAAGATGGCCACTCTGCCCCTTGACCCTTGTCATCACTCCTGGGTGGAGCCAGCCTTAAAGTGACAGTACATGTGAAACCCTTCAGGTATAACACATTCTATGCATTAAGATAACAAAAAACACTGGTGCAGCAGCCCCCCCCCCCCCAGCCCCCTATACTTATCTGAGCCGCTTCTCGATTCAGAAATGTTGCACGAGAGCCTTGGCGCTGTCCCAGAATCTCTCTCCTGATTGTCTGAGACACAGCAGCCGACGCTATTTTTTTTGTCTCATGCTGCTGTCAATCAAAGTCAATGAGTCAATAAATAGAGAGAGGGGGCGGAGCCGAACCCGTCTCCATGTCTATCTGAATTGACACAGAGCATCGGCTCAGGTTGGGTGTCCCCATAGCAAGCTGCTTGCTGTGGGGATACTCGGCAAGAGAAAGGAGCCAGGGCTGACAAGGGTCCCAAGAAGAGGAGGATCTGGGCTGCTCGGTGCAAAACCAATGCACAGCGTAGGTGTGTATGACATGTTTGTTATTTTTAAAGAAAAAAAAACAAGACTTTAATATCAATTTACCTTTTTAATTCTTGATGAATGTGTCCCCTTTTTGTAGATTTGCTGAAACCAGTTGAAGAGAGTTCCAGTCTATCTAGGTTTAACCACTTTACCACCGGAGGATTTTGCTGTCTTACGTCCAGGTCACTTTTTGCGATTCGGCACTGTGCGACTTTAACTGACAATTGCGCGGTCATGCAATGCCGTACCCAAACGAAATTTACGTCCTTTTTTTCCCCACAAACAGAGCTTTCTTTTTGTGGTATTTGATCACCTGTGCGATTTTCATTTTTTGCGATATTAATTAAAAAAAGCGACAATTTTGAAAAAATAAAAATATTTTTCCACTTTGACAGTTAAAAAATATCCAATATATTCAATTTTTGTCATATATTTAGGCCAAAATGTATTTAGCTACATGTCTTTGACAAAATTCTCAATGAGCGTATTTTTAACCGCTTTATGACCGGAAGGTTTTACCCCATTCCTGACCAGGCCATATTTTGCGATTCGGCACTGCGTTATTTTAACGGACAATTGCGTTGTCGTGCATCGCTGTACCCAACTTAAATTTATGTCCTTTTTTCCCCCCACAAATATAGCTTTCTTTTGGTGGTATTTGATCACCTGTGCAATTTTTACTTTTTGCGCTATAAACAAAAAAAGAGTGACAATTTTGAAAAAATAACAATATTTTTCACTTTTTATATATGAAATTCCCCCCCAAAAAAATGTAAAAATCCAAATTTTTATCATTTTAGGCCAATTTGTTTTCTGCTACATATTTTTTGTAAAAAAAATCGCAACAAGTGTATTTTGATTGGTTTGCGCAAAAGTTATTGCGTTTACTAACTAAGGGAAAGGTTTCTGTCATTTTTGGTGTTTTTTTTTTAAACGAGTAATGGCGGCGATTTGCGATTTTTTTTGCGGGACTGCGACATTGCGGCGGACAGATCGGACCCTTAACTGACATTTTTGACTTTTTGGGGGGTACCAGTGACATTACTACAGTAATCAGTGCTATACATATGCACTGTTACTGTAAAAATGACACTGGCAGGGATGGGGTTAATTTTTATTGGAGAGGGAGGGGTTAATGTATGCCTGGTGCTTACAAACGTGTGAGGGGAGGTGACTGAGTGACACAGGGACAGATCGCAGGTTCAGCTATGCTGAACCCTGCAATCTGACCCTGCCTTTCACTTAGGAGATCCGCCCGCTTTGTTTACACAAGCGGGCGGATTTCCACACTAGATCCCCGACGATCGGGGAAGAGCAGCGGTGATCACCGCCACTCCTCCCCTGGCCCGACTTCTGCTGTAACTGAATACCGCCAAGAGAGGGGAATGTCTGGTGACTTAGGTCTACGTCGCCAGACGATAACGAGCCACTTTGCCGCAGTACAGTCAACGTGACTGGTCGGTAAGTGGTTAAGCACCTCACAGAATAGGATGTACAATAATATGAGCTGTATTTCGCCTTTCTATGTACCTTTCAAAGTGGTTAATATTTTTGTGTTAGCCGATTAGCGAACTCAGCTTTCAACTACTAATTTTACGAATGCCTGGGCTCAGGCTGATACTGTGGAAAAGTGCTAGTGATGATCTCAGTCTCCTTTTTGATCACTCTCAAAGTGTTATTCATGGTCTGTAGGTGTCTATATTTTAAGGGCTCCCACCTGAGTCCACTTTTTTTTAAGAATAGTTTTTTGACTTTAGTGAGCAAACTCTATATTACCTATAGCTGCTGTGACAGCATGAGATGCCACCACTGTGAAATTGGTCATTTAAATGACACAGGGGGGTTTATTTACTAAAGCTAGAGAGGGTAAAATTAGTCAAAATTCTGTAGAGGTTAGAAGCTGATTGTTTTTTCTGCAGAATTGTGACTCATTTTGCCCTCTCTAGCTTTAGTAAATAAACACCCCATGTGTCCTTTAAACCAGTGGTCCTCAACTCCGGTCCACGGGGCCCCCTAACAGGCCAGGTTTGCAAGATAACTAAATTACATCCCAGGTGATCTCATTTGCTGCTCAGTGATTGCAGTATTCAAGTCTGCATCTCCCCAAGGTAATACTTAAATCTGGCCTGTTAGTGGGCCCTGAGGACCAGGGTTGAGGACCACTGCTTTACCCGACCAAGTAAATAAACCCCAGTGTGTGTAGATTGGCTCAGTGCAGGACTACAAAGCGTAGATGTGGACTGGAGAAAACTGCTTTGGTATTCTTGCATGGGGCTCTGTAGTTTGGAGATTCCATAGTGTCTTGGGTAGGACGAAATCTGCAACCCTGTGTCCTGGATTTGTGGAGGACCATCAGGGTGTGTGCTCAGGTGCGCACAGCCCTTATAATGAAGGTATAGAAATACCTCAGTGCTCCCAGTTGGTGATTGCTCCACCCATCAGACAGGAGGTCTGTGCATGGGAGTCAGGAGGACTCTAATTCTCTTCAGGAGTCAGAGTGGCTGCATGGGACAGCCAGAGCAGGTGTGTGTCTGCAAGAGACAGGTAAAGGCCTGAGGACTAAGGCCAGAGTGGAGCTGTGGGCCCTAGAGTGAAGCGGTCTGCACAGAAGCACCTACGGTCAGGGTGACCAGCATTAAGAGCAGAGGTACTGCAACTAAAGCTGACTGAGAGCTTAGGTGTATTTAGTGGAAAAGAACCCCTGTGTGGGAAAACTCTGTGTTACAGACTCTGTTTGCCTTTTAATAAAAAGGGTCTGCCACGCCCTAAAAAGGAATTGCTGACTGATGTGAATCACTTGAAAAAGCATCTACCACTAGACCTAACGATCCCCATGTTACAATTGGTGGAGAACTCATTGGGCAGCTGATGGTGGGATCCAGGTCTTCGCTCCAATGGTGAGTTCAAGTCAGGACTCAGGAACTGTTAGCTGTGTGTAAGTGCAGCCAGGCAATAAGCATTGAGTGCAGGTGGTGGTACCTGTGAAAGGAGAGAAAAAAAATTCGGCTGTGAACTGTGTAATAAATTGCTGTGTGCATGACTGCAAGTATGGGGCGGTCAAAGCAGAAAAAGGAGACAATCTTGCTGAGGAAAGGGAAAGGCTGCTATGGCTAGAGGATATTTCACCACATGTCCCAGCCAGGTCAGAGGATACATCCAAGTGTGAATCACCTGTGGACTGGTGTAAATTGGTTGTCTCACCCCCAGTTAAAGGGGAAGTGAAGCACATTTTCCCTGGCAGCCTGAACTTAAAGGTGCCACAGCCTGAGGCAAGAAGATGCGTTGCAGCGAATGGGGACATACTGTTGCCCAGTGCCCCTTGTCACAAGAATGTTTGCAAAGTAACCAAGCTAGATTGGAGGTTGATGAATCATGGAACTCACATGCCAAATAATATTACCAGTGGTGTCCCAGAAAGAGAAATCAAGTAATCTGGAGTAGCCAGTGAAAACTACGTGACCAAAAGCTGTATCCCATGGTATTGGAGAAAAGCCAGCATGGAGTACAGACCTTTAAGGCCCGTACACACGTGCAGATTGTCGGCCGAAAAGCTTCGGCCGACGACCGATCTGCCGATTGTAGGCTTGTTCGTATGATGCTTCCGACAGCCGACAGCGCACTTTCGGCCGAACAGAATCTGTCGTGCAAGCATTAAAATTTTTGTAGGCCAACACCAGAACGGCCGATTGTTCGCCAGTCAGTACTGAATTCGGCCGACACACAGCTACAAATCTCAACACGCATGATCGGAACCAAATAAGGTCCCAGAAGAATTTTCTCAAGTAAACTCAACATTTTATCCAGAAAGAACTTTCGGCTCGCGGCAGGCCAAAAAATATGTGAAATGCGGAGCACATGCTCATCTTGATAAATGTGAGAAGAAGGAAGATGCTGCTCATAATGCAATACTTTTCAAATAAAAAGGCATGTGTTCTGTTATGATGAAGATAATGTTTGTCTATTCTATCTGTTCTATCAAAATTTAGAATTAAATAATTTTAACTCTTCACCATTATCTTTGTATTTTGACCGCAAAGATCTAACTATTGATATGATCCTTTATTCTTTTATGAATTAATGTATCAAACATATTTTGCTGGTTATGCACAATATTAAACATGTTAACAAATTAAGATAATCCATTTTTTATTTCCAATTTTCTTTATTTTTTGAACTCAGAAAAAACAAAAAGAAAACATTAATACTTTCCGTATTTAAAAACTAAACATAAAAAAGGTCCATTTGGACTAAATTAAATTAGAAAATGACAAACAGGGGTAAACTAAATAATAGGGGGTTACAAAAATCATAATGGCTGATAAGCATAATCAGGCTGCCATGAGGGCATGTTTGGATCATGCTGCCCATATTGCCACTGGCCATGTGGCATTTGGCGAGGTGGTGGTTGTTGTGGAGGTGGAGGACACGGGTGCTCCTCGCACGCGTGGCTGTGCTCCGTAAGGAAGCCCCTTTCCGCCTTTTGCAGCACATCCAAAATTATTTTTTGGGCATAGTGCTGCTGCACGAGGTCCACCTGCCCTAAAATTTTGCCCGTCATGTTACCAAATGACTCGTCGTGTGCCTCCGGTTTGCGACGGAGGGCTATGGTGGCCTCAGTTATAAATTGGTCAGTGATGTCGTCAGTATTTTTTCTTTTTTGCCTCTGTTTGGCAGGAGGTGGTGGAAAGAGTTCCAAGGGCTCCCTAGGCTCCTGGCTGCAACCTGGCTCCTCCTCAGTGACACTTCCCTGTTGATGAAATGAACAATTGATTAGAATGTTATAGTGTATCTAAAAATGCATGTTTGTTATATTATTGTGAACAAATAGCAGACTTTACATACAGTGGCGTATCTAGGGTCTCCAGTGCCCTTGTTGAGAAGCTGTATTTGGCAACAACCCCCCCCCCCAAGATCAATGTAAAAATGTAACCCCCCCCCCCCCAAAATCTAAAAGGGCATTAAATGTTTCTCATTTGTCCCTTGTTTGCCCAGTGTAGAGCTCTCTAGTGGGCAATCATTGTCTCAGGTGTGAAAAACAAGAAAGAGAGGGGTGAGAGATAGAGAGAAGGAGAGAAAGAGGGGGTGTGAGAGAGAGAGGAGGGGGGTTGCAGAGAGAGAGGGGCCTGAACTTGCAGAGGGCTTGATGTAGGGCATTGAGGGTGAAGCGTTGCAGGGAAACAGGAATAAGGAAGCCACCTGCCTTGCTGACCCAGAGTGAGAGACCAGAGACATGGAAGCAAGGATGGATGTATCATTTGCAGGAGCTGTTAGTTTGTTAGTTTTGTAAAAAAAAAAAGGTTGAGCCAGAGGAATGCTGAGGCTACAGCAGTGTTTGTTAGGACTGGAGGTGTGCTGGGGATGCAGCAGTGTTTGTAAGACCAGAGGTGTGCTGGGGATGCAGCAGTGTTTGTAAGACCGGAGGTGTGCTGGGGATGTAGTGAGAGGCAGTCTCAGTCTCCTGGTCTGTTGGCTCAGCTGCTCTCAATGTTTTACACCTGCATGAAGCAGCTCTCAATGTTTTACACCTGCATGAAGCAGCTCTCATTATTTTACACCTGCACGAAGCAGCTCTCAATTTTTTACACCTGCATGAAGCAGCTCTCAATGTTTTACACCTGCATGAAGCAGCTCTCAATGTTTTACACCTGCATGAATCCGCCTGCAAACTGGGGGTTCTGGGGTGTGCAGGCTGAGTGGATTGTTAAAAAATCACTAAAACAATGCCAATGTTTTTGCGACCCACCCCCCCTTGGCCTGCGCCCCTGGTGGTTGCCTGTCATGCCAACCCCTTGCTATGCCCGTTTACATAAAGGGTCAATTATGGTTTAGCTTATAATTTTGTTACATGATTACATTTTTAGCAGACAATATATTGTGAAATGCCATACCTGAGTCAAATTGCCCTCCAGGATATCTTCCTCCTGGCTGGGATCGACAGAGACTGAGGCCTCTGATAAACTAGAAGGCAGCGTAGAAATTGATGGCCTGGATTCCACCGTGTCTGCCAGGAATCTGAGGTTGTCAAAGTACCACAGCCGTGGTACAGGGATATTCTCTGCAGCTGCTCCAGACTTGGTGGCAGCTTCAATTTTTTTGACCTCTCGCCTGTAGGCAGTGCGAATGCTGTTAATTTTTCGTTTTATATACTCAATATTTGCCGTTGGATAGACGGGCTTGTAGAAGGCCACTAGGTGTTCATAGGCCTGTTGTTTAAGATGCTTATTTTTGAATTCGGAAGATTTTACTTGCCACAAACAGGGCAGTTGCCTGAATTCATCTATAAAGTTGATCAAGAAGTCATGGCTGGTGAAACAGTCCACCATTTTGCAGGACAGTATATGCCTGCAAGACACAACACAACACAAAACATATTAAAATAGCATGTATTTTGGGACATAATAAAGATATTCCTAATAAAAGCTGTATACGACCCAAAACACACACTTTCTAATCAAATAGTCGTACCTTTGTTTGCGGTGAAGAGTCGTGATTCGCCGATCGCTCGTGCTCCAACCAACAATATGTCCGCTAGCAAATCGTCGGCCGAAAGATCTGGCGTCCTTTAACCACTTTACAACCGGAGGATTTTGCTGTCTTCCGTCCAGGCCACTTTTTGCGATTCGGCGCTGTGCGACTTCAACTGACAATTGCGCGGTCGTGCGACGCCGTACCCAAACGAAATTTACGTCCTTTTTTTCCCACAAACAGAGCTTTCTTTTGGTGGTATTTGATCACCTGTGCGATTTTTACTTTTTGCGCTATAAACAAAAAAAGAGCGTTTATTTTGAAAAAATAACAATATTTTTCACATTTTTTTATATGAAATTCCCCCCAAAAAAGATGTAAAAACCAATTTTTTTAAAAGTTTTTGGCCAATTTGTTTTATGCTACATATGTTTGGTAAAAAAAATCGCAATAAGTGTATTTTGATTGGTTTGCGCAAAAGTTATTGCGTTTACTAACAAAGGGAAAGATTTCTGTCATTTTTGGTGTTTTTTTTTTAACGCGTAATGGCGGCGATCTGCGATTTTTTTTGCGGGACTGCGACATTGCGGCGGACAGACCGGAACCCTGACTGACATTTTTGACACTTTTGGGGGTACCAGTGACATTACTGCAGTAATCAGTGCTATATATATGCACTGTTACTGTAAAAATGACACTGGCAGGGAAGGGGTTAATTTTATTGGAGAGGGAGGGGTTAATGTATGCCTGGTGCTTACTGACGTGTAGGGGGGGAGGTGACTATGTGATTCATGGACAGATCGGATGTCCAGCTATGCTGAACAGTCCGATCTGTCACTCCCTGTCACTATGGAGATCCGCCCGCTGTGTTTACACACAGCGGGCGGATCTCCAGACTCGATCCCCGACGATCGGGTAAGAGCAGCGGCGATCGCCACTGCTCCTCCCCTGGCCCGACTCCCGCTGTGAATGAAAACAGCGGGAGCGAGCCTCCGGCGGCGCGCAAGCGCCGCCCAGAAGGGGGAGTGTCCAGTCACGTTAATACTACGTGGCTGGACGATAACGAACCACTCTGCCGCAGTAGTATTACTGTGAGCGGTTGCAGAGTGGTTAAATACAGCGCATGCGTCAACTCCTCCTCCAGTGGCGGGCTTGTGCAGGGGTGTGTACGTGCCGAAGATCAGGCCTACATGTGACACACACACAACTGAGGCAGTGGAATAATCGTTGGCAAGAACCATGTCTCAACGATCTGAGAGCTTAACTAGTGTGGGCAGAAGTGGTTGGGCCACCAGAAAAACCAGGGCTACACCCATGACCAAGGGGGAAATGGTGGAGATGGTAGGAATCCTAGAAAGGATGGATTATGATGGCAAGTTGCATAATTACGATCGGCCCAATGCCAGGAAAGACCGCATCCTGGACAAGGTGGTGGCCTGTTTGAATAAAAAATATGGTGTGGAGCGATCCAAAGATCAAATTAGGAAACGATGGTCTGACCTTAAACATCGTGAGCAGGATCAGCTTGGGCAAATCCATCGTATTTTGAAAAAAAGTAAGTTTTTTTTTTTTATCATGCAATATAATTTGGTGTATGTTGTATTAACATGTCTAGATTCTAATGTCTATATAAAAAGTACTATTACTCATTTTATTGGTCATGTCGTGATTAGATCGATCTATTGTTGATTTTTTAGTATATTAAATTAAAAGACAGGAAGCCATAGTTAAAAATATATGTATTGTGTTGCAACGAACGTTCTTTCCTGCACGAATTTTCTCTGCAAACATTCCTATTAATCACAGATTATTATTCAAATATTCAAACCTTGAAATAGGAGAAAAAAGAAAACAAAGAGCCAAACAATGGGAAAGGAGGAGGAGAGGTTTGGCAGCTCCATCTGCAGTGGAGGAAGAAGATGAGGACATGGGCCCAGATGGTGGCACAGATTCTCCAAAAGGCAATTGGTTCCTATGCACAGTCAAACATTAATATACCATATTTTTAGTAGATAACCATGTACATGTCTTAATATTTGTTCCTAAAATAGCTATCAAGCAGGGCACCATGTCCTAACAAATGTACCAGTTGTGACTTTTATGATATGGCAACTTTTTTGTATTATGTAGATGAAGACATTATTCCCGAAATAATACTGGTGGAGCCAACAAGTGACCAGACACCAGAGCAACACGAAGGTTGGTAGGCACAGATTTTTGGGTAGTGGGATAATAGAAATATGTGTATTTGCAATGATTGTTTAACCTTATATTCTTGTATTCCCTTACAAATTTACATTGCAGATGTTCCCTCATGCGAGGATGTGGCATCTCCAGCCAGGTCAGATGTTAACACATCAGAAACAACATCTCCTGGCAACTTGCCAAGCAGCGTTGCGGGCACATCAGAAAATGTGGAGGATCCTGGACCAAGTGTCGGAGAGCCAATTGTGTGCCCATGTAGGTTTTTTCATAATGATTTTTATCAGTGTTATTTTTAGCCTCCAATTGTCAACACTAGTTCCCTATGGGAGCCTCTTTATTTGAATGGAAGTCACACCGTAAGTTGGATCAGGATGCTCTGACTTGCGGGGCCACTTGCGCTGTGAAGATTATTGAGGGGGAACCAAACCGAAAAATTTATTAACCCACCGTGGGTGTCCCCCCCAAGTTCCCAAGCAGGCCTTTTGTGTGTGGTATTGAGTTTGAGGGTAGGCCCACAACAAAAAGACAGCGTGGGTTACCCCCAAAACCCATACCAGACCCTTATCCAAGCATCCAGCTTGTCAGGCCAGGAAAGGGGACGAGCAAGCGGACCAAACCCCCCCTGGACCACAGCAGGACACATGCCCTCAACATGGGGGGGTTTTGTTGCTTTAGGCCAGGGGGGGCTCTGCACCCCACACCCAAAAGCACCTTGCTCCCATGTTGAGGAGGACAAGGGCCTCATCCCCACAACCCTGTATGGTGGTTTGGGGGGTCATGCGGCCAGGGGGTTCCTAGGACTTTGGAAGCAACCTTTAACAAAGGGTGGCCCCCAGATCCCAGACCCCAATCCCCAGACCCCAATCCCTATGTGAATGGGTATGGGGTACATAGTACCCCTACACATTAACCACATAAATAGAAGTGTATGTGAATAACGACAGGAGACGTTTCTGAAATGTTCTTAAATATCTTCATCCGGTCTTCTCCACTCTGCTCTTTGGATCTTCTCCTCTCCACTCTTCTGCTGTCCAATCTTCTGCTCTTATGTTGTCTGCTCTTTTGCCCTAGGCTCTTCTTCTTCCTCCTGTCCTCCTCTGATGCTGTTGCTGTGCATTCGTCGTCTCTGGTCTCTGCAGCTTAATATATATACATTACGACCATGCCCTCACAATGACGTCATCATGCGTTCACACCCCTAATGAATATATAGTAAGCTCAGGAGACCGGCAGAATCATCAGCAACAGCATCGGAGGAGGACAGGAGGAAGAAGAAGAGCCTAGGGCAAAAGAGCATAAGAACAGGGTAGGTATTAACTCGAGAGGAATTTAAGATAACCTGGACACCAAATGTTTCTCTATTATGACCTCATGTAGGTGATTCACATTGACTCAGTTGTATTTTTTTTTACAGATCATGTTTTACATAGTTGCACTTTAGCCAAATTGACCCGTGAGGCTCTTTAATGCTGCTCAGACCTAGAACAAATAAAGGAGACTGCAACGGCATTACAAAACAAAATGCGCGATTTTGTGGACATGCTTGGCAAATTTTAAACCAAAATTTTAATAAGTTTTTAATGTTTGTATTGGGATGTTCCTGATGTTACAAATTTTTTATAATCTTTTATGGCATTTTTATTACACTCAGATGTTAAGAGTGTACCCAAGTTTGGGAAAAGCACTTTACAACACCCTAACCCTAACCCTAACCCTGTGAATGTTTGTTACTAAAACATTTTTACATTCAACAATGTGTGTTCAATTCTTTATTTGACTTTCGTTGGGGGGTCCAGGTCTAAAGCTGTGTAAAGAAGCACTAAATGTATGATGGCTGTCCTATTCACATATTTACATGTTAATGAAAGCATTTTGGACACTGCCATATGCGAGTTGCTGGAGGTGTCAATGAAATGTTAAAGATCCCACCAGTTTTTACGCATATCACAGTGCGATCTGACATTTCACACAGGATCGGATCACACAAGTGTGAACGACTGTGCGATCCTATCCTGATGCGGCTGAATAAATGCATCATGTGCGACTTTTGTGCGAGTGCAGTGTGAATTGAGCCATACAAACTGTATAGCTGATTTTGGCCTGAACATCTGATCGCATGTAATAAAGGAGCAGTGCGCTACGATATTACATGCCATCAGATGTGCAGTGTGAATTGCGACATACACTTTGTATGGCTACATTCGCACTGAACACGCACACAAGTCGCACATGACCCTTTATTTCTGATGTATCTGGATTGGATCGCACAATGCTTCACACTTGTGGAATACAATCCTGTGCAAAAAGTAAGTGGCGGGTCACCCTTATGCGATGCAGGAAGGCTGCAAAGTCGCAGACTTCCCGCATCGCATAAGTGTGACTCAACACTCAAGGTACTAGCAGTCCTAGGATTCAATATGGCATTGATATTGCCAGTAGCAATCAGTGTAGGGAGATCAGTGTAATCTATAGTGTATTGCTTGTTCGTTGCTCTAGTTCACTTTCCATTACCTATATATAACACTTTGAGATGAACAATGATCAAGTTTCACATAACACTGACATATCCTAACATTGGTGGGCAGTGAGAAGGATGTCATAAATGAACACAACATAACATGTGTAGGTACGTTGTTAATACCCTAATGTATTATATGAAATATATAGTATGGGCACCTTCTGGACAATGACCACCAATGTAAGGTGACATTAGATGAACCTTGGGTGTGACCTAGTTCTCAATGTGAGAGGGTTTGTGGAAATTTTATGGGGTGCAGAAGGCCCTTGTATTTACACCACTGGCTAAAAAATAACACATGGCCATCATCACTTTGGATAAGCTGGTGAGAGACTACAGTAAAGAAACACACTGATGAATGTATTAACCCTTTCAAAGTCACACATATATAACACATGATTAACCCAAATAATTATGTGTGGCATATGTGCCCAAATGATTAGAATCCACAATACAGAATCATTGCAATTTTGGTTTAATGTGTTGAAAAATCAGATATCTCTGGCATTTATCTTGTGTGTCAAATCTTTAACAACATTAATGTGTGTGTGACATTGATTGCTGCCAGGACACAGCTCCTCTCCCCACGAAATATTCCAGATATTCCTGGCGGATCTGACGGGCCCTCTGTGATGCCAATCCTGAGCGTCCAACTTGCATTGAGGTCATGGACTCCATTTGGTCACGAGGTTGGGCCTCTCCACTTGTACCTGGCATAGCAGGGTCAGTATCCAGTTGCTGCATAACATAATTTTCTGCATTCCTGCGTAGGAAGTTGTGCAAAATGCAGCAACACAGGACCACGTTATCAACTTTGTACAGTGCCAGGTGTATGGACGTCAGGAATATCCGGAACCGGTTGGCGATTATCCCGAAGGCATTCTCCACAACTCTGCGAGCTCTGGACAACTGGTAGTTGTAGATCCTTTGGTCGGGGGTGAGTTTCCTCTGAGGGTAGGGCTTCATGAGATGCTCCCCAAGTGCAAAAGCATCATCTGCGATAAAAACAAAGCTCATACCCTCAACGGTTTGCTCCCTGGATGGCAGGTTCAGAGTGCCGTTATGAAGACGACGAGCGAACTCCGTCTGCTCAATAACTCCCCCATCCGAATTGCGGCCATTTTTGCCAATATCCAAAAAAATAAACTCATAGTTTGCATTAACTATGGCTAGCATGACTATACTAAAAAATCCTTTATAATTATAATAAAATGTGCCGGAATTCGGAGGGGGGACAATGCGGACGTGCTTCCCATCTATAGCACCTCCACAATTGGGAAAATTCTACTTCTCCAGAAATTGAGCAGAAATCTCCAGCCATTGCTCTGCGTTTGAAGGAAACTGTGGGGGAAAACCAAAAAAAAACAAGATTTAGTGCTTGAGCACATCACATTATTAATTACACACACAGTTGTCTGTTAAATGCTTATGCAACTTTTTAAAAATATAAACAACAGGAAGGCAATCGTTTGGATTTGGGGATGTAACATCTACATACATTTATTTTACACCTCCTATTGTTCTTATATTGTAAAGGGCCATACACACTATAAGATTCTCTGAAGACTTTTTCCTTCAGATTTACCTTTTCTATGTAGTGCAAGGGCCTGCCGGATTGCGTAGGATTTGAAAGTGTTTGTTTGACCTCATATTATCTGGTTTTGGTAAATCGTAAGGAAAAATTGTTCTGAAAATCTTATAGTGTGTATGGCCCATTATACTCACCAGCTAGAGCTGAGATTTACAAACTACGGCCCTCCAGCTGTTGCAGAACTACACATCCCATGAGGCCTTGTAATTCTCTGACATTCACAGACATGACTAGGCATGATGGAAATTGTAGTTCCTGAACAACTGGAGGGCCATAGTTTTAAGACCTCTGAGCTAGAGCTTTGGTATATGCTGACTTTTAGATTTAGCATGTGGGTGGGGGGATGGGTAAGTAAAACTGGGCATTTATACATCAATAAGGGCTTGTGGTCAGTGAAGGTTTTAACATCATTACATAAACATACACAATCATAGGTGGGAATGGATGGACTGATGTATTTAAGATAAATCATAAACTAGGTACTAAAACATTGGCCAAGGAATAATTGTTTGACGGAAAGTAATAAAATGACACAGATTCAAAACACTGTTAACATGCAATGCGTTTAGGGACACATAGGAGAGAATGGTGGGGTGGTTAGTGGGTAATTTTACAAATGGTTAAGATAATCTACATCTTTACTACTATGTGCATGCGGACAGAGGGTAGTTACAAAATAATGGCCTGTGTCAATTGCTGTACATCCAAAAACATCATAATTCGGGTGAAACGACTAATACATGTAATGTAATGTAAAAAATAAAACATACCTTGATATAGTCCTTCTGCAAGACCTTGATGATGGCAGAGCAGGTCTCAGGGATGATTATACCAAGTGCTTGGGGGGAGATGCCTGTGGTGAACTTCAGATCCTGCAGGCTTCTCCCTGTTGCAAGATACCTCAAAGTCGCAATTAACCTTTGCTCAGGAGTAATTGCAACCCGCATACAAGTATCCTGCTTCAGAATATAGGGGGACACCAGGGCAAGAAGACGGTGAAAGATGGGATCCGTCATCCTCAAATAATTCCTGAAGTCATCAGGATTATTTTCCTGGAGCTCCCTCAGCAAGGACATGTGGGAAAATTGATCACGGTTAAGCAACCAATTTTTCGTCCAGGAGGTCCGGTTCTTCTTCCTCTTGCTCATACGTTGCTTCAGAGCCAAAACTCCAACGCTAAGTACAGCAATGGTCGAATCCACGGGCGCCATAATAAATTCTCGAACGATGTCTCAGAAAATAGCAAAATGTCGTCAACCAAACAAATGCTACCGAAATCAGCGCGAGATGCCCAGAAGGGTCACGGCCAAACACTCACTTCCTCTTTTGTAGCGGCGGACGTGCGTGGAACGTGCGTTGAACGTTCTGACGTCATTTTCTGTCGGCAGACAAAAGTCCTGGGCAAGTTTTGAGCACTTTTCAACAGACAAACAACAAACAAGACAGCCGTGGACATTTGACGGCCGATCGGTCGGCCGACGATCGGTACGTGTGTACGAGGCTTTAGTTACCCCAAGCAACCAAAAGCATAATTTTTTGCAGAAGGTGCCGGAATGTCAAGAAGGGCTGCAATGGTGCCCCGTGACCGCATGGGGGAATCAGCCTATGCCACAGGTAACAGAGAGCACACTCAAGTGAAAGCTTTAATTCAAGCTAGAGGATTCAGTAAGACTGATCACAATGACATGGGAGTGTGTCCCATGGGTAGATCCGCATTAAACATAAAAATTGATTTGCTACAATGAGTTACCCATAAGTAGTGTTGAGCGAACACGGACTGTATTATTCGGGTCCGTACCGGATAATTGGATTTTTGTTACCCGGACACGGACCCGAAAACTTTACTGTATGTTCGGGTTTAAAATCCGTGTTCGGTAATTTTATTTCCTGTTTTGTATGTAATGGCGCGGTTTTTTTCAACAGCCAATCAACAAGCGTTTAACTGGTGTGCCATAGAAGCCATCACAGCCATGCCTACTAATGGCATGACTGTGATTGGCCAGCTGAAGCATGTGACCCAGGTCTTTATAAGCTAGAGACACAGCGCGCTGTGCGTCAGTCTGCTCTAGTGTAGGGAGAGAGCACACACAACGGTGCTGGCTGCTGCTGATTAGGGACAGACAGGGAAAAAAACATTGTGCCCGAAAAGAATGCAGGGACAGGTCGGAGTGTAGGCAGGGAAAGATAGAAGAGCATTTTAGGGACAGGCTGGAGAGAGTAGGCAGGGAGAGATTAGGAGACACAGGACAGAACAATCGTTCTTTAGCGATCTACATTGATTTTGCTGTGTGGGGGGTGGTGCAGTGAACAATCTTTTTGCCCTCACTTGAGCCCACTGAGGAGGAGGAGGAGGAGGGAGAAAAAAATATATTTTTATCAGTCTGTTGTATGCAGCGTTCAGCTATATTTTACTACAGACTGCTGTTCTAATCTGCTATTTAAAAATTACAAATTTAAAGGGGGATTTTTTTTTTTCCCTTCATAGCCTGCTGCTGACCGTGACATAAAACATAAGACACTGCTGTGTTCACATGTGCTATTGAAAAATCACCAATTTTATATACTTTTTTCTATTCCGCTATTCAATATACACCCTTTTGGGGTGAAAAAAATTAAATTGCGGCATAGTCTGTATCGGTACGTGTGAGATACACCTTTTTATATACTTTTTTCTATTCCGCTATTCAATATACACCTTTTTGGGGTAAAAAAAATTAAATTGCGGCATAGTCTGTATCGGTATGTGTGAGATACACCTTTTTATATACTTTTTTCTATTCCGCTATTCAATATACACCCTTTTGGGGTAAAAAAAATTTAATTGCGGCATAGTCTGTATCGGTACGTGTGAGATACACCTTTTTATATACTTTTTTCTATTCCGCTATTCAATATACACCCTTTTGGGGTGAAAAAATTAAATTGCGGCATAGTCTGTATAGTACGTGTGAGATACACCTTTTAAATTTGTTTGGCGCATCTCCTTCCACCGCCGAGGATTGCAGGGCGCTTCAGTTTGCCTTCTGTTCCGAACTCCTCCTACTCCTCTTCCTCATCCTGCCTTTAGGGTACAAAACAATTGTAATCGGGGCCTAGTCTGTGTTTGTACATGTGAGATACACCGTTTTATATACTTTTTTCTATTCCGCTATTCAATATACACCCTTTTGGGGTAAAAAAAATTAAATTGCGGCATAGTCTGTATCGGTACGCGTGAGATACACCTTTTTATATACTTTTTTCTTTTCCGCTATTTAATATACACCCTTTTGGGGTGAAAAAAATTAAATTGCGGCATAGTCTGTATCGGTACGTGTGAGATACACCTTTTAAATTTGTTTGGCGCATCTTCCACCGCCGAGGATTGCAGGACGCTTCAGTTTGCCTCCTGTTCCGAACTCCTCCTACTCCTCATCCTCATCCTGCCTTTAGGGTACAAAAAAATTGTAATCGGGGCCTAGTCTGTGTTTGTACATGTGAGATACACCGTTTTATATACTTTTTCTATTCCGCTATTCAATATACACCCTTTTGGGGTAAAAAAAAATAAATTGTGGCATAGTCTGTATCGGTATGTGTGAGATACACCTTTTTATATACTTTTTTCCATTCCGCTATTCAATATACACCCTTTTGGGGTGAAAAAAATTAAATTGCAGTATAGTCTGTATCGGTACGTGTGAGATACACCTTTTAAATTTGTTTGGCGCATCTTCCACTGCCGAGGATTGCAGGATGCGTCAGTTTTTCCTCCTGTTCCAAACTCCTCCTACTCCTCTTCCTCATCCTCCCTTTAGGGTACAAAAAATTGTAATCGGGGCCTAGTCTGTGTTTGTACGTGTGAGATACACCGTTTTATATCCTTTTTCTATTCCGCTATTCAATATACACCCTTTTGGGGTAAAAAAAATTAAATTGCGGCATAGTCTGTATCGGTACGTGTGAGATACACCTTTTTATATAATTTTTTCTATTCCGCTATTCAATATACACCCTTTTGGGGTAAAAAAAATTTAATTGCGGCATAGTCTGTATCGGTACGCGTGAGATACACCTTTTTATATACTTTTTTCTTTTCCGCTATTTAATATACACCCTTTTGGGGTGAAAAAAATTAAATTGCGGCATAGTCTGTATCGGTACGTGTGAGATACACCTTTTAAATTTGTTTGGGGCATCTCCTTCCACCGCCGAGGATTGCAGGGCGCTTCAATTTGCCTCCTGTTCCGAACTCCTCCTTCTCCTCTTCCTCATCCTCATCCTGCCTTTAGGGTACAAAAAATTGTAATCTGGGCCTAGTCTGTGTTTGTACGTGTGAGATACACCGTTTTATATCCTTTTTTCTATTCCACTGTTCAATATACACCCTTTTGGGGTGAATAAAAATTAAATTGCGGCATAGTCTGTAACGGTACGTGTGAGATACACCTTTTTATATACTTTTTTTCTATTCCGCTATCCAATATACACCCTTTTGGGGTGAGAAAAATTAAATTGCGGCATAGTCTGTATCGGTACGTGTGAGATACACCTTTTAAATTTGATGGCGCATCTCCTTCCACCGCCGAGGATTGCAGGGTGCTTCAGTTTGCCTCCTGTTCCGAACTCCTCCTACTCCTCTTCCTCATCCTCCCTTTAGGGTACAAAAAATTTTAATCGGGGCCTAGTCTGTGTTTGTACGTGTGAGATACACCGTTTTATATCCTTTTTTCTATTCCGCTATTCAATATACACCCTTTTGGGGTAAAAAAAATTAAATTGCGGCATAGTCTGTATCGGTACGTGTGAGATACACCTTTTTATATAATTTTTTCTATTCCGCTATTCAATATACACCCTTTTGGGGTGAAAAAAATTAAATTGCGGCATAGTCTGTATCGGTACGTGTGAGATACACCATTTAAATTTGTTTGGCGCATCTTCCACCGCCGAGGATTGCAGGACACGTCAGTTTTTCCTCCTGTTCTGAACTCCTCCTACTCCTCTTCCTCTTCCTCATCCTCCCTTTAGGGTACAAAAAATTGTAATCGGGGCCTAGTCTGTGTTTGTACGGGTGAGATAACGGAAAATTTATATCAAATACTTACCGTAATTTTCCTTTCCTGATGGACTCCATGGCAGCCTACGTGTGGTTAGTCCTGCCTCCTCCTACCTCATAGGACCCCACTCCCATAAATTTCACTCTGCCCCAGAGACCATGTTCCATAAAATAGCCTCCTCCGGCAGATGGGTGGGGACTCCGGCTGCCATGGAGTCCATCAGGAAAGGAAAATTAAGGTAAGTATTTGATATAAATTTTCAGTTTTCCTGACAGACTCCATAGCAGCCTACGTGTGGGAAATAACTAGCCAAACACACCAGGGTGGGCAATCTGCTGTTCAAAATAAATTTAATTTGCACCATCAACTGATAGTATCTGCAAACCAAAATCAACAGATGATAAAGAAGCTGGCTCGACACAATAATGAACCATGAAAGTATGAATTGAGGACCATGAGGCCGCTTTGCATACAACTTCAGGAGCCACATGACGAAACACTGCCCAAGAAGTCGACATTCCTCTTGTAGAATGCGCTGTCACCGCCTCCGGGGGAGCCAACCTTTAGCTCTATAGGCCCATTGAATGGACTGGACAATCCAAGATGCGATCGTTCTAGATGAAGCACGCAAGCCTTTATTCTTCCCATAGAACAGGACAAACAAATAATCCGAATGGCGGAAATGAGATGTGGCTTCCAGATATAGTTTCAGAATTTGCCCTACATCCAGTGGATGAGTCACAGAGTCAGAGGATTTGAATGTTGGCAAGACAATTTCCTGATTTTCATGAAAAATAGAGGATACTTTTGGATGCTAATCCAACATGGGGATCAGAACCACCCAATACGGGAAAAACGACAAAAAGGGTTCTTTGCATCCCAAAGCTCCTAGCTCAGAGACCCTTTTTTGCTGAGGCGACTGCCACCAGGAACGCTACTATAAGAGACAATTCTTTGATGGAGAGTTGAACCAGGTTATCTTTTCTGAGGTCTGCAAAGAAATCCAGAACAAGTGGAAGATCCCACTTAGGGAATCTGGGCTTCCTTTGTGGTCTGAGCCTAGAAGCTCCTCTGAAAAATTGCCTCACTAGAGGATGCTTTGCCCAGGATGTTCCTGTGAAAGCCGAGATAGCTGACACTTGATCTCGAAGAGAACTGACTGATAAAGGCAGATCCAGGCCAGATTGTAGAAAACTCAAAATGTGTTGAACCTTTGAAATGCCTTGCACATCCATATTTCCGGAGATATGAGACATGAACTTCTTCCATATCCTTTCCTAGACTCTATTTGTTCCAGCTCTTCTCGCATTCAACAGTGTGGAGATAGCTCCACTTGGACACCCTAATGCCTCCAGCCTTTCCCTTTCAAAAACCAGGCCATCAGGTGCAGATGGGCCGGGCAAGGGTGTAGCACCGTTCCCTAAGACAGGAGATCCTGCCTGGAAGGTAGTGGAACTGGCTCGCGAAAGCTCAGCTGTAGCAGCATCGGAAACCAGGGCCTGTTCGGCCAATATGGGGCTATCACAAGAGCCTCCACTTCTTCCGACCTGAGTCTCATCAGGAATCGAAGGAGGACTGGAACTGGTGGGAAGGCGTAAGCCTTGTGAAACCTCCACTGCTCTGTTAGGGCATCCACCCGAAAGCTTGTGGGAATTTGAATCTCATGTAGTACTTCTCCAACTTGAAGTTGCACGGGGAAGCGAACAGATCCACTTCCGGAAGGAACCCTAGGGATTTTAGCCACTGAAACACATCGGCATGAAGACTCCACTCGTTGTCCATGGAGACTCGTGATAGAAAATCCGCATGGATGTTCTGTGTAGCTGGAGGAAAAACCGCAGTGAGGTTGGATAAGTATTTCTGAGCCCAGACCATTATTGGCTCGACTTCTCTCAATAAAGAGTGACTGCGAGTTCCCCCTTGACGCTTTATATACGACACTGCCGTCGTATTGTCCAGCCTCAGGAGGACAGATGTTCCTACTGTAAGGTGATGAAATGCTTGGAGAGCTCGAAACGCTGCTCGAAGCTCCAGGATCTTCGAAACTTCCCAGTGTAACCGAGGATTCCATTTGCGCTGGGCTATCTCTGATAGGCAGTGAGCGCCCCAACCTGTGTTGCTTGCGTCCGTGGTTATCGTGACCCAAGAGATGGGAAGGATAGAATGGCAATTGAGTAGATTCCTCTTCTGCAACCACCACAGGGGACTGTCCCGCATTACTGGGGAAATCCAAATCAGATGATCCATGTCGCCTGGGCACCATTGGCGAAGAAATCCTGTTTGAAAAGGACGCATCCTCCATTGAGCCCATTTCACCATAGGTGTCGTGGCCACCATAGTACCTATTATTTTGAGGCACTGTGAGACCCGGAGATGAGATGTTGACATGGCCAGCTGTACTCTGTCTCTGATAATCAGGATTTTCTCTAGAGGCAAGGAGATGATGCCCTTGACTGTATTGAATTGAGCCCCGAGAAAGATAAGTGCCTGTGGGGGCTCCAGATGGCTCTTTTCCAAGTTTAGCAACCAGCCGAACTCGAGAAGAGTCGCCGTGACTAGATCTCCGTGAACCAGGAGTTGCTCTTGATCTTGCGACAGAAGTAGTAAGTTGTCTAAATAATGGTGAAGATGCACTCCCTTGATTCTGATCAGGGCTACCACAGCCAATAAGAGTTTTGAAAATACTCGAGGAGATGTTGTGAGCACGAATGGGAGACATGTAAACTGAAGATGGTGTTGATCCACAGCAAACCGCAGGTATTTCTGTAACTCTGTTGCTATAGGCACATGGAAATATGCATCCTTCAAGTCTTTTGACACAAGCCAATCTCCTGGCTGAACCGCCTGGCGGATTGTCAATAGTTTCTCCATTTTGAATTTTCCCTTTTTTATAAAGGAGTTTAGATGTGTGAGGTCTATGACCGGTCTCCAGGAGCCGTTCTTCTTCATTACTAAGAAGAGTGGAGAATAGAGGCCTTGAAACCTTTCTTTGGCTGGTACTGGAACTACTGCGCCTTGAAGCAGCAGCGCATCTACGTATGCTGAAAGGATTTGCCTTTCTTCTTCCGACCGTGGAAGAGCTGTGGGAACGAACTTGAGGATAGGTGGACTGCAGAACGACCAAGTGTGTCCTGTAGAGATTGTCCTGATGACCCAAAAATCTTTTATCGAGGCTGCCCAGACGTGTCGAAACCGGAGAAGGCGAGCACCGACCTGAACCGTCTGGACAGGCCCAACATCAAAAGGACTTAGCCGCTTCCCGGCTACTAGAAGAGGCTCCTTTGGAAGCCTTTTGGTTTGAAGATGGATTTTTCCTCCATGTTTTCCGGAATTCACGACCAGGTCTGTAACCTCGAGCATCCTTCGCTCTATCCGAAGATTGTCTGGACTGTGTCCTTCTCTGACCTAGCAGACGACGATCCTGCGGGAGGAACCCCAACTTACGGCTGTGGCCCGTGAAATAGCGCTCTCCAGCTTGTTCCCGAACAAGGAAGACCCTTTGAATGGAATACGGCACCAAGCCTGCTTGGAGGAAGGATCAGCCAGCCAGGGGCGCAGCCATAGAGCCCGTTTAGCTGTCACTGAAGAGAGCATTGCCTCGGGCCACCAGACGAATAATATCTAGGGAAGCCTCCCCCAGAAAAGAAGCCGCCAGTCTGAGCTCATTCACTGCTGAAGCTCTGGCTACTTCTTCTGATATGGGCCTTAGATCCGAATCCACCTCTATTGTCCAGGCCTCCATGGCCTTGGATAAAGCCGCAATGGTTGGGCTGGCTTACAAGCCATTCCAGCAGACACATAAATCTTCTTAAGGTCAGTGTCGATTCTTCTTTCCAGCCCATCTTTAAAAGACACTGTGTCTTTGAGTGGAAGAGTGACGTGCCTCACTAATCTCATGAGGGCGGCGTCCACTAGGGGCGCTGACTCCAGGTGCTTCACATCCTCACTCTTGAATGGGTACATCCTGGAAACTTTGGATACCAGAGAATTTTGGTAGGAGGACAAAAAAGGAACATGGTCTCTGTGGTACGTATGAGATACACCTTTTAAATTTGTTTGTCACATCTTCCACCGCCAAGAATTGCAGGGTGCTTCAGTTTTTCCTCCTGTTCCGAACTCCTCCTACTCCTCTTCCTCATCCTCCCCTTAGGGTACAAAAAATTGTAATCAGGGCCTAGTCAGGAGGACTCTAATCCTCTTCAGGAGTCAGAGTGGCTGCATGGGACAGCCAGAGCAGGTGTGTGTCTGCAAGAGACAGGTAAAGGCCTGAGGACTAAGGCCAGAGTGGAGCTGTGGGCGCTAGAGTGAAGCGGTCTGCACAGAAGCACCTACGGTCAGGGTGACCAGCATTAAGAGCAGAGGTACTGCAACTAAAGCTGACTGAGAGCTTAGGTGTATTTAGTGGAAAAGAACCCCTGTGTGGGAAAACTCTATGTGTTACAGACTCTGTTTGCCTTTTAATAAAAAGGGGCTGCCACGCCCTAAAAAGGAATTGCTGACTGATGTGAATCACTTGAAAAAGCATCTACCACTAGACCTAACGATCCCCATGTTACAATTGGTGGAGAACTCATTGGGCAGCTGATGGTGGGATCCAGGTCTTCGCTCCAATGGTGAGTTCAAGTCAGGACTCAGGAACTGTTAGCTGTGTGTAAGTGCAGCCAGGCAATAAGCATTGAGTGCAGGTGGTGTACCTGTGAAAGGAGAGAAAAAAATTTCGGCTGTGAACTGTGTAATAAATTGCTGTGTGCATGACTGCAAGTATGGGGCGTTCAAAGCAGAAAAAGGAGACAATCTTGCTGAGGAAAGGGAAAGGCTGCTATGGCTAGAGGATATTTCACCACATGTCCCAGCCAGGTCAGAGGATACATCCAAGTGTGAATCACCTGTGGACTGGTGTAAATTGGTTGTCTCACCCCCAGTTAAAGGGGAAGTGAAGCACATTTTCCCTGGCAGCCTGAACTTAAAGGTGCCACAGCCTGAGGCAAGAAGATGCGTTGCAGCGAATGGGGACATACTGTTGCCCAGTGCCCCTTGTCACAAGAATGTTTGCAAAGTAACCAAGCTAGATTGGAGGTTGATGAATCATGGAACTCACATGCCAAATAATATTACCAGTGGTGTCCCAGAAAGAGAAATCAAGTAATCTGGAGTAGCCAGTGAAAACTACGTGACCAAAAGCTGTATCCCATGGTATTGGAGAAAAGCCAGCATGGAGTACAGACCTTTAAGGCCAGTACACACGTGCAGATTGTCGGCCGAAAAGCTTCGGCCGACGACCGATCTGCCGATTGTAGGCTTGTTCGTATGATGCTTCCGACAGCCGACAGCGCACTTTCGGCCGAACAGAATCTGTCGTGCAAGCATTTAAATTTTTGTAGGCCAACACCAGAACGGCCGATTGTTCGCCAGTCAGTACTGAATTCGGCCGACACACAGCTACAAATCTCAACACGCATGATCGGAACCAAATAAGGTCCCGGAAGAATTTTCTCAAGTAAACTCAACATTTTATCCAGAAAGAACTTTCGGCTCGCGGCAGGCCAAAAAATATGTGAAATGCGGAGCACATGCTCATCTTGATAAATGTGAGAAGAAGGAAGATGCTGCTCATAATGCAATACTTTTCAAATAAAAAGGCATGTGTTCTGTTATGATGAAGATAATGTTTGTCTATTCTATCTGTTCTATCAAAATTTAGAATTAAATAATTTTAACTCTTCACCATTATCTTTGTATTTTGACTGCAAAGATCTAACTATTGATATGACCCTTTATTCTTTTATGAATTAATGTATCAAACATATTTTGCTGGTTATGCACAATATTAAACATGTTAACAAATTAAGATAATCCATTTTTTATTTCCAATTTTCTTTATTTTTTGAACTCAGAAAAAACAAAAAGAAAACATTAATACTTTCCGTATTTAAAACCTAAACATAAAAAAGGTCCATTTGGACTAAATTAAATTAGAAAATGACAAACAGGGGTAAACTAAATAATAGGGGGTTACAAAAATCATAATGGCTGATAAGCATAATCAGGCTGCCATGAGGACATGTTTGGATCATGCTGCCCATATTGCCACTGGCCATGTGGCATTTGGCGAGGTGGTGGTTGTTGTGGAGGTGGAGGGCACGGGTGCTCCTCGCACGCGTGGCTGTGCTCCGTAAGGAAGCCCCTTTCCGCCTTTTGCAGCACATCCAAAATTATTTTTTGGGCATAGTGCCGCTGCACGAGGTCCACCTGCCCTAAAATTTTGCCCGTCATGTTACCAAATGACTCGTCGTGTGCCTCCGGTTTGCGACGGAGGGCTATGGTGGCCTCAGTTATAAATTGGTCAGTGATGTCGTCACTATTTTTTCTTTTTTGCCTCCGTTTGGCAGAAGGTGGTGGAAAGAGTTCCAAGGGCTCTCCAGGCTCCTGGCTGCAACCTGGCTCCTCCTCAGTGACACTTCCCTGTTGATGAAATGAACAATTGATTAGAATGTTATAGTGTATCTAAAAATGCATGTTTGTTATATTATTGTGAACAAATAGCAGACTTTACATACAGTGGCGTATCTAGGGTCTCCAGTGCCCTTGTTGAGGAGCTGTATTTGGCAACAACCCCCCCCCCCAAGATCAATGTAAAAATGTAACCCCCCCCCCAAAAAAAAAATCTAAAAGGGCATTAAATGTTTCTCATTTGTCCCTTGTTTGCCCAGTGTAGAGCTCTCTAGTGGGCAATCATTGTCTCAGGTGTGAAAAACAAGAAAGAGAGGGGTGAGAGATAGAGAGAGGGAGAGAAAGAGGGGGTGTGAGAGAGAGAGGAGGGGGGTTGCAGAGAGAGAGGGGCCTGAACTTGCAGAGGGCTTGATGTAGGGCATTGAGGGTGAAGCGTTGCAGGGAAACAGGAATAAGGAAGTCACCTGCCTTGCTGACCCAGAGTGAGAGACCAGAGACATGGAAGCAAGAGGCTACAGCAGTGTTTGTTAGGACTGGAGGTGTGCTGGGGATGCAGCAGTGTTTGTAGGACTGGAGGTGTGCTGGGGATGCAGCAGTGTTTGTAAGACCAGAGGTGTGCTGGGGATGCAGCAGTGTTTGTAAGACCGGAGGTGTGCTGGGGATGCAGTGAGAGGCAGTCTCAGTCTCCTGGTCTGTTGGCTCAGCTGCTCTCAATGTTTTACACCTGCATGAAGCAGCTCTCAATGTTTTACACCTGAATGAAGCAGCTCTCAATGTTTTACACCTGCATGAATCCGCCTGCAAACTGAGGGTTCTGGGGTGTGCAGGCTGAGTGGATTGTTAAAAAATCACTAAAACAATGCCAATGTTTTTGCGACCCACCCCCCCCCCCTTGGCCTGCGCCCCTGGCGGTTGCCTGTCATGCCAACCCCTTGCTATGCCCATTTACATAAAGGGTCAATTATGGTTTAGCTTATAATTTTGTTACATGATTACATTTTTAGCAGACAATATATTGTGAAATGCCATACCTGAGTCAAATTGCCCTCCAGGATATCTTCCTCCTGGCTGGGATCGACAGAGACTGAGGCCTCTGATAAACTAGAAGGCAGCGTAGAAATTGATGGCCTGGATTCCACCGTGTCTGCCAGGAATCTGAGGTTGTCAAAGTACCACAGCCGTGGTACAGGGATATTCTCTGCAGCTGCTCCAGACTTGGTGGCATCTTCAATTTTTTTGACCTCTCGCCTGTAGGCAGTGCGAATGCTGTTAATTTTTCGTTTTATATACTCAATATTTGCCGTTGGATAGACGGGCTTGTAGAAGGCCACTAGGTGTTCATAGGCCTGTTGTTTAAGATGCTTATTTTTGCATTCGGAAGATTTTACTTGCCACAAACAGGGCAGTTGCCTGAATTCATCTATAAAGTTGATCAAGAAGTCATGGCTGGTGAAACAGTCCACCATTTTGCAGGACAGTATATGCCTGCAAGACACAACACAACACAAAACATATTAAAATAGCATGTATTTTGGGACATAATAAAGATATTCCTAATAAAAGCTGTATACGACCCAAAACACACACTTTCTAATCAAATAGTCGTACCTTTGTTTGCGGTGAAGAGTGCTCCAACCAACAATATGTCCGCTAGAGAATCGTCGGCCGAAAGATCTGGTGTCCTTTAAATACAGCGCATGCGTCAACTCCTCCTCCAGTGGCGGGCTTGTGCAGGGGTGTGTGTACGTGCCGAAGATCAGGCCTACATGCGACGCACACACACCTGAGGCAGTGGAATAATCGTTGGCAAGAATCATGTCTCAACGATCTGAGAGCTCAACTAGTGTGGGCAGAAGTGGTTGGGCCACCAGAAAAACCAGGGCTACACCCATGACCAAGGGGGAAATGGTGGAGATGGTAGGAATCCTAGAAAGGATGGATTATGATGGTAAGTTGCATAATTACGATCAGCCCAATGCCAGGAAAGACAGCATCATGGACAAGGTGGTGGCCTGTTTGAATAAAAAATATGGTGTGGAGCGATCCAAAGATCAAATTAGGAAACGATGGTCTGACCTTAAACATTGTGAGCAGGATCAGCTTGGGCAAATCTATCGTATTTTGAAAAAAAGTAAGTTTTTTTTTTTATCATGCAATATGTTTATTTGAAATTTGGTGTATGTTGTATTAACATGTCTAGATTCTAATGTCTATATAAAAAGTACTATTACTCATTTTATTGGTCATGTTGTGATTAGATCGATCTATTGTTGATTTTTTAGTATATTACATTAAAAGACAGGAAGCCATAGTTAAAAATATATGTATTGTGTTGCAACGAACGTTCTTTCCTGCACGAATTTTCTCTGCAAACATTCCTATTAATCACAGATTATTATTCAAATATTCAAACCTTGAAATAGGAGAAAAAAGAAAACAAAGAGCCAAACAATGGGAAAGGAGGAGGAGAGGTTTGGCAGCTCCATCTGCAGTGGAGGAAGAAGATGAGGACATGGGCCCAGATGGTGGCACAGATTCTCCAAAAGGTAATTGGTTCCTATGCACAGTCAAACATTAATGTACCATATTTTTAGTAGATAACCATGTACATGTCTTAATATTTGTTCCTAAAATAGCTATCAAGCTGTAACGTTCATGCGTTTTTGTTTGCGGATGGATTTACAGCTGCAGCATTATTACACTCAGTAGCCTTGTAGAGAATGTGTTGAACAACATATCCAACTCTCAGGACTTCATCACCGTGTACAGCCTGTTATATACTATATATATATTAATAGATGTTTAATGGAGGGATAGAGTATATGAGCATATATAGATGAGAGACAGGCTATTGTATGGTGAGCACTAGAAGTAGTATAGGAGAGTTGCAGGTGATGGTAAGCAGATAGGTTCTGATGTCAAGTATAGTGCAGATGGTAAGAGGACACAGATGGAGTATACTTTAGACAGAGTAACCTAGTGCAAGGATAGTTCAAGGTAGTCCCAAGAGCTAACAGTCTTCTGCAGATGATAGTGAATAGACAGATACAGATAGTCTTGGTAATTGCAGTAGATGACAGTAGGAGATTGGTTAGTAAGAATCCCCTGCGGGGTACTTATCACTTAGATAGGTTAGGAAATACAATGTCCAGAGGAGAGGGGTGATCCCGTAGCGGGATACGGATCACCAGCGAGGTTTCCGGCTTAGTTCAGCAAGGAAGGTATGTCAGCAGCTCCGACTTCTCAGGCGTAGGTGTGATGAACATGTGGGTTTGAACGAGCGATGAGTGAGAGCAAACCGGCGATTGAAATAGCCGCTCATAGCGGCGCTCGGCAGTGATGTCATCCGGTCTTAAAGGTGTATGCGTCCTTTGTATATACAAGATGGGACGCAAAGAGAGGAGAAATATACGAACAAGGGTACCATAGGTACCGGAACATTACACAAGCAGGGCACCATGTCCTAACAAATGTACCTCTTGTGACTTTTATGATATGGCAACTTTTTTGTATTATGTAGATGAAGACATTATTCCCGAAATAATACTGGTGGAGCCAACAAGTGACCAGACACCAGAGCAACACGAAGGTTGGTAGGCACAGATTTTTGGGTAGTGGGATCATAGAAATATGTGTATTTGCAATGATTGTTTAACCTTATATTCTTGTATTCCCTTACAAATTTACATTGCAGATGTTCCCTCATGCGAGGATGTGGCATCTCCAGCCAGGTCAGATGTTAACACATCAGAAACAACATCTCCTGGCAACTTGCCAAGCAGCGTTGCGGGCAAATCAGAAAATGTGGAGGATCCTGGACCAAGTGCCAATTGTGTGCCCATGTAGGTTTTTTCATAATGATTTTTATCAGTGTTATTTTTAGCCTCCAATTGTCAACACTAGTTCCCTATGGGAGCCTCTTTATTTGAATGGAAGTCGCACCGTAAGTTGGATCAGGATGCTCTGACTTGCGGGGCCACTTGCGCTGTGAAGAATTTTGAGGGGGAACTACACAGAAAAATTGAATAACCCACCGTGGGTGTCCCCCCCAAGTTCCCAAGCAGGCCTTTTTTGTGTGGTATTGAGTTTGAGGGTAGGCCCACAACAAAAAGACAGCGTGGGTTACCCCCAAAACCCATACCAGACCCTTATCCAAGCATGCAGCTTGTCAGGCCAGAAAAGGGGACGAGCAAGCGGACCAAACCCCCCCTGGACCACAGCAGGACACATGCCCTCAACATGGGGGGGTTTTGTTGCTTTGGGCCAGGGGGGGCTCTGCACACCCAAAAGCACCTTGCTCCCATGTTGAGGAGGACAAGGGCCTCATCTCCACAACCCTGTATGGTGGTTTTGGGGGGTCATGCGGCCAAGGGGTTCCTAGGACTTTGGAAGCAACCTTTAACAAAGGGTGGCCCCCAGATCCCAGACCCCAATCCCTATGTGAATGGGTATGGGGTACATAGTACCCCTACACATTAACCACATAAATAGAAGTGTATGTGAATAACGACAGGAGACGTTTCTGAAATGTTCTTAAATATCTTCATCCGGTCTTCTCCACTCTGCTCTTTGGATCTTCTCCTCTCCACTCTTCTGCTGTCCAATCTTCTGCTCTTATGTTGTCTGCTCTTTTGCCCTAGGCTCTTCTTCTTCCTCCTGTCCTCCTCTGATGCTGTTGCTGTGCATTCGTCGTCTCTGGTCTCTGCAGCTTAATATATATACATTACGACCATGCCCTCACAATGACGTCATCATGCGTTCACACCCCTAATGAATATATAGTAAGCTCAGGAGACCGGCAGAATCATCAGCAACAGCATCGGAGGAGGACAGGAGGAAGAAGAAGAGCCTAGGGCAAAAGAGCATAAGAACAGGGTAGGTATTAACTCGAGAGGAATTTAAGATAACCTGGACACCAAATGTTTCTCTATTATGACCTCATGTAGGTGATTCACATTGACTCAGTTGTATTTTTTTTTTACAGATCATGTTTTACATAGTTGCACTTTAGCCAAATTGACCCGTGAGGCTCTTCAATGCTGCTCAGACCTAGAACAAATAAAGGAGACTGCAACGGCATTACAAAACAAAATGCGCGATTTTGTGGACATGCTTGGCAAATTTTAAACCAAAATTTTAATAAGTTTTTAATGTTTGTATTGGGATGTTCCTGATGTTACAAATTTTTTATAATCTTTTATGGCATTTTTATTACACTCAGATGTTAAGAGTGTACCCAAGTTTGGGAAAAGCACTTTACGACACCCTAACCCTAACCCTAACCCTGTGAATGTTTGTTACTAAAACATTTTTACATTCAACAATGTGTGTTCAATTCTTTATTTAACTTTCGTTGGGGGGTCCAGGTCTAAAGCTGTGTAAAGAAGCACTAAATGTATGATGGCTGTCCTATTTACATGTTAATGAAAGCATTTTGGACACTGCCATATGCGAGTTGCTGGAGGTGTCAATGAAATGTTAAAGATCCCACCAGTTTTTACGCATATCACAGTGCGATCTGACATTTCACACAGGATCGGATCACACAAGTGTGAACGACTGTGCGATCCTATCCTGATGCGGCTGAATAAATGCATTATGTGCGACTTTTGTGCGAGTGCAGTGCGAATTGAGCCATACAAACTGTATAGCTGATTTTGGCCTGAACATCTGATCGCATGTAATAAAGGAGCAGTGCGCTACGATATTACATGCCATCAGATGTGCAGTGTGAATTGAGACATACACTTTGTCGCACATGACCCTTTATTTCTGATGTATCTGGATTGGATCGCACAGTGCTTCACACTTGTGGAATACAATCCTGTGCAAAAAGTAAGTGGCGGGTCACCCTTATGCGATGCAGGAAGGCTGCAAAGTCGCAGACTTCCCGCATCGCATAAGTGTGACTCAACACTCAAGGTACTAGCAGTCCTAGGATTCAATATGGCATTGATATTGCCAGTAGCAATCAGTGTAGGGAGATCAGTGTAATCTATAGTGTATTGCTTGTTCGTTGCTCTAGTTCACTTTCCATTACCTATATATAACACTTTGAGATGAACAATGATCAAGTTTCACATAACACTGACATATCCTAACATTGGTGGGCAGTGAGAAGGATGTCATAAATGAACACAACATAACAGGTGTAGGTACGTTGTTAATACCCTAATGTATTATATGAAATATATAGTATGGGCACCTTCTGGACAATGACCACCAATGTAAGGTGACATTAGATGAACCTTGGGTGTGACCTAGTTCTCAATGTGAGAGGGTTTGTGGAAATTTTATGGGGTGCAGAAGGCCCTTGTATTTACACCACTGGCTAAAAAATAACACATGGCCATCATCACTTTGGATCAGCTGGTGAGAGACTACAGTAAAGAAACACACTGATGAATGTATTAACCCTTTCAAAGTCACACATATATAACACATGATTAACCCAAATAATTATGTGTGGCATATGTGCCCAAATGATTAGAATCCACAATACAGAATCATTGCAATTTTGGTTTAATGTGTTGAAAAATCAGATATCTCTGGCATTTATCTTGTGTGTCAAATCTTTAACAACATTAATGTGTGTGTGACATTGATTGCTGCCAGGACACAGCTCCTCTCCCCACGAAATATTCCAGATATTCCTGGCGGATCTGACGGGCCCTCTGTGATGCCAATCCTGAGCGTCCAACTTGCATTGAGGTCATGGACTCCATTTGGTCACGAGGTTGGGCCTCTCCACTTGTACCTGGCATAGCAGGGTCAGTATCCAGTTGCTGCATAACATAATTTTCTGCATTCCTGCGTAGGAAGTTGTGCAAAATGCAGCAACACAGGACCACGTTATCAACTTTGTACAGTGCCAGGTGTATGGACATCAGGAATATCCGGAACCGGTTGGCGATTATCCCGAAGGCATTCTCCACAACTCTGCGAGCTCTGGACAACCGGTAGTTGTAGATCCTTTGGTCGGGGGTGAGTTTCCTCTGAGGGTAGGGCTTCATGAGATGCTCCCCAAGCGCAAAAGCATCATCTGCGATAAAAACAAAGCTCATACCCTCAACGGTTTGCTCCCTGGATGGCAGGTTCAGAGTGAAGACGACGAGCGAACTCCGTCTGCTCAATAACTCCCCCATCCGAATTGCGGCCATTTTTGCCAATATCCAAAAAAATAAACTCATAGTTGCTTTACTATGGCTAGCATGACTATACTAAAAAATCCTTTATAATTATAATAAAATGTGCCGGAATTCGGAGGGGGGACAATGTGGACGTGCTTCCCATCTATAGCAACCCCACAATTGGGAAAATTCCACTTCTCCAGAAATTGAGCAGAAATCTCCAGCCATTGCTCTGCGTTTGAAGGAAACTGTGGGGGAAAACCAAAAAAAAACAAGATTTAGTGCTTGAGCACATCACATTATTAATTACACACACAGTTGTCTGTTAAATGCTTATGCAACTTTTTAAAAATATAAACAACAGGAAGGCAATCGTTTGTATTTGGGGATGTAACATCTACATACATTTATTTTACACCTCCTATTGTTCTTATATTGTAAAGGGCCATACACACTATAAGATTCTCTGAAGACTTTTTCCTTCAGATTTACCTTTTCTATGTAGTGCAAGGGCCTGCCAGATTGCATAGGATTTGAAAGTTTTTGTTTGACCTCATATTATCTGGTTTTGGTAAATCGTAAGGAAAAATTGTTCTGAAAATCTTATAGTGTGTATGGCCCAATATACTCACCAGCTAGAGCTGAGATTTACAAACTACGGCCCTCCAGCTGTTGCAGAACTACACATCCCATGAGGCCTTGTAATTCTCTGACATTCACAGACATGACTAGGCATGATGGAAATTGTAGTTCCTGAACAACTGGAGAGCCATAGTTTTAAGACCTCTGAGCTAGAGCTTTGGTATATGCTGACTTTTAGATTTAGCATGTGGGTGGGGGGATGGGTAAGTAAAACTGGGCATTTATACATCAATAAGGGCTTGTGGTCAGTGAAGGTTTTAACATCATTACATAAACATACACAATCATAGGTGGGAATGGATGGACAGATGTATTTAAGATAAATCATAAACTAGGTACTAAAACAATGGCCAAGGAATAATTGTTTGAGGGAAAGTAATAAAATGACACAGATTCAAAATACTGTTAACATGCAATGCGTTTAGGGACACATAGGAGAGAATGGTGGGGTGGTTAGTGGGTAATTTTACAAATGGTTAAGATAATCTACATCTTTACTACTATGTGCATGCGGACAGAGGGTAGTTACAAAATAATGGCCTGTGTCAATTGCTGTACATCCAAAAACATCATAATTCGGGTGAAACGACTAATACATGTAATGTAATGTAAAAAATAAAACATACCTTGATATAGTCCTTCTGCAAGACCTTGATGATGGCAGAGCAGGTCTCAGGGATGATGATACCAAGTGCTTGGGGGGAGATGCCTGTGGTGAACTTCAGATCCTGCAGGCTTCTCCCTGTTGCAAGATACCTCAAAGTCGCAATTAACCTTTGCTCAGGAGTAATTGCAACCCGCATACAAGTATCCTGCTTCAGAATATAGGGGGACACCAGGGCAAGAAGACGGTGAAAGATGGGATCCATCATCCTCAAATAATTCCTGAAGTCATCAGGATTATTTTCCTGGAGCTCCCTCAGCAAGGAAATGTGGGAAAATTGATCACGGTTAAGCAACCAATTTTTCGTCCAGGAGGTCCGGTTCTTCTTCCTCTTGCTCATACGTCGCTTCAGAGCCAAAACTCCAACGCTAAGTTCAGCAATGGTCGAATCCACGGGCTCCATAATAAATTCTCGAACGATGTCTCAGAAAATAGCAAAATGTCGTCAACCAAACAAATGCTACCGAAATCAGCGCGAGATGCCCAGAAGGGTCACGGCCAAACACTCACTTCCTCTTTTGTAGCGGCGGACGTGCGTGGAACGTGCGTTGAACGTCCTGACGTCATTTTCTGTCGGCAGACAAAAGTCCTGGGTAAGTTTTGAGCACTTTTCAACAGACAAACAACAAACAAGACAGCTGTGGACATTTGACGGCCGATCGGTCGGCCGACAATCGGTACGTGTGTACGAGGCTTTAGTTACCCCAAGCAACCAAAAGCATAATTTTTTGCAGAGGGTGCCGGAATGTCAAGAAGGGCTGCAATGGTGCCCCGTGACCGCATGGGGGAATCAGCCTATGCCACAGGTAACAGAGAGCACACTCAAGTGAAAGCTTTAATTCAAGCTAGAGGATTCAGTAAGACTGATCACAGTGACATGGGAGTGTGTCCCATGGGTAGATCTGCATTAAACATGAAAATCGACTTGCTACAATGAGTTACCCATAAGTAGTGTTGAGCGAACACGGACTGTATTATTCGGGTCCGTACCGGATAATTGGATTTTTGTTACCCGGACACGGACCCGAAAACTTTACTGTATGTTTGGGTTTAAAATCCGTGTTCGGTAATTTTATTTCCTGTTTTGTATGTAATGGCGCGGTTTTAATGGCGCGGTTTCAACAGCCAATCAACAAGCGTTTAACTGGTGTGCCATAGAAGCCATCACAGCCATGCCTACTAATGGCATGGCTGTGATTGGCCAGCTGAAGCATGTGACCCAGGTCTTTATAAGCTAGAGACACAGAGCGCTGTGCGTCAGTCTGCTCTAGTGTAGGGAGAGAGCACACACAACGGTGCTGGCTGCTGCTGATTAGGGACAGACAGGGAAAAAAAACATTGTGCCCGAAAATAATGCAGGGACAGGTCAGAGTGTAGGCAGGGAAAGATAGAAGAGCATTTTAGGAGAGAGTAGGCAGGGAGAGATTAGGAGACACAGGACAGAACAATCGTCCTTTAGCGATCTACATCGATTTTGCTGTGTGGGGGGTGGTGCAGTGAACAATCTTTTTGCCCTCACTTAAGCCCACTGAGGAGGAGGAGGAGGAGGGAGAAAAAAAGAAAATTTTTATCAGTCTGTTGTGTGCAGCGTTCAGCTATATTTTACTACAGACTGCTGTTCTAATCTGCTATTTAAAAATTACAAATTTAAAGGGGGATTTTTTTTTTTCCCTTCATAGCCTGCTGCTGACCGTGACATAAAACATAAGACACTGCTGTGTTCACATGTGCTATTGAAAAATCACCAATTTATATACTTTTTTCTATTCCGCTATTCAATATACACCCTTTTGGGGTGAAAAAAATTAAATTGTGGCATAGTCTGTATCGGTACGTGTGAGATACACCTTTTTATATACTTTTTTCTATTCCGCTATTCAATATACACCTTTTTGGGGTAAAAAAAATTAAATTGCGGCATAGTCTGTATCGGTATGTGTGAGATACACCTTTTTATATACTTTTTTCTATTCCGCTATTCAATATACACCCTTTTGGGGTAAAAAAAAATTAATTGCGGCATAGTCTGTATCGGTACGTGTGAGATACACTTTTTTATATACTTTTTTCTATTCCGCTATTCAATATACACCCTTTTGAGGTGAAAAAATTAAATTGCGGCATAGTCTGTATAGTACGTGTGAGATACACCTTTTAAATTTGTTTGGCGCATCTCCTTCCACCGCCGAGGATTGCAGGGCGCTTCAGTTTGCCTCCTATTCCGAACTCCTCCTACTTCTCTTCCTCATCCTGCCTTTAGGGTACAAAAAAATTGTAATCGGGGCCTAGTCTGTGTTTGTACATGTGAGATACACCGTTTTATATACTTTTTTCTATTCCGCTATTCAATATACACCCTTTTGGGGTAAAAAAAATTAAATTGCGGCATAGTCTGTATCGGTACGTGTGAGATACACCTTTTTATATACTTTTTTTCTTTTCCGCTATTTAATATACACCCTTTTGGGGTGAAAAAAATTAAATTGCGGCATAGTCTGTATCGGTACGTGTGAGATACACCTTTTAAATTTGTTTGGCGCGTCTCCTTCCACCGCCGAGGATTGCAGGGTGCTTCAGTTTGCCTCCTGTTCCGAACTCGTCCTACTCCTCTTCCTCATCCTCCCTTTAGGGTACAAAAAATTGTAATCGGGGCCTAGTCTGTGTTTGTACATGTGAGATACACCGTTTTATATACTTTTTTCTATTCCGCTATTCAATATACACCCTTTTGGGGTAAAAAAAATTAATTGCGGCATAGTCTGTATCGGTACGTGTGAGATACACCTTTTTATATACTTTTTTCTATTCCGCTATTCAATATACACCCTTTTGAGGTGAAAAAATTAAATTGCGGCATAGTCTGTATAGTACGTGTGATATACACCTTTTAAATTTGTTTGGCGCATCTCCTTCCACCGCCGAGGATTGCAGGGCGCTTCAGTTTGCCTCCTATTCCGAACTCCTCCTACTCCTCTTCCTCATCCTGCCTTTAGGGTACAAAAAAATTGTAATCGGGGCCTAGTCTGTGTTTGTACATGTGAGATACACCGTTTTATATACTTTTTTCTATTCCGCTATTCAATATACACCCTTTTGGGGTAAAAAAAATTAAATTGCGGCATAGTCTGTATCGGTACGTGTGAGATACACCTTTTTATATACTTTTTTTCTTTTCCGCTATTTAATATACACCCTTTTGGGGTGAAAAAAATTAAATTGCGGCATAGTCTGTATCGGTACGTGTGAGATACACCTTTTAAATTTGTTTGGCGCATCTCCTTCCACCGCCGAGGATTGCAGGGTGCTTCAGTTTGCCTCCTGTTCCGAACTCCTCCTACTCCTCTTCCTCATCCTCCCTTTAGGGTACAAAAAATTGTAATCGGGGCCTAGTCTGTGTTTGTACATGTGAGATACACCGTTTTATATCCTTTTTTCTATTCCGCTATTCAATATACACCCTTTTGGGGTAAAAAAAATTAAATTGCGGCATAGTCTGTATCGGTACGTGTGAGATACACCTTTCTATATACTTTTTTCTATTCCGCTATTCAATATACACCCTTTTGGGGTGAGAAAAATTTAATTGCGGCATAGTCTGTATCGGTACGTGTGAGATACACCTTTTAAATTTGTTGGGCACATCTCCTTCCACCGCCGAGGATTGCAGGGTGCTTCAGTTTGCCTCCTGTTCCAAACTCCTCCTACTCCTCTTCCTCATCCTCCCTTTAGGGTACAAAAAATTGTAATCAGGGCCTAGTCTGTGTTTGTACGTGTGAGATACTTGCGACTGGTGAGCATCTGCGACTGGTGAGCATCTTGCGACTGGTGAGTATCTGCGACTGGTGAGTATCTGCGACTGGGACCATCTTGTGACTGGTGAGTATCTGCGACTGGTGACCACCTTGCGACTGGTGAGTATCTGCGACTGGTAGCATCTTGCGACTGGTAAGTATCTTTGCGACTGGGGAGTATCTTGTGACCGGTGGGTGAGTATCTTTGCAACTGGTGTGAGTATCTTTGCAACTGGTGAGCATCCTTGTGACTGGTGAGTATCCTTGTGACTGGTGAGTATCTTTGCAACTGGTGAGTATCTTGCGACTGGTGAGTATCCTTGTGACTGGTGAGTATCTTTGCGACTGGAGAGTATCTTGCGACTGGTGAGTATCTTTGCGACTGGTGAGTATCCTTTCGACTGGTGAGTATCCTTGCGACTGGTGAGTATCCTTGCGACTGGTGAGGATCCTTGTGACTGGTGAGTATCTAGTGACTGGTTAGTATATTAGCGACTGGTGGGTACCACAGGTTTAGTACCAGGGAAGTTAGAGGTAGTGTAGGTAAGGAAGTGCAGGCCATTAATATTATCCCCATAGATTCAAAGCAAGCCTATAGTTAGTAGAACCATAACGGTATCAACTTCCAGATGCTAGACTATATCAAAAAATGGGAAAGGGGATAAGAGAGACCTCAAACTCCCCAATTAGAGAGGTACTCAATGGGACCGGGGAAATTGGAAAAGGGAAATTGGTTCTGGATTTAGGATACCAATGTATGTTGGTTACAAATCAACATCAAATATAGATAAAATAGTTTTTATTCCATAAAAAGGTTAGTCACATAGACATAACAAAATACACAGGACAAACAAGCAAGCAAGGTCAATATACAAACAGGTTCACTGAAATGCATTTGACATAGTTGAAACTGTGGAGTGTAATTGGCATGTTTCCACAGTAAGTTCTCTACATGTTTCGCGGACTATGCCGCTTCTTCAGGAGAAACAATAATGGATAAAAACCGATTCTATAAAAATAGAACAAGCATTGAATGAGTCATAATAAAGACAACAAAAAACATAATTATTGAGACAATGGGTGTATGGATACCCATAGTACAGTGGGGAGTGTAGACTTTACCTGCAGTCACCATGAGGCGGGTTTGACCAATGGGGGCGGCAGGATCAAACACATAGTCTCACCGGCGGATATGGGAGACCTTAACATGTTTATGAAAGAATATACAAAAAGTTGATGAATACAATAGAACTCTGAGTGTTGTCAATGTAAAGGGAGGGGGAAGGGGGAACAAAAGGGGGGGGAAAGAGAGGGAAGGGGGAAGGGGAGGGAAAGGGGAACCAGGGATGGAGAAGGGGGGGAGGGAAGGGGGAAAAAAGCATGGGAGGGGGAGAGGGGGGGAGAAAAAAGGGATGAGGAAAGGGAAGGGGGAGGGCAGAACAATAGGGAAGGGAGAGGAAGAAATCAACAAACAGAGGATAAAAGGAACAGGGAGGGAAGTACATAGACCACTCATGTTAAGAAATGATAATCACCTTTCAAACAAATTCATGTAGATATAACCATGCGGAGAGGATGCGAGGACACAATATCAAAGAGTATCACAAAATGGTTGCGAGTTCCATTAATAGTCTGGTCAAGAGAGTGACCAAAGGGGGGAGAAAAAAGAGGGGGCGCCCCCTGGGAAAGGCCCAGACAGGGATAAACCCTATATTTGCTCTAGTCCAAAGCACTCCTTGTATCCATATGTTATTCCATCGATGTATAGTAATGATATGCCAAAACGTATCATACAAGGAGAAAAAAGTCCTAAAAAAAGGGAAATATAATCACAATATAAATGGAAGATCCGACCAATATAGGGATAAGTATGGCGTAGACTGAGTCTATTGACTATTACCTGAAATACTGCCTCAAGATCCTCCTCTCCGCATGGTGCATAAGACGCCGACGCCGCCATTGAGGCCGCGCCGGCTTCTTATGTGTCTCCGAGCGTGTGTGACGTCTGAGGTCACACGCCCAGTCCCTCCAAAGTGTGCGTGAGTGTGCGCAGACACACTCCGCCGGACATCCGGCGGAACCAATGGAGGACCGCTGGCAAGGAGGGACACATATCCGCCGGAAAGACCGGACCCCGCCACTGGTCCCCAAGGTCCCGCCTCCAGGTGTCAGCAGAGAATGTTGAAGAACATAAAAGAATGTATTACCACAAATAAGCCCACATTAAACAAAATCAAAAAAGTAGATACATAATAGCTACAAATATAGAATACATGTATATTTAGATTATTCCCAATACCAGGATGACGATATTGGACATTGTAACTCAGTACATGTTTCATACAAATATATAAACAGACTCATTGAACCGGTCCAAAAAGGACCTATTTTAGACATCCATCAGGAAAAAAGAAAGGGAAGGGAAATGGATAGGAGGGTGAATTGGGAAAGGGAAGAAGGGAGGGAAGGGAAAATAGACAGGGTGAAAACAGGGAAGGGAAGAGCAAGGAAGGGGAATAGAGGAGAGGGACATGGAGCAGTTGAAAGACCGTAGAACAAAATCCCAAGGGAGAAAGGGGGAAAAAACACAAAAAGGGGGGAATGGTTTGTTCGATCTCTAAATCATTTAGGAATTATAGAAAAGGCTTATATGAGACAACCTCATTCAAGCCAAGGGGAGTAGTGGCATTTAGCCTTTCAATCCATTGAGTTTCACGCTGAAGCAATTTCTGATCCCAATTACCCCCACGTGGGTCCTGAGGTATGGCATCAAGAACAAAAATTTTAACCACCTCAGGGTGGTATCTATGGTGAAGACTAATATGGTGTCCGCCTGCTGTTAGTTTACCACCTGAGGAGTAATATAAATGGTCTCCTATTCTCTGACGTAGTTCTCGTCTGGTTTTGCCAACATAGTAGGCCCTACATTGGCAAACCATCAGATAAATGACACCCCTCGTTCCACATTGACTGTGGCTTCGAGGGGTCCACAATTCCCCATTGGGGAGTCGGTAGGTTGAACCCTCCAATATCCAAGGGCAGTGTGGGCATTCTTGGCAGGGAAAGGTACCTCTATTACCTGAAGAGCGGGATCTAGCTGTGGTGTAGTGACTATGGACCAACTGGTCCCGAAGGGATGTGGCCCTTCTAAAGACCAGCTCTGGAGTGTCCCTAACATAATTCTTTAAGATGTGGTGGTCAGTAAGTAAATGCCAATGGCGAGAGATTACTGAACGCAATTGTTGATGATGTGCTAAATATCTAGTAATTAGTTTGACTGTGTGAGGTGTATCAGGTTTTCTGGGTGGGTACAGTAAAGACGATCTGCTCCTGGCTCAGGCCTTATTGAAGGCCTTCCTTAGGATGGTATGGGAATAACCTCTCTGAAGGAGGCGTTCCCGAAGAGCATGGGCTTGACTGAAAAAGTCATCATCCCTAGTGCAATTCAGCCTGAGGCGTAGATATTGGGCAAAAGGGATGCTCTGTATTAGAGGTTGGGGATGAGCACTTGACGTGTGTAATAAAGTATTACCTGCGGATGGTTTCCGGTATAAATCCGTAAATATGGTGCCATCCTCAGATTTCAAGATAGTGAGATCCAGAAAAGTGATCTGGGACCCATGGTAAGTATATGTAAAGCGTAGATTCCAATCATTGTTGTTAAGGTCTTTCAAAAACGCGTGGAGTATCTCTATGGGGCCTGTCCAGGCCAGGAGCAGATCGTCAATGTATCTGTACCAAAAAGGTACAAAAGGTAAATATTCTGCAAAATTCTCATTAGAAAAAATATACCTCTCCCAACCCCCCAGGTAGAGATTCGCATATGACGGCGCGCATGTGGTCCCCATGGCCATGCCCTGCCTCTGCAAAAACATATCCTCCATAAATGTAAAATAATTACGAGTGAGAATAAACCGAAGCAAGGTAAGAATGAAAGTGTTTAGCTTCCACGTGGTTCTATCCTGTTCCCTCAGGAACTCACCGATTACTTTGATACCCCGTTCATGTGGGATGCTGGAGTACAAAGCCTCCACATCAATCGCAACCAGTAGGGCATCTGGGGGGGAGCTGAACCCCTTCAATATGTTTGAGAAGATCGGTAGTATCTTTAATATAGGAAGGCAGGGCGTGGACATGGGGAGCAAGATGCGAGTCAACATATTTGCTGGCACTGTCCGTGAGGGACCCTATGCCAGACACGATAGGTCTACCTGGGGGGGAGGAGAGGCATTTATGTGTCTTAGGAAGTGTGTAAAAAGTAGATGTTCGAGGAAATTTGGTAAACAAAAACTGGTAGGTGTCCTTGTCAATCAGGCCTTTATGCCATGCATCTAAAATGATGCAGTTGTATTCCTGACGGAAGTTCTGTACCTCCGTGGGAGAGATTTTTTGATACCACTCTTCATTGGTCAGAACATCTAAACACATGTTTTGATACTGTGTATGAGACATGATGACAATGTTGCCCCCCTTATCGGAGGGCTTAATCACTATGTCCTGTCTTTTTTGCAATCTTTTCAAAGCTAAATTTTGCTCTGGAGTGAGATTGGAGTCAGTATTCTCCCAGTTGGTCTTCTTTAAATCTGCAATAGAGTGATGCAAGAAGGACCAGATGGTGGGGCACGTCATGAGATCAGGGAATTGTGTAGAAGGAGGTTTGAAAGCCCTTTTGGGGGCAATGGTTTCTGAAGGACTGGTCATCATGGCTGGCGGGGACGTAGGAGTGGATTCATCGGAATCATTACTTTCATCATAGAGCAACATAAGGTCACGTAAGGCCTTGTATTCAGCCATTGTAAAGTGTTTAGTGCGTTGAGTGAGTTCATTTTCTAGATGAAGATTTTGTCTGTCTTTATCAAAAATGAACTTATAAGTCAAATTTCTTGAGAATAGATAAAGATCTTTGATGGTATCCATCACATTGATGGAGTCAAAAGGGCAAAAGCCCAAACCTAAATGAAGTACTGAGGTTTCGTCCTGGGTGAGGGAGTGACTGGTGAGATTGATAATGTTCAAACCTGTGTGTTCGTGGGAGAGGGGGTGTTGGGGAGTGGTGGAAGGGGTGCTTGGGTTTTGGGGAAGTACATATCCAGGTTGCCCTGTGATTTGCGGTGCTCGATTAGGGCTGGGTCTAAAAAACCGTCATCGACCGGTGTAGGAGTGCGGGATGTACTGGCTATTATATTAAGTGCCCTAGGAATTGTGCTATGTAGTGTGGTGTTAATTTTGGGTTGTTTGTTAGCTTTTTTGCCTTTAGATTCGTTAGGTGAAATTCCAGGGTGAGACTGCTTTCTAACATTGCCTTGTTTGAATTGGCCTAAAGGTCTAGACTGACTGTGTAGTGAAGAAACCGAGGAAACAGAAGAGTCAGATTCTGTATATTGGTAGGTTTGGGGAGGATTGTGGGGGTGGGGAGCACCTTTCTTCCCACAGATCTTCCCGACCATTTATATGCATATCCTTCAGAGAAGGCTAATTGGTCCTTGATAAATTTATTTTGTTTTTTGGAAATAATGTCTTTATTTAGGTTCTCTATTTTATCTTTTATTTATTTCCATTTAGCAGGAAAAGAGGGAAGTTCCAAAATATGTTTGTATTTTTCTTTTAAATTTTCAATGTCTTTATCCAAAACGGTCATGTCCTCTAAATATTGTTTTCTTAATACTTTCATAAGATCTGAACTACATTGGGTCAGGCATTTTTCCCACTCTTGCTTCAGGGTTGCCGTAGGTTCCCTGATAGTGGGAAAAATCTGTACCCTCAGCCCAATAGGGCAAATTTCCTGATCAATATAATATTTAAAATATTCTAGATGCCAGTAGAGATTCGACTTACGTTTAGGGTTGAGCGGACACCTAGATGTCCGTGTTCGACGGGTTCAGCCGAACTTTAAAAAAGACACCGAACCCCATTGAAGTCAATGGGGACCCGAACTTTAAGGCACTAAAATGGCTCTAAAACACCAAAGGAAAGGGCTAGAGTGCTGAAAATGGCAGCAAAACGTAATTAAGAGCATGGCAAGTGCTCTGCAAACAAATGTGGATAGGGAAATAACTTAAAACAACAAAAAAAAACAGAAAAATAAAACAATGTTCTTCTTCATCTCTGAAGGATGAGGCCCATATGGAGTAGGAGGGAGGTTGAGGTGGTGGTGGATGTGGCGGTGACATAGGCATGCGCACAGGGTGTGCCGGGTGTGCCTGGGCACACCCTAATCACCTAGGGCACATAGCATTGCCAGTGAGGAGATGGGAAAGATCTCCCTCGGACCTGCTCTGCTCTATTTCTCTTTGCCTACAGGTACATGGCCCCGATACATTACTCTCCCTGCTGGCAAACACATGCATGTGTATTTCAACTTTGGGGTGCACACCTTAATGCAATAGGCTGCGCACACCTATGGGTGGTGTAGGTGGAAGCGGCGGTGGAGGAGGACCAGGGCCGGATTAAGAGCATCATGGGCTTGGTGCTGAGGATTTTGAAGGGCCTTAAGGGCCGTGCCTTGCCATGCACCCAGAGGAGGAAGGGTGCAGCCATGCATGCCTAATTCAACATGGGATGCTGTCTCTGAAGCCCATAAACACATCCATGCATCGGCAACTGTCCCTCCTTGTCCGGCCTTCGCGCTGTGTGGGGAGGTTCTGAGGGTGCTGCCTGGGGAAGCGAGCATAGAAGCCAGACTTCTGTGTTTACAAGTGACAGAAGAGCGGTAACAGTGAATATGGCCAACCCGGGGCCTATATAAAAGGTAGGGGCCTGGAGCTGCAGCTCCAATAGCCCCTACGTTAATCTGGCCCTGAGGAGGAGGACGAGGTAGCCAACACTGCTTCTTTTCACAAATTTTAAATGAGGGTACACCCCAAAAGAGTGAGAAAGAGCAAAAATGGAACAATGGGTGGGTAAGGTCGGTATCCATTGCTATTCTGCACAAGGTACGGGAAAGTCCCGTGGGATCCATGCCTGGTTCATTTTAATGAACGTGAGCTTGTCCACATTGTCTCTGGACAGGCGGCTGCGCTTGTCTGTTATAACGCCCCCAGTCGTGCTAAATACCCGTTCAGATAATACACTGGCTGCAGGGCACGCCAGCACCTCCAAGGCGTAAAGGGCAAGCTCAGGCCATGTGCCCAATTTGGAGACCCAGAAGTTGAAGGGGGCAGACCCCTCATTCACTACATGTAGGCGTGTGCACACATACTGCTCCACCATGTTGGTAAAATGCTGCCTCCTGCTAAGACGTTCCATCTGAGCTGCTGGTGCTGCTGTTTGTTGTGGCGTGCTGACAAAGCTTTTCCACATTTCGGCCATGCTAACCCTGCCTTCTGAGGTGCTGGCGTTGCCCTGGTTGCGTTGGCGACCTCCTCCTCCTCCTCCTCTGCCTTGTGCTTCCACTGCGGCCCCGCTGTCAGATGGGAATGCCAGCAGCATGGCGTCTACCAGCGTGCGCTTGTACTCGCGCATCTTGCGATCACGCTCCAGTGAGTGAATTAAGGACGGTACGTTGTCCTTGTAACGGGGATCCAGCAGCGTGGCCACCCAGTAATCAGCACAAGTTAGAATGTGGGCAACTCGGCGGTCGTTGTGGAGACACTGCAGCATGTAATCGCTCATGTGTGCCAGGCTGCCCAGAGGCAACGAAAGGCTGTCCTCTGTGGGAGGTGTATCGTCCGTGTCCTCTGTATCCCCCCAGCCACGCACCAGTGATGGCCATGAGCTGGCCTGGGTGCCACCCTGCTGTGAACATGGTTCCATCTCCTCCTCCAGCTCCTCCTCCTCCTCATCCTCCTCATCCTCCAGAACTGTGCCCCTGCTGGACAATTGTGTCCCTGGCGTTTGTGTGTGCAGGAACCCACCCTCGGAGCCCCTTGCGAATGACTGCCCTGAAAGCCTTGGAAATGTTACCTCTTCATCCTCCTCCTCCTCCTCATCCTGTGCCACATCCTCTTCCATCATCGCCCGAATTGTTTTTTCAAGGAGGCATAGAAGTGGGATAGTTAAGCTGAGAACGGCGTCATTGCCACTGGCCATGTTGGTGGAGTACTCAAAACAGCGCAACAAGGCACACAGGTCTCGCATGGAGGCCCAGTTATTGGTGGTGAAGTGGTGCTGTTCCGCAGAGCGACTCACGCGTGCGTGCTGCAGCTGAAACTCCACTATGGCCTGCTGCTGCTCGCACAGTCTTTCCAGCATGTGCAAGGTGGAGTTCCACCTTGTGGGCACGTCACATATGAGGCGGTGAGCGGGAAGGCCGAAGTTACGCTGCAGCGCTGCCAGGCGAGCAGCAGCAGGGTGAGAAAGCCGAATGTGCGCACAAACGGCCCGCACTTTCTGCAGCAGCTCTGACATATCGGGGTAGTTTTTAAGGAACCTCTGCACCACCAAATTCAGCACATGCGCCAGGCAAGGGATGTGCGTCAAACCGGCTAGGCCCAGAGCTGCTATGAGATTTCTCCCGTTATCGCACACCACCAGGCCGGGCTTGAGGCTCGCTGGCAGCAACCACTCATTTGTCTGCTGTTCCATGCTCCTCCACAACTCCTGCGCGGTGTGTGGTTTGTCCCCCAAACAGGCAAGTTGTAAAACTGCCTGCTGTCGTTTACCCCTGGCCGTGCTGAAGTTGGTGGTGAAGGTGTTACGCTGTCCGGATGAGGAGGCGGTACAGGATGAGGAAGTGGTGTAGGAGGAGTTAGGAACAGGAAGCAAACTGAAGTGCCCTGCAATCCTCGGTGGTGGAAGGACATGCGCCAAATTGCTATCCGCCTCAGGCCCATCCGCCACTGCATTTACCCAGTGTGCCGTTAGGGAGATATAAGGCCCCTGACCGTGCTTACTGGTCCATGTATCGGTAGTTAGGTGGACCTTGGCACAGATGGCGTTGCGCAGTGCACACCTGATTTTTTCCCCCACTTGGTTGTGCAGGGAAGGGATGGCTTGCCTGGAAAAGTAGTGGCGGCTGGGCACGACGTACTGTGGGACAGCCACCGACATAAGGTTTTTAAAACTGTGCGTCTCCACCAGACGGAATGACAGCATTTCAAAGGCCAATAATTTTGAAATGCTGGCATTCAGGGCCAGGGATCGCGGGTGGGTAGGGGGGTACTTCCTCTTCCTCTCAAGTGTTTGGGAGATGGAAAGCTGAACGCTTCCACGGGACATTGTGGAGATGGTTGTTGGTGACCCAGGTGGTGGTGTTGCTGACAGATCGTCTGTTTGCGGGGTGGCAGGTGCCGGTATCACTACAGATGTGGCTGGAGCGGCCGAGACTGCAGCAGAAGAGGAAGCAGGATGAGCCAGAGACGTTTCTTGGTTTTGAAGGTGTGTACTCCACTGCAGCTCGTGCTTTGCACTTAGATGCCTGATCATGCAGGTTGTGCTCAGGTTGAGAAGGTTTATGCCTCGCTTCAAGCTCTGATTGCACAGGGTGCAAACCACTCGTGTCCTGTCATCAGCACATTTTCTAAAGAACTTCCACGCTAGAGAACTCCTTTGAGCTGACTTTGGAGCGCTCGTTCCCTTGCTGCGTTGGGCAGTAGTGGGCGTAGTGTCTAGGGCACGGCCGCTCCGCTTCTGCACCCTGCTCCCTCTTCTGCTGTGCTGGTGGCTCTGTGCGACCACCGCCTCTTCCTCCAAACTACTCAGGTCACCTGCATGACGTTCATTCCATGTGGGGTCGAGGACCTCATCGTCCTCCACATCATCTTCCACCCAGTCTTCACTCCTGCCCTCCTTGTCGGTCTCCACAATGCTGAACGCCGCAGCAGTTGGCACCTGCGTTTCGTCATCATCGGAGACGTGCTGCGATGATCCTTGCATGTACTCATCTTGAGAAATAAGTGGTTGGGCATCGCTGCACTCAATCTCTTCCACTTCTGGGGCAGGGCTAGGTGGATGGCCCTGGGAAACCCTGCTGACAGAGTCATTAAAGAAGAAGAGACTGCTGTATGGCTTGGGGCTCAGACTGCTTGCCTGATTTGCAAGGGGGTGAGGTGAAAGACGGTTGGACATCGGCTGCAGGTGCCAACTGTGACCTTTCTGCAGTAGACTGGGTGGGAGACAATGTGAAGGAACTGGAGGCACTGTCAGCAGCAAACCAATCTACTATCACCTCCACTTGTTCTGGCCTCATCACTTCTAGGGGCGTATGATGCCCTACAAAATACTGATGCAGGTTCTGTCGCCTACTCACACTTGAGGAAGGTGTTTCACTTGTGCGTGTAGCTGGCACAGATCGACCACGTCCTCTCCTTGCAACAGGAGCTCTACCAGCAGCACCACGACCCAGGCCACGGCCCTTATTTGACGGTCTCCTCATATTTCTGTAATTTAAGATCTTGCCCTAGAAAGGTTTTTATTGAATAGCGGAATAGGAAATATGATCCAAAAAAGTGTATGTATCTCGCACGTACAAAACCACACTAGGCCCCAATTACTATTGTTTCTACCCCTAAAAGGATGGATGAGGAGTAGGAGGAGTATGGAACAGACAGCACCCTCAAATCTTCAGACGTATGAGATGAACCTCAAAAATTTGGAAAGGTGGATCTCACACGTACCGACACAGACTATCCCGCAATTCAATTGATCCTCAAAGGTTTTTATTGAATAGCGGAATAGGAAATATGATCAAAAAAAGTGTATGTATCTCGCACGTACACCACCACACTAGGCCCCAATTACTATTGTTTGTACCCCTAAAAGGATGGTTGAGCAGTAGGAGGAGGAGTATGGAACAGGCAGCACCCTCAAATCTTCAGAAGTATGAGATGAACCTCAAAAACTTGGAAAGGTGGATCTCACACGTACCGACACAGACTATCACGCAATTTAATTGATCCCCAAAGGTTTTAATTGAATAGCGGAATAGAAAATATGATCAAAAAGAAAGTGTATGTATCTCACAAGTACACCACCACACTAGGCCCCAATTACTATTGTTTGTACCCCTAAAAGGATGGTTGAGCAGTAGGAGGAGGAGTATGGAACAGGCAGCACCCTCAAATCTTCAGAAGTATGAGATGAACCCCAAAAACTTGGAAAGGTGGATCTCACACGTACCGACACAGACTATCACGCAATTTAATTGATCCCCAAAGGTTTTAATTGAATAGCGGAATAGAAAATATGATCAAAAAGAAAGTGTATGTATCTCACACGTACACCACCACACTAGGCCCCAATTACTATTGTTTGTACCCCTAAAAGGATGGTTGAGGAGTAGGAGGAGGAGTATGGAACAGGCAGCACCCTCAAATCTTCAGAAGTATGAGATGAACCCCAAAAACTTGGAAAGGTGGATCTCACACGTACCGACACAGACTATCACACAATTTAATTGATCCCCAAAGGTTTTAATTGAATAGCGGAATAGAAAATATGATCAAAAAGAAAGTGTATGTATCTCACACGTACACCACCACACTAGGCCCCAATTACTATTGTTTGTACCCCTAAAAGGATGGTTGAGGAGTAGGAGGAGGAGTATGGAACAGGCAGCACCCTCAAATCTTCAGAAGTATGAGATGAACCCCAAAAACTTGGAAAGGTGGATCTCACACGTACCGACACAGACTATCACGCAATTTAATTGATCCCCAAAGGTTTTAATTGAATAGCGGAATAGAAAATATGATCAAAAAGAAAGTGTATGTATCTCACACGTACACCACCACACTAGGCCCCAATTACTATTGTTTGTACCCCTAAAAGGATGGTTGAGCAGTAGGAGGAGGAGTATGGAACAGGCAGCACCCTCAAATCTTCAGAAGTATGAGATGAACCCCAAAAACTTGGAAAGGTGGATCTCACACGTACCGACACAGACTATCACGCAATTTAATTGATCCCCAAAGGTTTTAATTGAATAGCGGAATAGAAAATATGATCAAAAAGAAAGTGTATGTATCTCACACGTACACCACCACACTAGGCCCCAATTACTATTGTTTGTACCCCTAAAAGGATGGTTGAGGAGTAGGAGGAGGAGTATGGAACAGGCAGCACCCTCAAATCTTCAGAAGTATGAGATGAACCCCAAAAACTTGGAAAGGTGGATCTCACACGTACCGACACAGACTATCACGCAATTTAATTGATCCCCAAAGGTTTTAATTGAATAGCGGAATAGAAAATATGATCAAAAAGAAAGTGTATGTATCTCACACGTATACCACCACACTAGGCCCCAATTACTATTGTTTGTACCCCTAAAAGGATGGTTGAGGAGTAGGAGGAGGAGTATGGAACAGGCAGCACCCTCAAATCTTCAGAAGTATGAGATGAACCCCAAAAACTTGGAAAGGTGGATCTCACATGTACCGACACAGACTTAACGCAATTTAATTGATCCCCAAAGGTTTTAATTGAATAGCGGAATAGAAAATATGATCAAAAAGAAAGTGTATGCATCTCACACGTACAACACCACACTAGGCCCCAATTACTATTGTTTGTACCCCTAAAAGGATGGTTGAGCAGTAGGAGGAGGAGTATGGAACAGGCAGCACCCTCAAATCTTCAGAAGTATGAGATGAACCCCAAAAACTTGGAAAGGTGGATCTCACACGTACCGACACAGACTATCACGCAATTTAATTGATCCCCCAAAGGTTTTAATTGAATAGCGGAATAGAAAATATGATCAAAAAGAAAGTGTATGTATCTCACACGTACACCACCACACTAGGCCCCAATTACTATTGTTTGTACCCCTAAAAGGATGGTTGAGCAGTAGGAGGAGGAGTATGGAACAGGCAGCACCCTCAAATCTTCAGAAGTATGAGATGAACCCCAAAAACTTGGAAAGGTGGATCTCACACGTACTGACACAGACTATCACGCAATTTAATTGATCCCCAAAGGTTTTAATTGAATAGCGGAATAGAAAATATGATCAAAAAGAAAGTGTATGTATCTCACACGTACACCACCACACTAGGCCCCAATTACTATTGTTTGTACCCCTAAAAGGATGGTTGAGGAGTAGGAGGAGGAGTATGGAACAGGCAGCACCCTCAAATCTTCAGAAGTATGAGATGAACCCCAAAAACTTGGAAAGGTGGATCTCACACGTACCGACACAGACTATCACGCAATTTAATTGATCCCCAAAGGTTTTAATTGAATAGCGGAATAGAAAATATGATCAAAAAGAAAGTGTATGTATCTCACACGTACACCACCACACTAGGCCCCAATTACTATTGTTTGTACCCCTAAAAGGATGGTTGAGCAGTAGGAGGAGGAGTATGGAACAGGCAGCACCCTCAAATCTTCAGAAGTATGAGATGAACCCCAAAAACTTGGAAAGGTGGATCTCACACGTACCGACACAGACTATCACGCAATTTAATTGATCCCCAAAGATTTTAATTGAATAGCGGAATAGAAAATATGATCAAAAAGAAAGTGTATGTATCTCACACGTACACCACCACACTAGGCCCCAATTACTATTGTTTGTACCCCTAAAAGGATGGTTGAGGAGTAGGAGGAGGAGTATGGAACAGGCAGCACCCTCAAATCTTCAGAAGTATGAGTTGAACCCCAAAAACTTGGAAAGGTGGATCTCACACGTACCGACACAGACTATCACGCAATTTAATTGATCCCCAAAGGTTTTAATTGAATAGCGGAATAGAAAATATGATCAAAAAGAAAGTGTATGTATCTCACACGTACACCACCACACTAGGCCCCAATTACTATTGTTTGTACCCCTAAAAGGATGGTTGAGGAGTAGGAGGAGGAGTATGGAACAGGCAGCACCCTCAAATCTTCAGAAGTATGAGATGAACCCCAAAAACTTGGAAAGGTGGATCTCACACGTACCGACACAGACTATCACGCAATTTAATTGATCCCCAAAGGTTTTAATTGAATAGCGGAATAGAAAATATGATCAAAAAGAAAGTGTATGTATCTCACACGTACACCACCACACTAGGCCCCAATTACTATTGTTTGTACCCCTAAAAGGATGGTTGAGCAGTAGGAGGAGGAGTATGGAACAGGCAGCACCCTCAAATCTTCAGAAGTATGAGATGAACCCCAAAAACTTGGAAAGGTGGATCTCACACGTACCGACACAGACTATCACGCAATTTAATTGATCCCCAAAGGTTTTAATTGAATAGCGGAATAGAAAATATGATCAAAAAGAAAGTGTATGTATCTCACACGTACACCACCACACTAGGCCCCAATTACTATTGTTTGTACCCCTAAAAGGATGGTTGAGCAGTAGGAGGAGGAGTATGGAACAGGCAGCACCCTCAAATCTTCAGAAGTATGAGATGAACCCCAAAAACTTGGAAAGGTGGATCTCACATGTACCGACACAGACTATCACGCAATTTAATTGATCCCCAAAGGTTTTAATTGAATAGCGGAATAGAAAATATGATCAAAAAGAAAGTGTATGCATCTCACACGTACAACACCACACTAGGCCCCAATTACTATTGTTTGTACCCCTAAAAGGATGGTTGAGCAGTAGGAGGAGGAGTATGGAACAGGCAGCACCCTCAAATCTTCAGAAGTATGAGATGAACCCCAAAAACTTGGAAAGGTGGATCTCACACGTACCGACACAGACTATCACGCAATTTAATTGATCCCCCAAAGGTTTTAATTGAATAGCGGAATAGAAAATATGATCAAAAAGAAAGTGTATGTATCTCACACGTACACCACCACACTAGGCCCCAATTACTATTGTTTGTACCCCTAAAAGGATGGTTGAGCAGTAGGAGGAGGAGTATGGAACAGGCAGCACCCTCAAATCTTCAGAAGTATGAGATGAACCCCAAAAACTTGGAAAGGTGGATCTCACACGTACCGACACAGACTATCACGCAATTTAATTGATCCCCAAAGGTTTTAATTGAATAGCGGAATAGAAAATATGATCAAAAAGAAAGTGTATGTATCTCACACGTACACCACCACACTAGGCCCCAATTACTATTGTTTGTACCCCTAAAAGGATGGTTGAGGAGTAGGAGGAGGAGTATGGAACAGGCAGCACCCTCAAATCTTCAGAAGTATGAGATGAACCCCAAAAACTTGGAAAGGTGGATCTCACACGTACCGACACAGACTATCACGCAATTTAATTGATCCCCAAAGGTTTTAATTGAATAGCGGAATAGAAAATATGATCAAAAAGAAAGTGTATGTATCTCACACGTACACCACCACACTAGGCCCCAATTACTATTGTTTGTACCCCTAAAAGGATGGTTGAGCAGTAGGAGGAGGAGTATGGAACAGGCAGCACCCTCAAATCTTCAGAAGTATGAGATGAACCCCAAAAACTTGGAAAGGTGGATCTCACACGTACCGACACAGACTATCACGCAATTTAATTGATCCCCAAAGATTTTAATTGAATAGCGGAATAGAAAATATGATCAAAAAGAAAGTGTATGTATCTCACACGTACACCACCACACTAGGCCCCAATTACTATTGTTTGTACCCCTAAAAGGATGGTTGAGGAGTAGGAGGAGGAGTATGGAACAGGCAGCACCCTCAAATCTTCAGAAGTATGAGATGAACCCCAAAAACTTGGAAAGGTGGATCTCACACGTACCGACACAGACTATCACGCAATTTAATTGATCCCCAAAGGTTTTAATTGAATAGCGGAATAGAAAATATGATCAAAAAGAAAGTGTATGTATCTCACACGTACACCACCACACTAGGCCCCAATTACTATTGTTTGTACCCCTAAAAGGATGGTTGAGGAGTAGGAGGAGGAGTATGGAACAGGCAGCACCCTCAAATCTTCAGAAGTATGAGATGAACCCCAAAAACTTGGAAAGGTGGATCTCACACGTACCGACACAGACTATCACGCAATTTAATTGATCCCCAAAGGTTTTAATTGAATAGCGGAATAGAAAATATGATCAAAAAGAAAGTGTATGTATCTCACACGTACACCACCACACTAGGCCCCAATTACTATTGTTTGTACCCCTAAAAGGATGGTTGAGCAGTAGGAGGAGGAGTATGGAACAGGCAGCACCCTCAAATCTTCAGAAGTATGAGATGAACCCCAAAAACTTGGAAAGGTGGATCTCACACGTACCGACACAGACTATCACGCAATTTAATTGATCCCCAAAGGTTTTAATTGAATAGCGGAATAGAAAATATGATCAAAAAGAAAGTGTATGTATCTCACACGTACACCACCACACTAGGCCCCAATTACTATTGTTTGTACCCCTAAAAGGATGGTTGAGCAGTAGGAGGAGGAGTATGGAACAGGCAGCACCCTCAAATCTTCAGAAGTATGAGATGAACCCCAAAAACTTGGAAAGGTGGATCTCACACGTACCGACACAGACTATCACGCAATTTAATTGATCCCCAAAGGTTTTAATTGAATAGCGGAATAGAAAATATGATCAAAAAGAAAGTGTATGTATCTCACACGTACACCACCACACTAGGCCCCAATTACTATTGTTTGTACCCCTAAAAGGATGGTTGAGGAGTAGGAGGAGGAGTATGGAACAGGCAGCACCCTCAAATCTTCAGAAGTATGAGATGAACCCCAAAAACTTGGAAAGGTGGATCTCACACGTACCGACACAGACTATCACGCAATTTAATTGATCCCCAAAGGTTTTAATTGAATAGCGGAATAGAAAATATGATCAAAAAGAAAGTGTATGTATCTCACACGTACACCACCACACTAGGCCCCAATTACTATTGTTTGTACCCCTAAAAGGATGGTTAAGCAGTAGGAGGAGGAGTATGGAACAGGCAGCACCCTCAAATCTTCAGAAGTATGAGATGAACCCCAAAAACTTGGAAAGGTGGATCTCACACGTACCGACACAGACTATCACGCAATTTAATTGATCCCCAAAGGTTTTAATTGAATAGCGGAATAGAAAATATGATCAAAAAGAAAGTGTATGTATCTCACACGTACACCACCACACTAGGCCCCAATTACTATTGTTTGTACCCCTAAAAGGATGGTTGAGGAGTAGGAGGAGGAGTATGGAACAGGCAGCACCCTCAAATCTTCAGAAGTATGAGATGAACCCCAAAAACTTGGAAAGGTGGATCTCACACGTACCGACACAGACTATCACACAATTTAATTGATCCCCAAAGGTTTAAATTAAATAGCGGAATAGAAAATATGATCAAAAAGAAAGTGTATGTATCTCACACGTACACCACCACACTAGGCCCCAATTACTATTGTTTGTACCCCTAAAAGGATGGTTGAGGAGTAGGAGGAGGAGTATGGAACAGGCAGCACCCTCAAATCTTCAGAAGTATGAGATGAACCCCAAAAACTTGGAAAGGTGGATCTCACACGTACCGACACAGACTATCACGCAATTTAATTGATCCCCAAAGGTTTTAATTGAATAGCGGAATAGAAAATATGATCAAAAAGAAAGTGTATGTATCTCACACGTACACCACCACACTAGGCCCCAATTACTATTGTTTGTACCCCTAAAAGGATGGTTGAGGAGTAGGAGGAGGAGTATGGAACAGGCAGCACCCTCAAATCTTCAGAAGTATGAGATGAACCCCAAAAACTTGGAAAGGTGGATCTCACACGTACCGACACAGACTATCACGCAATTTAATTGATCCTCAAAGGTTTTAATTGAATAGCGGAATAGAAAATATGATCAAAAAGAAAGTGTATGTATCTCACACGTACACCACCACACTAGGCCCCAATTACTATTGTTTGTACCCCTAAAAGGATGGTTGAGGAGTAGGAGGTGGAGTATGGAACAGGCAGCACCCTCAAATCTTCAGAAGTATGAGATGAACCCCAAAAACTTGGAAAGGTGGATCTCACACGTACCGACACAGACTATCACGCAATTTAATTGATCCCCAAAGGTTTTAATTGAATAGCGGAATAGAAAATATGATCAAAAAGAAAGTGTATGTATCTCACACGTACACCACCACACTAGGCCCCAATTACTATTGTTTGTACCCCTAAAAGGATGGTTGAGCAGTAGGAGGAGGAGTATGGAACAGGCAGCACCCTCAAATCTTCAGAAGTATGAGATGAACCCCAAAAACTTGGAAAGGTGGATCTCACACGTACCGACACAGACTATCACGCAATTTAATTGATCCCCAAAGGTTTTAATTGAATAGCGGAATAGAAAATATGATCAAAAAGAAAGTGTATGTATCTCACACGTACACCACCACACTAGGCCCCAATTACTATTGTTTGTACCCCTAAAAGGATGGTTGAGGAGTAGGAGGAGGAGTATGGAACAGGCAGCACCCTCAAATCTTCAGAAGTATGAGATGAACCCCAAAAACTTGGAAAGGTGGATCTCACACGTACCGACACAGACTATCACGCAATTTAATTGATCCCCAAAGGTTTTAATTGAATAGCGGAATAGAAAATATGATCAAAAAGAAAGTGTATGTATCTCACACGTACACCACCACACTAGGCCCCAATTACTATTGTTTGTACCCCTAAAAGGATGGTTGAGCAGTAGGAGGAGGAGTATGGAACAGGCAGCACCCTCAAATCTTCAGAAGTATGAGATGAACCCCAAAAACTTGGAAAGGTGGATCTCACATGTACCGACACAGACTATCACGCAATTTAATTGATCCCCAAAGGTTTTAATTGAATAGCGGAATAGAAAATATGATCAAAAAGAAAGTGTATGCATCTCACACGTACAACACCACACTAGGCCCCAATTACTATTGTTTGTACCCCTAAAAGGATGGTTGAGCAGTAGGAGGAGGAGTATGGAACAGGCAGCACCCTCAAATCTTCAGAAGTATGAGATGAACCCCAAAAACTTGGAAAGGTGGATCTCACACGTACCGACACAGACTATCACGCAATTTAATTGATCCCCCAAAGGTTTTAATTGAATAGCGGAATAGAAAATATGATCAAAAAGAAAGTGTATGTATCTCACACGTACACCACCACACTAGGCCCCAATTACTATTGTTTGTACCCCTAAAAGGATGGTTGAGCAGTAGGAGGAGGAGTATGGAACAGGCAGCACCCTCAAATCTTCAGAAGTATGAGATGAACCCCAAAAACTTGGAAAGGTGGATCTCACACGTACCGACACAGACTATCACGCAATTTAATTGATCCCCAAAGGTTTTAATTGAATAGCGGAATAGAAAATATGATCAAAAAGAAAGTGTATGTATCTCACACGTACACCACCACACTAGGCCCCAATTACTATTGTTTGTACCCCTAAAAGGATGGTTGAGGAGTAGGAGGAGGAGTATGGAACAGGCAGCACCCTCAAATCTTCAGAAGTATGAGATGAACCCCAAAAACTTGGAAAGGTGGATCTCACACGTACCGACACAGACTATCACGCAATTTAATTGATCCCCAAAGGTTTTAATTTAATAGCGGAATAGAAAATATGATCAAAAAGAAAGTGTATGTATCTCACACGTACACCACCACACTAGGCCCCAATTACTATTGTTTGTACCCCTAAAAGGATGGTTGAGCAGTAGGAGGAGGAGTATGGAACAGGCAGCACCCTCAAATCTTCAGAAGTATGAGATGAACCCCAAAAACTTGGAAAGGTGGATCTCACACGTACCGACACAGACTATCACGCAATTTAATTGATCCCCAAAGATTTTAATTGAATAGCGGAATAGAAAATATGATCAAAAAGAAAGTGTATGTATCTCACACGTACACCACCACACTAGGCCCCAATTACTATTGTTTGTACCCCTAAAAGGATGGTTGAGGAGTAGGAGGAGGAGTATGGAACAGGCAGCACCCTCAAATCTTCAGAAGTATGAGATGAACCCCAAAAACTTGGAAAGGTGGATCTCACACGTACCGACACAGACTATCACGCAATTTAATTGATCCCCAAAGGTTTTAATTGAATAGCGGAATAGAAAATATGATCAAAAAGAAAGTGTATGTATCTCACACGTACACCACCACACTAGGCCCCAATTACTATTGTTTGTACCCCTAAAAGGATGGTTGAGCAGTAGGAGGAGGAGTATGGAACAGGCAGCACCCTCAAATCTTCAGAAGTATGAGATGAACCCCAAAAACTTGGAAAGGTGGATCTCACACGTACCGACACAGACTATCACGCAATTTAATTGATCCCCAAAGGTTTTAATTGAATAGCGGAATAGAAAATATGATCAAAAAGAAAGTGTATGTATCTCACACGTACACCACCACACTAGGCCCCAATTACTATTGTTTGTACCCCTAAAAGGATGGTTGAGCAGTAGGAGGAGGAGTATGGAACAGGCAGCACCCTCAAATCTTCAGAAGTATGAGATGAACCCCAAAAACTTGGAAAGGTGGATCTCACACGTACCGACACAGACTATCACGCAATTTAATTGATCCCCAAAGGTTTTAATTGAATAGCGGAATAGAAAATATGATCAAAAAGAAAGTGTATGTATCTCACACGTACACCACCACACTAGGCCCCAATTACTATTGTTTGTACCCCTAAAAGGATGGTTGAGGAGTAGGAGGAGGAGTATGGAACAGGCAGCACCCTCAAATCTTCAGAAGTATGAGATGAACCCCAAAAACTTGGAAAGGTGGATCTCACACGTACCGACACAGACTATCACGCAATTTAATTGATCCCCAAAGGTTTTAATTGAATAGCGGAATAGAAAATATGATCAAAAAGAAAGTGTATGTATCTCACACGTACACCACCACACTAGGCCCCAATTACTATTGTTTGTACCCCTAAAAGGATGGTTAAGCAGTAGGAGGAGGAGTATGGAACAGGCAGCACCCTCAAATCTTCAGAAGTATGAGATGAACCCCAAAAACTTGGAAAGGTGGATCTCACACGTACCGACACAGACTATCACGCAATTTAATTGATCCCCAAAGGTTTTAATTGAATAGCGGAATAGAAAATATGATCAAAAAGAAAGTGTATGTATCTCACACGTACACCACCACACTAGGCCCCAATTACTATTGTTTGTACCCCTAAAAGGATGGTTGAGGAGTAGGAGGAGGAGTATGGAACAGGCAGCACCCTCAAATCTTCAGAAGTATGAGATGAACCCCAAAAACTTGGAAAGGTGGATCTCACACGTACCGACACAGACTATCACACAATTTAATTGATCCCCAAAGGTTTAAATTAAATAGCGGAATAGAAAATATGATCAAAAAGAAAGTGTATGTATCTCACACGTACACCACCACACTAGGCCCCAATTACTATTGTTTGTACCCCTAAAAGGATGGTTGAGGAGTAGGAGGAGGAGTATGGAACAGGCAGCACCCTCAAATCTTCAGAAGTATGAGATGAACCCCAAAAACTTGGAAAGGTGGATCTCACACGTACCGACACAGACTATCACGCAATTTAATTGATCCCCAAAGGTTTTAATTGAATAGCGGAATAGAAAATATGATCAAAAAGAAAGTGTATGTATCTCACACGTACACCACCACACTAGGCCCCAATTACTATTGTTTGTACCCCTAAAAGGATGGTTGAGGAGTAGGAGGAGGAGTATGGAACAGGCAGCACCCTCAAATCTTCAGAAGTATGAGATGAACCCCAAAAACTTGGAAAGGTGGATCTCACACGTACCGACACAGACTATCACGCAATTTAATTGATCCCCAAAGGTTTTAATTGAATAGCGGAATAGAAAATATGATCAAAAAGAAAGTGTATGTATCTCACACGTACACCACCACACTAGGCCCCAATTACTATTGTTTGTACCCCTAAAAGGATGGTTGAGGAGTAGGAGGAGGAGTATGGAACAGGCAGCACCCTCAAATCTTCAGAAGTATGAGATGAACCCCAAAAACTTGGAAAGGTGGATCTCACACGTACCGACACAGACTATCACGCAATTTAATTGATCCCCAAAGGTTTTAATTGAATAGCGGAATAGAAAATATGATCAAAAAGAAAGTGTATGTATCTCACACGTACACCACCACACTAGGCCCCAATTACTATTGTTTGTACCCCTAAAAGGATGGTTGAGCAGTAGGAGGAGGAGTATGGAACAGGCAGCACCCTCAAATCTTCAGAAGTATGAGATGAACCCCAAAAACTTGGAAAGGTGGATCTCACACGTACCGACACAGACTATCACGCAATTTAATTGATCCCCAAAGGTTTTAATTGAATAGCGGAATAGAAAATATGATCAAAAAGAAAGTGTATGTATCTCACACGTACACCACCACACTAGGCCCCAATTACTATTGTTTGTACCCCTAAAAGGATGGTTGAGGAGTAGGAGGAGGAGTATGGAACAGGCAGCACCCTCAAATCTTCAGAAGTATGAGATGAACCCCAAAAACTTGGAAAGGTGGATCTCACACGTACCGACACAGACTATCACGCAATTTAATTGATCCCCAAAGGTTTTAATTGAATAGCGGAATAGAAAATATGATCAAAAAGAAAGTGTATGTATCTCACACGTACACCACCACACTAGGCCCCAATTACTATTGTTTGTACCCCTAAAAGGATGGTTGAGGAGTAGGAGGAGGAGTATGGAACAGGCAGCACCCTCAAATCTTCAGAAGTATGAGATGAACCCCAAAAACTTGGAAAGGTGGATCTCACACGTACCGACACAGACTATCACGCAATTTAATTGATCCCCAAAGGTTTTAATTGAATAGCGGAATAGAAAATATGATCAAAAAGAAAGTGTATGTATCTCACACGTACACCACCACACTAGGCCCCAATTACTATTGTTTGTACCCCTAAAAGGATGGTTGAGCAGTAGGAGGAGGAGTATGGAACAGGCAGCACCCTCAAATCTTCAGAAGTATGAGATGAACCCCAAAAACTTGGAAAGGTGGATCTCACACGTACCGACACAGACTATCACGCAATTTAATTGATCCCCAAAGGTTTTAATTGAATAGCGGAATAGAAAATATGATCAAAAAGAAAGTGTATGTATCTCACACGTACACCACCACACTAGGCCCCAATTACTATTGTTTGTACCCCTAAAAGGATGGTTGAGGAGTAGGAGGAGGAGTATGGAACAGGCAGCACCCTCAAATCTTCAGAAGTATGAGATGAACCCCAAAAACTTGGAAAGGTGGATCTCACACGTACCGACACAGACTATCACGCAATTTAATTGATCCCCAAAGGTTTTAATTGAATAGCGGAATAGAAAATATGATCAAAAAGAAAGTGTATGTATCTCACACGTACACCACCACACTAGGCCCCAATTACTATTGTTTGTACCCCTAAAAGGATGGTTGAGGAGTAGGAGGAGGAGTATGGAACAGGCAGCACCCTCAAATCTTCAGAAGTATGAGATGAACCCCAAAAACTTGGAAAGGTGGATCTCACACGTACCGACACAGACTATCACGCAATTTAATTGATCCCCAAAGGTTTTAATTGAATAGCGGAATAGAAAATATGATCAAAAAGAAAGTGTATGTATCTCACACGTACACCACCACACTAGGCCCCAATTACTATTGTTTGTACCCCTAAAAGGATGGTTGAGCAGTAGGAGGAGGAGTATGGAACAGGCAGCACCCTCAAATCTTCAGAAGTATGAGATGAACCCCAAAAACTTGGAAAGGTGGATCTCACACGTACCGACACAGACTATCACGCAATTTAATTGATCCCCAAAGGTTTTAATTGAATAGCGGAATAGAAAATATGATCAAAAAGAAAGTGTATGTATCTCACACGTACACCACCACACTAGGCCCCAATTACTATTGTTTGTACCCCTAAAAGGATGGTTGAGGAGTAGGAGGAGGAGTATGGAACAGGCAGCACCCTCAAATCTTCAGAAGTATGAGATGAACCCCAAAAACTTGGAAAGGTGGATCTCACACGTACCGACACAGACTATCACGCAATTTAATTGATCCCCAAAGGTTTTAATTGAATAGCGGAATAGAAAATATGATCAAAAAGAAAGTGTATGTATCTCACACGTACACCACCACACTAGGCCCCAATTACTATTGTTTGTACCCCTAAAAGGATGGTTGAGCAGTAGGAGGAGGAGTATGGAACAGGCAGCACCCTCAAATCTTCAGAAGTATGAGATGAACCCCAAAAACTTGGAAAGGTGGATCTCACACGTACCGACACAGACTATCACGCAATTTAATTGATCCCCAAAGGTTTTAATTGAATAGCGGAATAGAAAATATGATCAAAAAGAAAGTGTATGTATCTCACACGTACACCACCACACTAGGCCCCAATTACTATTGTTTGTACCCCTAAAAGGATGGTTGAGGAGTAGGAGGAGGAGTATGGAACAGGCAGCACCCTCAAATCTTCAGAAGTATGAGATGAACCCCAAAAACTTGGAAAGGTGGATCTCACACGTACCGACACAGACTATCACGCAATTTAATTGATCCCCAAAGGTTTTAATTGAATAGCGGAATAGAAAATATGATCAAAAAGAAAGTGTATGTATCTCACACGTACACCACCACACTAGGCCCCAATTACTATTGTTTGTACCCCTAAAAGGATGGTTGAGGAGTAGGAGGAGGAGTATGGAACAGGCAGCACCCTCAAATCTTCAGAAGTATGAGATGAACCCCAAAAACTTGGAAAGGTGGATCTCACACGTACCGACACAGACTATCACGCAATTTAATTGATCCCCAAAGGTTTTAATTGAATAGCGGAATAGAAAATATGATCAAAAAGAAAGTGTATGTATCTCACACGTACACCACCACACTAGGCCCCAATTACTATTGTTTGTACCCCTAAAAGGATGGTTGAGGAGTAGGAGGAGGAGTATGGAACAGGCAGCACCCTCAAATCTTCAGAAGTATGAGATGAACCCCAAAAACTTGGAAAGGTGGATCTCACACGTACCGACACAGACTATCACGCAATTTAATTGATCCCCAAAGGTTTTAATTGAATAGCGGAATAGACAATATGATCAAAAAGAAAGTGTATGTATCTCACACGTACACCACCACACTAGGCCCCAATTACTATTGTTTGTACCCCTAAAAGGATGGTTGAGGAGTAGGAGGAGGAGTATGGAACAGGCAGCACCCTCAAATCTTCAGAAGTATGAGATGAACCCCAAAAACTTGGAAAGGTGGATCTCTCACGTACCGACACAGACTATCACACAATTTAATTGATCCCCAAAGGTTTTAATTGAATAGCGGAATAGAAAATATGATCAAAAAGAAAGTGTATGTATCTCACACGTACACCACCACACTAGGCCCCAATTACTATTGTTTGTACCCCTAAAAGGATGGTTGAGGAGTAGGAGGAGGAGTATGGAACAGGCAGCACCCTCAAATCTTCAGAAGTATGAGATGAACCCCAAAAACTTGGAAAGGTGGATCTCACACGTACCGACACAGACTATCACGCAATTTAATTGATCCCCAAAGGTTTTAATTGAATAGCGGAATAGAAAATATGATCAAAAAGAAAGTGTATGTATCTCACACGTACACCACCACACTAGGCCCCAATTACTATTGTTTGTACCCCTAAAAGGATGGTTGAGGAGTAGGAGGAGGAGTATGGAACAGGCAGCACCCTCAAATCTTCAGAAGTATGAGATGAACCCCAAAAACTTGGAAAGGTGGATCTCACACGTACCGACACAGACTATCACGCAATTTAATTGATCCCCAAAGGTTTTAATTGAATAGCGGAATAGAAAATATGATAAAAAAGAAAGTGTATGTATCTCACACGTACACCACCACACTAGGCCCCAATTACTATTGTTTGTACCCCTAAAAGGATGGTTGAGCAGTAGGAGGAGGAGTATGGAACAGGCAGCACCCTCAAATCTTCAGAAGTATGAGATGAACCCCAAAAACTTGGAAAGGTGGATCTCACACGTACCGACACAGACTATCACGCAATTTAATTGATCCCCAAAGGTTTTAATTGAATAGCGGAATAGAAAATATGATCAAAAAGAAAGTGTATGTATCTCACACGTACACCACCACACTAGGCCCCAATTACTATTGTTTGTACCCCTAAAAGGATGGTTGAGGAGTAGGAGGAGGAGTATGGAACAGGCAGCACCCTCAAATCTTCAGAAGTATGAGATGAACCCCAAAAACTTGGAAAGGTGGATCTCACACGTACCGACACAGACTATCACGCAATTTAATTGATCCCCAAAGGTTTTAATTGAATAGCGGAATAGAAAATATGATCAAAAAGAAAGTGTATGTATCTCACACGTATACCACCACACTAGGCCCCAATTACTATTGTTTGTACCCCTAAAAGGATGGTTGAGGAGTAGGAGGAGGAGTATGGAACAGGCAGCACCCTCAAATCTTCAGAAGTATGAGATGAACCCCAAAAACTTGGAAAGGTGGATCTCACATGTACCGACACAGACTATCACGCAATTTAATTGATCCCCAAAGGTTTTAATTGAATAGCGGAATAGAAAATATGATCAAAAAGAAAGTGTATGCATCTCACACGTACACCACCACACTAGGCCCCAATTACTATTGTTTGTACCCCTAAAAGGATGGTTGAGCAGTAGGAGGAGGAGTATGGAACAGGCAGCACCCTCAAATCTTCAGAAGTATGAGATGAACCCCAAAAACTTGGAAAGGTGGATCTCACACGTACCGACACAGACTATCACGCAATTTAATTGATCCCCAAAGGTTTTAATTGAATAGCGGAATAGAAAATATGATCAAAAAGAAAGTGTATGTATCTCACACGTACACCACCACACTAGGCCCCAATTACTATTGTTTGTACCCCTAAAAGGATGGTTGAGCAGTAGGAGGAGGAGTATGGAACAGGCAGCACCCTCAAATCTTCAGAAGTATGAGATGAACCCCAAAAACTTGGAAAGGTGGATCTCACACGTACCGACACAGACTATCACGCAATTTAATTGATCCCCAAAGGTTTTAATTGAATAGCGGAATAGAAAATATGATCAAAAAGAAAGTGTATGTATCTCACACGTACACCACCACACTAGGCCCCAATTACTATTGTTTGTACCCCTAAAAGGATGGTTGAGGAGTAGGAGGAGGAGTATGGAACAGGCAGCACCCTCAAATCTTCAGAAGTATGAGATGAACCCCAAAAACTTGGAAAGGTGGATCTCACACGTACCGACACAGACTATCACGCAATTTAATTGATCCCCAAAGGTTTTAATTGAATAGCGGAATAGAAAATATGATCAAAAAGAAAGTGTATGTATCTCACACGTACACCACCACACTAGGCCCCAATTACTATTGTTTGTACCCCTAAAAGGATGGTTGAGCAGTAGGAGGAGGAGTATGGAACAGGCAGCACCCTCAAATCTTCAGAAGTATGAGATGAACCCCAAAAACTTGGAAAGGTGGATCTCACACGTACCGACACAGACTATCACGCAATTTAATTGATCCTCAAAGGTTTTAATTGAATAGCGGAATAGAAAATATGATCAAAAAGAAAGTGTATGTATCTCACACGTACACCACCACACTAGGCCCCAATTACTATTGTTTGTACCCCTAAAAGGATGGTTGAGGAGTAGGAGGTGGAGTATGGAACAGGCAGCACCCTCAAATCTTCAGAAGTATGAGATGAACCCCAAAAACTTGGAAAGGTGGATCTCACACGTACCGACACAGACTATCACGCAATTTAATTGATCCCCAAAGGTTTTAATTGAATAGCGGAATAGAAAATATGATCAAAAAGAAAGTGTATGTATCTCACACGTACACCACCACACTAGGCCCCAATTACTATTGTTTGTACCCCTAAAAGGATGGTTGAGCAGTAGGAGGAGGAGTATGGAACAGGCAGCACCCTCAAATCTTCAGAAGTATGAGATGAACCCCAAAAACTTGGAAAGGTGGATCTCACACGTACCGACACAGACTATCACGCAATTTAATTGATCCCCAAAGGTTTTAATTGAATAGCGGAATAGAAAATATGATCAAAAAGAAAGTGTATGTATCTCACACGTACACCACCACACTAGGCCCCAATTACTATTGTTTGTACCCCTAAAAGGATGGTTGAGGAGTAGGAGGAGGAGTATGGAACAGGCAGCACCCTCAAATCTTCAGAAGTATGAGATGAACCCCAAAAACTTGGAAAGGTGGATCTCACACGTACCGACACAGACTATCACGCAATTTAATTGATCCCCAAAGGTTTTAATTGAATAGCGGAATAGAAAATATGATCAAAAAGAAAGTGTATGTATCTCACACGTACACCACCACACTAGGCCCCAATTACTATTGTTTGTACCCCTAAAAGGATGGTTGAGGAGTAGGAGGAGGAGTATGGAACAGGCAGCACCCTCAAATCTTCAGAAGTATGAGATGAACCCCAAAAACTTGGAAAGGTGGATCTCACACGTACCGACACAGACTATCACGCAATTTAATTGATCCCCAAAGGTTTTAATTGAATAGCGGAATAGAAAATATGATCAAAAAGAAAGTGTATGTATCTCACACGTACACCACCACACTAGGCCCCAATTACTATTGTTTGTACCCCTAAAAGGATGGTTGAGCAGTAGGAGGAGGAGTATGGAACAGGCAGCACCCTCAAATCTTCAGAAGTATGAGATGAACCCCAAAAACTTGGAAAGGTGGATCTCACACGTACCGACACAGACTATCACGCAATTTAATTGATCCCCAAAGGTTTTAATTGAATAGCGGAATAGAAAATATGATCAAAAAGAAAGTGTATGTATCTCACACGTACACCACCACACTAGGCCCCAATTACTATTGTTTGTACCCCTAAAAGGATGGTTGAGGAGTAGGAGGAGGAGTATGGAACAGGCAGCACCCTCAAATCTTCAGAAGTATGAGATGAACCCCAAAAACTTGGAAAGGTGGATCTCACACGTACCGACACAGACTATCACGCAATTTAATTGATCCCCAAAGGTTTTAATTGAATAGCGGAATAGAAAATATGATCAAAAAGAAAGTGTATGTATCTCACACGTACACCACCACACTAGGCCCCAATTACTATTGTTTGTACCCCTAAAAGGATGGTTGAGCAGTAGGAGGAGGAGTATGGAACAGGCAGCACCCTCAAATCTTCAGAAGTATGAGATGAACCCCAAAAACTTGGAAAGGTGGATCTCACACGTACCGACACAGACTATCACGCAATTTAATTGATCCCCAAAGGTTTTAATTGAATAGCGGAATAGAAAATATGATCAAAAAGAAAGTGTATGTATCTCACACGTACACCACCACACTAGGCCCCAATTACTATTGTTTGTACCCCTAAAAGGATGGTTGAGGAGTAGGAGGAGGAGTATGGAACAGGCAGCACCCTCAAATCTTCAGAAGTATGAGATGAACCCCAAAAACTTGGAAAGGTGGATCTCACACGTACCGACACAGACTATCACGCAATTTAATTGATCCCCAAAGGTTTTAATTGAATAGCGGAATAGAAAATATGATCAAAAAGAAAGTGTATGTATCTCACACGTACACCACCACACTAGGCCCCAATTACTATTGTTTGTACCCCTAAAAGGATGGTTGAGCAGTAGGAGGAGGAGTATGGAACAGGCAGCACCCTCAAATCTTCAGAAGTATGAGATGAACCCCAAAAACTTGGAAAGGTGGATCTCACACGTACCGACACAGACTATCACGCAATTTAATTGATCCCCAAAGGTTTTAATTGAATAGCGGAATAGAAAATATGATCAAAAAGAAAGTGTATGTATCTCACACGTACACCACCACACTAGGCCCCAATTACTATTGTTTGTACCCCTAAAAGGATGGTTGAGGAGTAGGAGGAGGAGTATGGAACAGGCAGCACCCTCAAATCTTCAGAAGTATGAGATGAACCCCAAAAACTTGGAAAGGTGGATCTCACACGTACCGACACAGACTATCACGCAATTTAATTGATCCCCAAAGGTTTTAATTGAATAGCGGAATAGAAAATATGATCAAAAAGAAAGTGTATGTATCTCACACGTACACCACCACACTAGGCCCCAATTACTATTGTTTGTACCCCTAAAAGGATGGTTGAGCAGTAGGAGGAGGAGTATGGAACAGGCAGCACCCTCAAATCTTCAGAAGTATGAGATGAACCCCAAAAACTTGGAAAGGTGGATCTCACACGTACCGACACAGACTATCACGCAATTTAATTGATCCCCAAAGGTTTTAATTGAATAGCGGAATAGAAAATATGATCAAAAAGAAAGTGTATGTATCTCACACGTACACCACCACACTAGGCCCCAATTACTATTGTTTGTACCCCTAAAAGGATGGTTGAGGAGTAGGAGGAGGAGTATGGAACAGGCAGCACCCTCAAATCTTCAGAAGTATGAGATGAACCCCAAAAACTTGGAAAGGTGGATCTCACACGTACCGACACAGACTATCACGCAATTTAATTGATCCCCAAAGGTTTTAATTGAATAGCGGAATAGAAAATATGATCAAAAAGAAAGTGTATGTATCTCACACGTACACCACCACACTAGGCCCCAATTACTATTGTTTGTACCCCTAAAAGGATGGTTGAGGAGTAGGAGGAGGAGTATGGAACAGGCAGCACCCTCAAATCTTCAGAAGTATGAGATGAACCCCAAAAACTTGGAAAGGTGGATCTCACACGTACCGACACAGACTATCACGCAATTTAATTGATCCCCAAAGGTTTTAATTGAATAGCGGAATAGACAATATGATCAAAAAGAAAGTGTATGTATCTCACACGTACACCACCACACTAGGCCCCAATTACTATTGTTTGTACCCCTAAAAGGATGGTTGAGGAGTAGGAGGAGGAGTATGGAACAGGCAGCACCCTCAAATCTTCAGAAGTATGAGATGAACCCCAAAAACTTGGAAAGGTGGATCTCACACGTACCGACACAGACTATCACACAATTTAATTGATCCCCAAAGGTTTTAATTGAATAGCGGAATAGAAAATATGATCAAAAAGAAAGTGTATGTATCTCACACGTACACCACCACACTAGGCCCCAATTACTATTGTTTGTACCCCTAAAAGGATGGTTGAGGAGTAGGAGGAGGAGTATGGAACAGGCAGCACCCTCAAATCTTCAGAAGTATGAGATGAACCCCAAAAACTTGGAAAGGTGGATCTCACACGTACCGACACAGACTATCACGCAATTTAATTGATCCCCAAAGGTTTTAATTGAATAGCGGAATAGAAAATATGATCAAAAAGAAAGTGTATGTATCTCACACGTACACCACCACACTAGGCCCCAATTACTATTGTTTGTACCCCTAAAAGGATGGTTGAGGAGTAGGAGGAGGAGTATGGAACAGGCAGCACCCTCAAATCTTCAGAAGTATGAGATGAACCCCAAAAACTTGGAAAGGTGGATCTCACACGTACCGACACAGACTATCACGCAATTTAATTGATCCCCAAAGGTTTTAATTGAATAGCGGAATAGAAAATATGATCAAAAAGAAAGTGTATGTATCTCACACGTACACCACCACACTAGGCCCCAATTACTATTGTTTGTACCCCTAAAAGGATGGTTGAGCAGTAGGAGGAGGAGTATGGAACAGGCAGCACCCTCAAATCTTCAGAAGTATGAGATGAACCCCAAAAACTTGGAAAGGTGGATCTCACATGTACCGACACAGACTTAACGCAATTTAATTGATCCCCAAAGGTTTTAATTGAATAGCGGAATAGAAAATATGATCAAAAAGAAAGTGTATGCATCTCACACGTACAACACCACACTAGGCCCCAATTACTATTGTTTGTACCCCTAAAAGGATGGTTGAGCAGTAGGAGGAGGAGTATGGAACAGGCAGCACCCTCAAATCTTCAGAAGTATGAGATGAACCCCAAAAACTTGGAAAGGTGGATCTCACACGTACCGACACAGACTATCACGCAATTTAATTGATCCCCCAAAGGTTTTAATTGAATAGCGGAATAGAAAATATGATCAAAAAGAAAGTGTATGTATCTCACACGTACACCACCACACTAGGCCCCAATTACTATTGTTTGTACCCCTAAAAGGATGGTTGAGCAGTAGGAGGAGGAGTATGGAACAGGCAGCACCCTCAAATCTTCAGAAGTATGAGATGAACCCCAAAAACTTGGAAAGGTGGATCTCACACGTACTGACACAGACTATCACGCAATTTAATTGATCCCCAAAGGTTTTAATTGAATAGCGGAATAGAAAATATGATCAAAAAGAAAGTGTATGTATCTCACACGTACACCACCACACTAGGCCCCAATTACTATTGTTTGTACCCCTAAAAGGATGGTTGAGGAGTAGGAGGAGGAGTATGGAACAGGCAGCACCCTCAAATCTTCAGAAGTATGAGATGAACCCCAAAAACTTGGAAAGGTGGATCTCACACGTACCGACACAGACTATCACGCAATTTAATTGATCCCCAAAGGTTTTAATTGAATAGCGGAATAGAAAATATGATCAAAAAGAAAGTGTATGTATCTCACACGTACACCACCACACTAGGCCCCAATTACTATTGTTTGTACCCCTAAAAGGATGGTTGAGCAGTAGGAGGAGGAGTATGGAACAGGCAGCACCCTCAAATCTTCAGAAGTATGAGATGAACCCCAAAAACTTGGAAAGGTGGATCTCACACGTACCGACACAGACTATCACGCAATTTAATTGATCCCCAAAGATTTTAATTGAATAGCGGAATAGAAAATATGATCAAAAAGAAAGTGTATGTATCTCACACGTACACCACCACACTAGGCCCCAATTACTATTGTTTGTACCCCTAAAAGGATGGTTGAGGAGTAGGAGGAGGAGTATGGAACAGGCAGCACCCTCAAATCTTCAGAAGTATGAGTTGAACCCCAAAAACTTGGAAAGGTGGATCTCACACGTACCGACACAGACTATCACGCAATTTAATTGATCCCCAAAGGTTTTAATTGAATAGCGGAATAGAAAATATGATCAAAAAGAAAGTGTATGTATCTCACACGTACACCACCACACTAGGCCCCAATTACTATTGTTTGTACCCCTAAAAGGATGGTTGAGGAGTAGGAGGAGGAGTATGGAACAGGCAGCACCCTCAAATCTTCAGAAGTATGAGATGAACCCCAAAAACTTGGAAAGGTGGATCTCACACGTACCGACACAGACTATCACGCAATTTAATTGATCCCCAAAGGTTTTAATTGAATAGCGGAATAGAAAATATGATCAAAAAGAAAGTGTATGTATCTCACACGTACACCACCACACTAGGCCCCAATTACTATTGTTTGTACCCCTAAAAGGATGGTTGAGCAGTAGGAGGAGGAGTATGGAACAGGCAGCACCCTCAAATCTTCAGAAGTATGAGATGAACCCCAAAAACTTGGAAAGGTGGATCTCACACGTACCGACACAGACTATCACGCAATTTAATTGATCCCCAAAGGTTTTAATTGAATAGCGGAATAGAAAATATGATCAAAAAGAAAGTGTATGTATCTCACACGTACACCACCACACTAGGCCCCAATTACTATTGTTTGTACCCCTAAAAGGATGGTTGAGCAGTAGGAGGAGGAGTATGGAACAGGCAGCACCCTCAAATCTTCAGAAGTATGAGATGAACCCCAAAAACTTGGAAAGGTGGATCTCACATGTACCGACACAGACTATCACGCAATTTAATTGATCCCCAAAGGTTTTAATTGAATAGCGGAATAGAAAATATGATCAAAAAGAAAGTGTATGCATCTCACACGTACAACACCACACTAGGCCCCAATTACTATTGTTTGTACCCCTAAAAGGATGGTTGAGCAGTAGGAGGAGGAGTATGGAACAGGCAGCACCCTCAAATCTTCAGAAGTATGAGATGAACCCCAAAAACTTGGAAAGGTGGATCTCACACGTACCGACACAGACTATCACGCAATTTAATTGATCCCCCAAAGGTTTTAATTGAATAGCGGAATAGAAAATATGATCAAAAAGAAAGTGTATGTATCTCACACGTACACCACCACACTAGGCCCCAATTACTATTGTTTGTACCCCTAAAAGGATGGTTGAGCAGTAGGAGGAGGAGTATGGAACAGGCAGCACCCTCAAATCTTCAGAAGTATGAGATGAACCCCAAAAACTTGGAAAGGTGGATCTCACACGTACCGACACAGACTATCACGCAATTTAATTGATCCCCAAAGGTTTTAATTGAATAGCGGAATAGAAAATATGATCAAAAAGAAAGTGTATGTATCTCACACGTACACCACCACACTAGGCCCCAATTACTATTGTTTGTACCCCTAAAAGGATGGTTGAGGAGTAGGAGGAGGAGTATGGAACAGGCAGCACCCTCAAATCTTCAGAAGTATGAGATGAACCCCAAAAACTTGGAAAGGTGGATCTCACACGTACCGACACAGACTATCACGCAATTTAATTGATCCCCAAAGGTTTTAATTGAATAGCGGAATAGAAAATATGATCAAAAAGAAAGTGTATGTATCTCACACGTACACCACCACACTAGGCCCCAATTACTATTGTTTGTACCCCTAAAAGGATGGTTGAGCAGTAGGAGGAGGAGTATGGAACAGGCAGCACCCTCAAATCTTCAGAAGTATGAGATGAACCCCAAAAACTTGGAAAGGTGGATCTCACACGTACCGACACAGACTATCACGCAATTTAATTGATCCCCAAAGATTTTAATTGAATAGCGGAATAGAAAATATGATCAAAAAGAAAGTGTATGTATCTCACACGTACACCACCACACTAGGCCCCAATTACTATTGTTTGTACCCCTAAAAGGATGGTTGAGGAGTAGGAGGAGGAGTATGGAACAGGCAGCACCCTCAAATCTTCAGAAGTATGAGATGAACCCCAAAAACTTGGAAAGGTGGATCTCACACGTACCGACACAGACTATCACGCAATTTAATTGATCCCCAAAGGTTTTAATTGAATAGCGGAATAGAAAATATGATCAAAAAGAAAGTGTATGTATCTCACACGTACACCACCACACTAGGCCCCAATTACTATTGTTTGTACCCCTAAAAGGATGGTTGAGGAGTAGGAGGAGGAGTATGGAACAGGCAGCACCCTCAAATCTTCAGAAGTATGAGATGAACCCCAAAAACTTGGAAAGGTGGATCTCACACGTACCGACACAGACTATCACGCAATTTAATTGATCCCCAAAGGTTTTAATTGAATAGCGGAATAGAAAATATGATCAAAAAGAAAGTGTATGTATCTCACACGTACACCACCACACTAGGCCCCAATTACTATTGTTTGTACCCCTAAAAGGATGGTTGAGCAGTAGGAGGAGGAGTATGGAACAGGCAGCACCCTCAAATCTTCAGAAGTATGAGATGAACCCCAAAAACTTGGAAAGGTGGATCTCACACGTACCGACACAGACTATCACGCAATTTAATTGATCCCCAAAGGTTTTAATTGAATAGCGGAATAGAAAATATGATCAAAAAGAAAGTGTATGTATCTCACACGTACACCACCACACTAGGCCCCAATTACTATTGTTTGTACCCCTAAAAGGATGGTTGAGCAGTAGGAGGAGGAGTATGGAACAGGCAGCACCCTCAAATCTTCAGAAGTATGAGATGAACCCCAAAAACTTGGAAAGGTGGATCTCACACGTACCGACACAGACTATCACGCAATTTAATTGATCCCCAAAGGTTTTAATTGAATAGCGGAATAGAAAATATGATCAAAAAGAAAGTGTATGTATCTCACACGTACACCACCACACTAGGCCCCAATTACTATTGTTTGTACCCCTAAAAGGATGGTTGAGGAGTAGGAGGAGGAGTATGGAACAGGCAGCACCCTCAAATCTTCAGAAGTATGAGATGAACCCCAAAAACTTGGAAAGGTGGATCTCACACGTACCGACACAGACTATCACGCAATTTAATTGATCCCCAAAGGTTTTAATTGAATAGCGGAATAGAAAATATGATCAAAAAGAAAGTGTATGTATCTCACACGTACACCACCACACTAGGCCCCAATTACTATTGTTTGTACCCCTAAAAGGATGGTTAAGCAGTAGGAGGAGGAGTATGGAACAGGCAGCACCCTCAAATCTTCAGAAGTATGAGATGAACCCCAAAAACTTGGAAAGGTGGATCTCACACGTACCGACACAGACTATCACGCAATTTAATTGATCCCCAAAGGTTTTAATTGAATAGCGGAATAGAAAATATGATCAAAAAGAAAGTGTATGTATCTCACACGTACACCACCACACTAGGCCCCAATTACTATTGTTTGTACCCCTAAAAGGATGGTTGAGGAGTAGGAGGAGGAGTATGGAACAGGCAGCACCCTCAAATCTTCAGAAGTATGAGATGAACCCCAAAAACTTGGAAAGGTGGATCTCACACGTACCGACACAGACTATCACACAATTTAATTGATCCCCAAAGGTTTAAATTAAATAGCGGAATAGAAAATATGATCAAAAAGAAAGTGTATGTATCTCACACGTACACCACCACACTAGGCCCCAATTACTATTGTTTGTACCCCTAAAAGGATGGTTGAGGAGTAGGAGGAGGAGTATGGAACAGGCAGCACCCTCAAATCTTCAGAAGTATGAGATGAACCCCAAAAACTTGGAAAGGTGGATCTCACACGTACCGACACAGACTATCACGCAATTTAATTGATCCCCAAAGGTTTTAATTGAATAGCGGAATAGAAAATATGATCAAAAAGAAAGTGTATGTATCTCACACGTACACCACCACACTAGGCCCCAATTACTATTGTTTGTACCCCTAAAAGGATGGTTGAGGAGTAGGAGGAGGAGTATGGAACAGGCAGCACCCTCAAATCTTCAGAAGTATGAGATGAACCCCAAAAACTTGGAAAGGTGGATCTCACACGTACCGACACAGACTATCACACAATTTAATTGATCCTCAAAGGTTTTAATTGAATAGCGGAATAGAAAATATGATCAAAAAGAAAGTGTATGTATCTCACACGTACACCACCACACTAGGCCCCAATTACTATTGTTTGTACCCCTAAAAGGATGGTTGAGGAGTAGGAGGTGGAGTATGGAACAGGCAGCACCCTCAAATCTTCAGAAGTATGAGATGAACCCCAAAAACTTGGAAAGGTGGATCTCACACGTACCGACACAGACTATCACGCAATTTAATTGATCCCCAAAGGTTTTAATTGAATAGCGGAATAGAAAATATGATCAAAAAGAAAGTGTATGTATCTCACACGTACACCACCACACTAGGCCCCAATTACTATTGTTTGTACCCCTAAAAGGATGGTTGAGCAGTAGGAGGAGGAGTATGGAACAGGCAGCACCCTCAAATCTTCAGAAGTATGAGATGAACCCCAAAAACTTGGAAAGGTGGATCTCACACGTACCGACACAGACTATCACGCAATTTAATTGATCCCCAAAGGTTTTAGTTGAATAGCGGAATAGAAAATATGATCAAAAAGAAAGTGTATGTATCTCACACGTACACCACCACACTAGGCCCCAATTACTATTGTTTGTACCCCTAAAAGGATGGTTGAGGAGTAGGAGGAGGAGTATGGAACAGGCAGCACCCTCAAATCTTCAGAAGTATGAGATGAACCCCAAAAACTTGGAAAGGTGGATCTCACACGTACCGACACAGACTATCACGCAATTTAATTGATCCCCAAAGGTTTTAATTGAATAGCGGAATAGAAAATATGATCAAAAAGAAAGTGTATGTATCTCACACGTACACCACCACACTAGGCCCCAATTACTATTGTTTGTACCCCTAAAAGGATGGTTGAGCAGTAGGAGGAGGAGTATGGAACAGGCAGCACCCTCAAATCTTCAGAAGTATGAGATGAACCCCAAAAACTTGGAAAGGTGGATCTCACATGTACCGACACAGACTATCACGCAATTTAATTGATCCCCAAAGGTTTTAATTGAATAGCGGAATAGAAAATATGATCAAAAAGAAAGTGTATGCATCTCACACGTACAACACCACACTAGGCCCCAATTACTATTGTTTGTACCCCTAAAAGGATGGTTGAGCAGTAGGAGGAGGAGTATGGAACAGGCAGCACCCTCAAATCTTCAGAAGTATGAGATGAACCCCAAAAACTTGGAAAGGTGGATCTCACACGTACCGACACAGACTATCACGCAATTTAATTGATCCCCCAAAGGTTTTAATTGAATAGCGGAATAGAAAATATGATCAAAAAGAAAGTGTATGTATCTCACACGTACACCACCACACTAGGCCCCAATTACTATTGTTTGTACCCCTAAAAGGATGGTTGAGCAGTAGGAGGAGGAGTATGGAACAGGCAGCACCCTCAAATCTTCAGAAGTATGAGATGAACCCCAAAAACTTGGAAAGGTGGATCTCACACGTACCGACACAGACTATCACGCAATTTAATTGATCCCCAAAGGTTTTAATTGAATAGCGGAATAGAAAATATGATCAAAAAGAAAGTGTATGTATCTCACACGTACACCACCACACTAGGCCCCAATTACTATTGTTTGTACCCCTAAAAGGATGGTTGAGGAGTAGGAGGAGGAGTATGGAACAGGCAGCACCCTCAAATCTTCAGAAGTATGAGATGAACCCCAAAAACTTGGAAAGGTGGATCTCACACGTACCGACACAGACTATCACGCAATTTAATTGATCCCCAAAGGTTTTAATTTAATAGCGGAATAGAAAATATGATCAAAAAGAAAGTGTATGTATCTCACACGTACACCACCACACTAGGCCCCAATTACTATTGTTTGTACCCCTAAAAGGATGGTTGAGCAGTAGGAGGAGGAGTATGGAACAGGCAGCACCCTCAAATCTTCAGAAGTATGAGATGAACCCCAAAAACTTGGAAAGGTGGATCTCACACGTACCGACACAGACTATCACGCAATTTAATTGATCCCCAAAGATTTTAATTGAATAGCGGAATAGAAAATATGATCAAAAAGAAAGTGTATGTATCTCACACGTACACCACCACACTAGGCCCCAATTACTATTGTTTGTACCCCTAAAAGGATGGTTGAGGAGTAGGAGGAGGAGTATGGAACAGGCAGCACCCTCAAATCTTCAGAAGTATGAGATGAACCCCAAAAACTTGGAAAGGTGGATCTCACACGTACCGACACAGACTATCACGCAATTTAATTGATCCCCAAAGGTTTTAATTGAATAGCGGAATAGAAAATATGATCAAAAAGAAAGTGTATGTATCTCACACGTACACCACCACACTAGGCCCCAATTACTATTGTTTGTACCCCTAAAAGGATGGTTGAGCAGTAGGAGGAGGAGTATGGAACAGGCAGCACCCTCAAATCTTCAGAAGTATGAGATGAACCCCAAAAACTTGGAAAGGTGGATCTCACACGTACCGACACAGACTATCACGCAATTTAATTGATCCCCAAAGGTTTTAATTGAATAGCGGAATAGAAAATATGATCAAAAAGAAAGTGTATGTATCTCACACGTACACCACCACACTAGGCCCCAATTACTATTGTTTGTACCCCTAAAAGGATGGTTGAGCAGTAGGAGGAGGAGTATGGAACAGGCAGCACCCTCAAATCTTCAGAAGTATGAGATGAACCCCAAAAACTTGGAAAGGTGGATCTCACACGTACCGACACAGACTATCACGCAATTTAATTGATCCCCAAAGGTTTTAATTGAATAGCGGAATAGAAAATATGATCAAAAAGAAAGTGTATGTATCTCACACGTACACCACCACACTAGGCCCCAATTACTATTGTTTGTACCCCTAAAAGGATGGTTGAGGAGTAGGAGGAGGAGTATGGAACAGGCAGCACCCTCAAATCTTCAGAAGTATGAGATGAACCCCAAAAACTTGGAAAGGTGGATCTCACACGTACCGACACAGACTATCACGCAATTTAATTGATCCCCAAAGGTTTTAATTGAATAGCGGAATAGAAAATATGATCAAAAAGAAAGTGTATGTATCTCACACGTACACCACCACACTAGGCCCCAATTACTATTGTTTGTACCCCTAAAAGGATGGTTAAGCAGTAGGAGGAGGAGTATGGAACAGGCAGCACCCTCAAATCTTCAGAAGTATGAGATGAACCCCAAAAACTTGGAAAGGTGGATCTCACACGTACCGACACAGACTATCACGCAATTTAATTGATCCCCAAAGGTTTTAATTGAATAGCGGAATAGAAAATATGATCAAAAAGAAAGTGTATGTATCTCACACGTACACCACCACACTAGGCCCCAATTACTATTGTTTGTACCCCTAAAAGGATGGTTGAGGAGTAGGAGGAGGAGTATGGAACAGGCAGCACCCTCAAATCTTCAGAAGTATGAGATGAACCCCAAAAACTTGGAAAGGTGGATCTCACACGTACCGACACAGACTATCACACAATTTAATTGATCCCCAAAGGTTTAAATTAAATAGCGGAATAGAAAATATGATCAAAAAGAAAGTGTATGTATCTCACACGTACACCACCACACTAGGCCCCAATTACTATTGTTTGTACCCCTAAAAGGATGGTTGAGGAGTAGGAGGAGGAGTATGGAACAGGCAGCACCCTCAAATCTTCAGAAGTATGAGATGAACCCCAAAAACTTGGAAAGGTGGATCTCACACGTACCGACACAGACTATCACGCAATTTAATTGATCCCCAAAGGTTTTAATTGAATAGCGGAATAGAAAATATGATCAAAAAGAAAGTGTATGTATCTCACACGTACACCACCACACTAGGCCCCAATTACTATTGTTTGTACCCCTAAAAGGATGGTTGAGGAGTAGGAGGAGGAGTATGGAACAGGCAGCACCCTCAAATCTTCAGAAGTATGAGATGAACCCCAAAAACTTGGAAAGGTGGATCTCACACGTACCGACACAGACTATCACGCAATTTAATTGATCCCCAAAGGTTTTAATTGAATAGCGGAATAGAAAATATGATCAAAAAGAAAGTGTATGTATCTCACACGTACACCACCACACTAGGCCCCAATTACTATTGTTTGTACCCCTAAAAGGATGGTTGAGGAGTAGGAGGAGGAGTATGGAACAGGCAGCACCCTCAAATCTTCAGAAGTATGAGATGAACCCCAAAAACTTGGAAAGGTGGATCTCACACGTACCGACACAGACTATCACGCAATTTAATTGATCCCCAAAGGTTTTAATTGAATAGCGGAATAGAAAATATGATCAAAAAGAAAGTGTATGTATCTCACACGTACACCACCACACTAGGCCCCAATTACTATTGTTTGTACCCCTAAAAGGATGGTTGAGCAGTAGGAGGAGGAGTATGGAACAGGCAGCACCCTCAAATCTTCAGAAGTATGAGATGAACCCCAAAAACTTGGAAAGGTGGATCTCACACGTACCGACACAGACTATCACGCAATTTAATTGATCCCCAAAGGTTTTAATTGAATAGCGGAATAGAAAATATGATCAAAAAGAAAGTGTATGTATCTCACACGTACACCACCACACTAGGCCCCAATTACTATTGTTTGTACCCCTAAAAGGATGGTTGAGGAGTAGGAGGAGGAGTATGGAACAGGCAGCACCCTCAAATCTTCAGAAGTATGAGATGAACCCCAAAAACTTGGAAAGGTGGATCTCACACGTACCGACACAGACTATCACGCAATTTAATTGATCCCCAAAGGTTTTAATTGAATAGCGGAATAGAAAATATGATCAAAAAGAAAGTGTATGTATCTCACACGTACACCACCACACTAGGCCCCAATTACTATTGTTTGTACCCCTAAAAGGATGGTTGAGGAGTAGGAGGAGGAGTATGGAACAGGCAGCACCCTCAAATCTTCAGAAGTATGAGATGAACCCCAAAAACTTGGAAAGGTGGATCTCACACGTACCGACACAGACTATCACGCAATTTAATTGATCCCCAAAGGTTTTAATTGAATAGCGGAATAGAAAATATGATCAAAAAGAAAGTGTATGTATCTCACACGTACACCACCACACTAGGCCCCAATTACTATTGTTTGTACCCCTAAAAGGATGGTTGAGCAGTAGGAGGAGGAGTATGGAACAGGCAGCACCCTCAAATCTTCAGAAGTATGAGATGAACCCCAAAAACTTGGAAAGGTGGATCTCACACGTACCGACACAGACTATCACGCAATTTAATTGATCCCCAAAGGTTTTAATTGAATAGCGGAATAGAAAATATGATCAAAAAGAAAGTGTATGTATCTCACACGTACACCACCACACTAGGCCCCAATTACTATTGTTTGTACCCCTAAAAGGATGGTTGAGGAGTAGGAGGAGGAGTATGGAACAGGCAGCACCCTCAAATCTTCAGAAGTATGAGATGAACCCCAAAAACTTGGAAAGGTGGATCTCACACGTACCGACACAGACTATCACGCAATTTAATTGATCCCCAAAGGTTTTAATTGAATAGCGGAATAGAAAATATGATCAAAAAGAAAGTGTATGTATCTCACACGTACACCACCACACTAGGCCCCAATTACTATTGTTTGTACCCCTAAAAGGATGGTTGAGGAGTAGGAGGAGGAGTATGGAACAGGCAGCACCCTCAAATCTTCAGAAGTATGAGATGAACCCCAAAAACTTGGAAAGGTGGATCTCACACGTACCGACACAGACTATCACGCAATTTAATTGATCCCCAAAGGTTTTAATTGAATAGCGGAATAGAAAATATGATCAAAAAGAAAGTGTATGTATCTCACACGTACACCACCACACTAGGCCCCAATTACTATTGTTTGTACCCCTAAAAGGATGGTTGAGCAGTAGGAGGAGGAGTATGGAACAGGCAGCACCCTCAAATCTTCAGAAGTATGAGATGAACCCCAAAAACTTGGAAAGGTGGATCTCACACGTACCGACACAGACTATCACGCAATTTAATTGATCCCCAAAGGTTTTAATTGAATAGCGGAATAGAAAATATGATCAAAAAGAAAGTGTATGTATCTCACACGTACACCACCACACTAGGCCCCAATTACTATTGTTTGTACCCCTAAAAGGATGGTTGAGGAGTAGGAGGAGGAGTATGGAACAGGCAGCACCCTCAAATCTTCAGAAGTATGAGATGAACCCCAAAAACTTGGAAAGGTGGATCTCACACGTACCGACACAGACTATCACGCAATTTAATTGATCCCCAAAGGTTTTAATTGAATAGCGGAATAGAAAATATGATCAAAAAGAAAGTGTATGTATCTCACACGTACACCACCACACTAGGCCCCAATTACTATTGTTTGTACCCCTAAAAGGATGGTTGAGCAGTAGGAGGAGGAGTATGGAACAGGCAGCACCCTCAAATCTTCAGAAGTATGAGATGAACCCCAAAAACTTGGAAAGGTGGATCTCACACGTACCGACACAGACTATCACGCAATTTAATTGATCCCCAAAGGTTTTAATTGAATAGCGGAATAGAAAATATGATCAAAAAGAAAGTGTATGTATCTCACACGTACACCACCACACTAGGCCCCAATTACTATTGTTTGTACCCCTAAAAGGATGGTTGAGGAGTAGGAGGAGGAGTATGGAACAGGCAGCACCCTCAAATCTTCAGAAGTATGAGATGAACCCCAAAAACTTGGAAAGGTGGATCTCACACGTACCGACACAGACTATCACGCAATTTAATTGATCCCCAAAGGTTTTAATTGAATAGCGGAATAGAAAATATGATCAAAAAGAAAGTGTATGTATCTCACACGTACACCACCACACTAGGCCCCAATTACTATTGTTTGTACCCCTAAAAGGATGGTTGAGGAGTAGGAGGAGGAGTATGGAACAGGCAGCACCCTCAAATCTTCAGAAGTATGAGATGAACCCCAAAAACTTGGAAAGGTGGATCTCACACGTACCGACACAGACTATCACGCAATTTAATTGATCCCCAAAGGTTTTAATTGAATAGCGGAATAGAAAATATGATCAAAAAGAAAGTGTATGTATCTCATACGTACACCACCACACTAGGCCCCAATTACTATTGTTTGTACCCCTAAAAGGATGGTTGAGGAGTAGGAGGAGGAGTATGGAACAGGCAGCACCCTCAAATCTTCAGAAGTATGAGATGAACCCCAAAAACTTGGAAAGGTGGATCTCACACGTACCGACACAGACTATCACGCAATTTAATTGATCCCCAAAGGTTTTAATTGAATAGCGGAATAGACAATATGATCAAAAAGAAAGTGTATGTATCTCACACGTACACCACCACACTAGGCCCCAATTACTATTGTTTGTACCCCTAAAAGGATGGTTGAGGAGTAGGAGGAGGAGTATGGAACAGGCAGCACCCTCAAATCTTCAGAAGTATGAGATGAACCCCAAAAACTTGGAAAGGTGGATCTCTCACGTACCGACACAGACTATCACACAATTTAATTGATCCCCAAAGGTTTTAATTGAATAGCGGAATAGAAAATATGATCAAAAAGAAAGTGTATGTATCTCACACGTACACCACCACACTAGGCCCCAATTACTATTGTTTGTACCCCTAAAAGGATGGTTGAGGAGTAGGAGGAGGAGTATGGAACAGGCAGCACCCTCAAATCTTCAGAAGTATGAGATGAACCCCAAAAACTTGGAAAGGTGGATCTCACACGTACCGACACAGACTATCACGCAATTTAATTGATCCCCAAAGGTTTTAATTGAATAGCGGAATAGAAAATATGATCAAAAAGAAAGTGTATGTATCTCACACGTACACCACCACACTAGGCCCCAATTACTATTGTTTGTACCCCTAAAAGGATGGTTGAGGAGTAGGAGGAGGAGTATGGAACAGGCAGCACCCTCAAATCTTCAGAAGTATGAGATGAACCCCAAAAACTTGGAAAGGTGGATCTCACACGTACCGACACAGACTATCACGCAATTTAATTGATCCCCAAAGGTTTTAATTGAATAGCGGAATAGAAAATATGATAAAAAAGAAAGTGTATGTATCTCACACGTACACCACCACACTAGGCCCCAATTACTATTGTTTGTACCCCTAAAAGGATGGTTGAGCAGTAGGAGGAGGAGTATGGAACAGGCAGCACCCTCAAATCTTCAGAAGTATGAGATGAACCCCAAAAACTTGGAAAGGTGGATCTCACACGTACCGACACAGACTATCACGCAATTTAATTGATCCCCAAAGGTTTTAATTGAATAGCGGAATAGAAAATATGATCAAAAAGAAAGTGTATGTATCTCACACGTACACCACCACACTAGGCCCCAATTACTATTGTTTGTACCCCTAAAAGGATGGTTGAGGAGTAGGAGGAGGAGTATGGAACAGGCAGCACCCTCAAATCTTCAGAAGTATGAGATGAACCCCAAAAACTTGGAAAGGTGGATCTCACACGTACCGACACAGACTATCACGCAATTTAATTGATCCCCAAAGGTTTTAATTGAATAGCGGAATAGAAAATATGATCAAAAAGAAAGTGTATGTATCTCACACGTATACCACCACACTAGGCCCCAATTACTATTGTTTGTACCCCTAAAAGGATGGTTGAGGAGTAGGAGGAGGAGTATGGAACAGGCAGCACCCTCAAATCTTCAGAAGTATGAGATGAACCCCAAAAACTTGGAAAGGTGGATCTCACATGTACCGACACAGACTATCACGCAATTTAATTGATCCCCAAAGGTTTTAATTGAATAGCGGAATAGAAAATATGATCAAAAAGAAAGTGTATGCATCTCACACGTACACCACCACACTAGGCCCCAATTACTATTGTTTGTACCCCTAAAAGGATGGTTGAGCAGTAGGAGGAGGAGTATGGAACAGGCAGCACCCTCAAATCTTCAGAAGTATGAGATGAACCCCAAAAACTTGGAAAGGTGGATCTCACACGTACCGACACAGACTATCACGCAATTTAATTGATCCCCAAAGGTTTTAATTGAATAGCGGAATAGAAAATATGATCAAAAAGAAAGTGTATGTATCTCACACGTACACCACCACACTAGGCCCCAATTACTATTGTTTGTACCCCTAAAAGGATGGTTGAGCAGTAGGAGGAGGAGTATGGAACAGGCAGCACCCTCAAATCTTCAGAAGTATGAGATGAACCCCAAAAACTTGGAAAGGTGGATCTCACACGTACCGACACAGACTATCACGCAATTTAATTGATCCCCAAAGGTTTTAATTGAATAGCGGAATAGAAAATATGATCAAAAAGAAAGTGTATGTATCTCACACGTACACCACCACACTAGGCCCCAATTACTATTGTTTGTACCCCTAAAAGGATGGTTGAGGAGTAGGAGGAGGAGTATGGAACAGGCAGCACCCTCAAATCTTCAGAAGTATGAGATGAACCCCAAAAACTTGGAAAGGTGGATCTCACACGTACCGACACAGACTATCACGCAATTTAATTGATCCCCAAAGGTTTTAATTGAATAGCGGAATAGAAAATATGATCAAAAAGAAAGTGTATGTATCTCACACGTACACCACCACACTAGGCCCCAATTACTATTGTTTGTACCCCTAAAAGGATGGTTGAGCAGTAGGAGGAGGAGTATGGAACAGGCAGCACCCTCAAATCTTCAGAAGTATGAGATGAACCCCAAAAACTTGGAAAGGTGGATCTCACACGTACCGACACAGACTATCACGCAATTTAATTGATCCTCAAAGGTTTTAATTGAATAGCGGAATAGAAAATATGATCAAAAAGAAAGTGTATGTATCTCACACGTACACCACCACACTAGGCCCCAATTACTATTGTTTGTACCCCTAAAAGGATGGTTGAGGAGTAGGAGGTGGAGTATGGAACAGGCAGCACCCTCAAATCTTCAGAAGTATGAGATGAACCCCAAAAACTTGGAAAGGTGGATCTCACACGTACCGACACAGACTATCACGCAATTTAATTGATCCCCAAAGGTTTTAATTGAATAGCGGAATAGAAAATATGATCAAAAAGAAAGTGTATGTATCTCACACGTACACCACCACACTAGGCCCCAATTACTATTGTTTGTACCCCTAAAAGGATGGTTGAGCAGTAGGAGGAGGAGTATGGAACAGGCAGCACCCTCAAATCTTCAGAAGTATGAGATGAACCCCAAAAACTTGGAAAGGTGGATCTCACACGTACCGACACAGACTATCACGCAATTTAATTGATCCCCAAAGGTTTTAATTGAATAGCGGAATAGAAAATATGATCAAAAAGAAAGTGTATGTATCTCACACGTACACCACCACACTAGGCCCCAATTACTATTGTTTGTACCCCTAAAAGGATGGTTGAGGAGTAGGAGGAGGAGTATGGAACAGGCAGCACCCTCAAATCTTCAGAAGTATGAGATGAACCCCAAAAACTTGGAAAGGTGGATCTCACACGTACCGACACAGACTATCACGCAATTTAATTGATCCCCAAAGGTTTTAATTGAATAGCGGAATAGAAAATATGATCAAAAAGAAAGTGTATGTATCTCACACGTACACCACCACACTAGGCCCCAATTACTATTGTTTGTACCCCTAAAAGGATGGTTGAGGAGTAGGAGGAGGAGTATGGAACAGGCAGCACCCTCAAATCTTCAGAAGTATGAGATGAACCCCAAAAACTTGGAAAGGTGGATCTCACACGTACCGACACAGACTATCACGCAATTTAATTGATCCCCAAAGGTTTTAATTGAATAGCGGAATAGAAAATATGATCAAAAAGAAAGTGTATGTATCTCACACGTACACCACCACACTAGGCCCCAATTACTATTGTTTGTACCCCTAAAAGGATGGTTGAGCAGTAGGAGGAGGAGTATGGAACAGGCAGCACCCTCAAATCTTCAGAAGTATGAGATGAACCCCAAAAACTTGGAAAGGTGGATCTCACACGTACCGACACAGACTATCACGCAATTTAATTGATCCCCAAAGGTTTTAATTGAATAGCGGAATAGAAAATATGATCAAAAAGAAAGTGTATGTATCTCACACGTACACCACCACACTAGGCCCCAATTACTATTGTTTGTACCCCTAAAAGGATGGTTGAGGAGTAGGAGGAGGAGTATGGAACAGGCAGCACCCTCAAATCTTCAGAAGTATGAGATGAACCCCAAAAACTTGGAAAGGTGGATCTCACACGTACCGACACAGACTATCACGCAATTTAATTGATCCCCAAAGGTTTTAATTGAATAGCGGAATAGAAAATATGATCAAAAAGAAAGTGTATGTATCTCACACGTACACCACCACACTAGGCCCCAATTACTATTGTTTGTACCCCTAAAAGGATGGTTGAGCAGTAGGAGGAGGAGTATGGAACAGGCAGCACCCTCAAATCTTCAGAAGTATGAGATGAACCCCAAAAACTTGGAAAGGTGGATCTCACACGTACCGACACAGACTATCACGCAATTTAATTGATCCCCAAAGGTTTTAATTGAATAGCGGAATAGAAAATATGATCAAAAAGAAAGTGTATGTATCTCACACGTACACCACCACACTAGGCCCCAATTACTATTGTTTGTACCTCTAAAAGGATGGTTGAGGAGTAGGAGGAGGAGTATGGAACAGGCAGCACCCTCAAATCTTCAGAAGTATGAGATGAACCCCAAAAACTTGGAAAGGTGGATCTCACACGTACCGACACAGACTATCACGCAATTTAATTGATCCCCAAAGGTTTTAATTGAATAGCGGAATAGAAAATATGATCAAAAAGAAAGTGTATGTATCTCACACGTACACCACCACACTAGGCCCCAATTACTATTGTTTGTACCCCTAAAAGGATGGTTGAGCAGTAGGAGGAGGAGTATGGAACAGGCAGCACCCTCAAATCTTCAGAAGTATGAGATGAACCCCAAAAACTTGGAAAGGTGGATCTCACACGTACCGACACAGACTATCACGCAATTTAATTGATCCCCAAAGGTTTTAATTGAATAGCGGAATAGAAAATATGACCAAAAAGAAAGTGTATGTATCTCACACGTACACCACCACACTAGGCCCCAATTACTATTGTTTGTACCCCTAAAAGGATGGTTGAGGAGTAGGAGGAGGAGTATGGAACAGGCAGCACCCTCAAATCTTCAGAAGTATGAGATGAACCCCAAAAACTTGGAAAGGTGGATCTCACACGTACCGACACAGACTATCACGCAATTTAATTGATCCCCAAAGGTTTTAATTGAATAGCGGAATAGAAAATATGATCAAAAAGAAAGTGTATGTATCTCACACGTACACCACCACACTAGGCCCCAATTACTATTGTTTGTACCCCTAAAAGGATGGTTGAGCAGTAGGAGGAGGAGTATGGAACAGGCAGCACCCTCAAATCTTCAGAAGTATGAGATGAACCCCAAAAACTTGGAAAGGTGGATCTCACACGTACCGACACAGACTATCACGCAATTTAATTGATCCCCAAAGGTTTTAATTGAATAGCGGAATAGAAAATATGATCAAAAAGAAAGTGTATGTATCTCACACGTACACCACCACACTAGGCCCCAATTACTATTGTTTGTACCCCTAAAAGGATGGTTGAGGAGTAGGAGGAGGAGTATGGAACAGGCAGCACCCTCAAATCTTCAGAAGTATGAGATGAACCCCAAAAACTTGGAAAGGTGGATCTCACACGTACCGACACAGACTATCACGCAATTTAATTGATCCCCAAAGGTTTTAATTGAATAGCGGAATAGAAAATATGATCAAAAAGAAAGTGTATGTATCTCACACGTACACCACCACACTAGGCCCCAATTACTATTGTTTGTACCCCTAAAAGGATGGTTGAGGAGTAGGAGGAGGAGTATGGAACAGGCAGCACCCTCAAATCTTCAGAAGTATGAGATGAACCCCAAAAACTTGGAAAGGTGGATCTCACACGTACCGACACAGACTATCACGCAATTTAATTGATCCCCAAAGGTTTTAATTGAATAGCGGAATAGACAATATGATCAAAAAGAAAGTGTATGTATCTCACACGTACACCACCACACTAGGCCCCAATTACTATTGTTTGTACCCCTAAAAGGATGGTTGAGGAGTAGGAGGAGGAGTATGGAACAGGCAGCACCCTCAAATCTTCAGAAGTATGAGATGAACCCCAAAAACTTGGAAAGGTGGATCTCACACGTACCGACACAGACTATCACACAATTTAATTGATCCCCAAAGGTTTTAATTGAATAGCGGAATAGAAAATATGATCAAAAAGAAAGTGTATGTATCTCACACGTACACCACCACACTAGGCCCCAATTACTATTGTTTGTACCCCTAAAAGGATGGTTGAGGAGTAGGAGGAGGAGTATGGAACAGGCAGCACCCTCAAATCTTCAGAAGTATGAGATGAACCCCAAAAACTTGGAAAGGTGGATCTCACACGTACCGACACAGACTATCACGCAATTTAATTGATCCCCAAAGGTTTTAATTGAATAGCGGAATAGAAAATATGATCAAAAAGAAAGTGTATGTATCTCACACGTACACCACCACACTAGGCCCCAATTACTATTGTTTGTACCCCTAAAAGGATGGTTGAGGAGTAGGAGGAGGAGTATGGAACAGGCAGCACCCTCAAATCTTCAGAAGTATGAGATGAACCCCAAAAACTTGGAAAGGTGGATCTCACACGTACCGACACAGACTATCACGCAATTTAATTGATCCCCAAAGGTTTTAATTGAATAGCGGAATAGAAAATATGATCAAAAAGAAAGTGTATGTATCTCACACGTACACCACCACACTAGGCCCCAATTACTATTGTTTGTACCCCTAAAAGGATGGTTGAGCAGTAGGAGGAGGAGTATGGAACAGGCAGCACCCTCAAATCTTCAGAAGTATGAGATGAACCCCAAAAACTTGGAAAGGTGGATCTCACACGTACCGACACAGACTATCACGCAATTTAATTGATCCTCAAAGGTTTTAATTGAATAGCGGAATAGAAAATATGATCAAAAAGAAAGTGTATGTATCTCACACGTACACCACCACACTAGGCCCCAATTACTATTGTTTGTACCCCTAAAAGGATGGTTGAGGAGTAGGAGGTGGAGTATGGAACAGGCAGCACCCTCAAATCTTCAGAAGTATGAGATGAACCCCAAAAACTTGGAAAGGTGGATCTCACACGTACCGACACAGACTATCACGCAATTTAATTGATCCCCAAAGGTTTTAATTGAATAGCGGAATAGAAAATATGATCAAAAAGAAAGTGTATGTATCTCACACGTACACCACCACACTAGGCCCCAATTACTATTGTTTGTACCCCTAAAAGGATGGTTGAGCAGTAGGAGGAGGAGTATGGAACAGGCAGCACCCTCAAATCTTCAGAAGTATGAGATGAACCCCAAAAACTTGGAAAGGTGGATCTCACACGTACCGACACAGACTATCACGCAATTTAATTGATCCCCAAAGGTTTTAATTGAATAGCGGAATAGAAAATATGATCAAAAAGAAAGTGTATGTATCTCACACGTACACCACCACACTAGGCCCCAATTACTATTGTTTGTACCCCTAAAAGGATGGTTGAGGAGTAGGAGGAGGAGTATGGAACAGGCAGCACCCTCAAATCTTCAGAAGTATGAGATGAACCCCAAAAACTTGGAAAGGTGGATCTCACACGTACCGACACAGACTATCACGCAATTTAATTGATCCCCAAAGGTTTTAATTGAATAGCGGAATAGAAAATATGATCAAAAAGAAAGTGTATGTATCTCACACGTACACCACCACACTAGGCCCCAATTACTATTGTTTGTACCCCTAAAAGGATGGTTGAGGAGTAGGAGGAGGAGTATGGAACAGGCAGCACCCTCAAATCTTCAGAAGTATGAGATGAACCCCAAAAACTTGGAAAGGTGGATCTCACACGTACCGACACAGACTATCACGCAATTTAATTGATCCCCAAAGGTTTTAATTGAATAGCGGAATAGAAAATATGATCAAAAAGAAAGTGTATGTATCTCACACGTACACCACCACACTAGGCCCCAATTACTATTGTTTGTACCCCTAAAAGGATGGTTGAGCAGTAGGAGGAGGAGTATGGAACAGGCAGCACCCTCAAATCTTCAGAAGTATGAGATGAACCCCAAAAACTTGGAAAGGTGGATCTCACACGTACCGACACAGACTATCACGCAATTTAATTGATCCCCAAAGGTTTTAATTGAATAGCGGAATAGAAAATATGATCAAAAAGAAAGTGTATGTATCTCACACGTACACCACCACACTAGGCCCCAATTACTATTGTTTGTACCCCTAAAAGGATGGTTGAGGAGTAGGAGGAGGAGTATGGAACAGGCAGCACCCTCAAATCTTCAGAAGTATGAGATGAACCCCAAAAACTTGGAAAGGTGGATCTCACACGTACCGACACAGACTATCACGCAATTTAATTGATCCCCAAAGGTTTTAATTGAATAGCGGAATAGAAAATATGATCAAAAAGAAAGTGTATGTATCTCACACGTACACCACCACACTAGGCCCCAATTACTATTGTTTGTACCCCTAAAAGGATGGTTGAGCAGTAGGAGGAGGAGTATGGAACAGGCAGCACCCTCAAATCTTCAGAAGTATGAGATGAACCCCAAAAACTTGGAAAGGTGGATCTCACACGTACCGACACAGACTATCACGCAATTTAATTGATCCCCAAAGGTTTTAATTGAATAGCGGAATAGAAAATATGATCAAAAAGAAAGTGTATGTATCTCACACGTACACCACCACACTAGGCCCCAATTACTATTGTTTGTACCCCTAAAAGGATGGTTGAGGAGTAGGAGGAGGAGTATGGAACAGGCAGCACCCTCAAATCTTCAGAAGTATGAGATGAACCCCAAAAACTTGGAAAGGTGGATCTCACACGTACCGACACAGACTATCACGCAATTTAATTGATCCCCAAAGGTTTTAATTGAATAGCGGAATAGAAAATATGATCAAAAAGAAAGTGTATGTATCTCACACGTACACCACCACACTAGGCCCCAATTACTATTGTTTGTACCCCTAAAAGGATGGTTGAGCAGTAGGAAGAGGAGTATGGAACAGGCAGCACCCTCAAATCTTCAGAAGTATGAGATGAACCCCAAAAACTTGGAAAGGTGGATCTCACACGTACCAACACAGACTATCACGCAATTTAATTGATCCCCAAAGGTTTTAATTGAATAGCGGAATAGAAAATATGATCAAAAAGAAAGTGTATGTATCTCACACGTACACCACCACACTAGGCCCCAATTACTATTGTTTGTACCCCTAAAAGGATGGTTGAGCAGTAGGAGGAGGAGTATGGAACAGGCAGCACCCTCAAATCTTCAGAAGTATGAGATGAACCCCAAAAACTTGGAAAGGTGGATCTCACACGTACCGACACAGACTATCACGCAATTTAATTGATCCCCAAAGGTTTTAATTGAATAGCGGAATAGAAAATATGATCAAAAAGAAAGTGTATGTATCTCACACGTACACCACCACACTAGGCCCCAATTACTATTGTTTGTACCCCTAAAAGGATGGTTGAGGAGTAGGAGGAGGAGTATGGAACAGGCAGCACCCTCAAATCTTCAGAAGTATGAGATGAACCCCAAAAACTTGGAAAGGTGGATCTCACACGTACCGACACAGACTATCACGCAATTTAATTGATCCCCAAAGGTTTTAATTGAATAGCGGAATAGAAAATATGATCAAAAAGAAAGTGTATGTATCTCACACGTACACCACCACACTAGGCCCCAATTACTATTGTTTGTACCCCTAAAAGGATGGTTGAGGAGTAGGAGGAGGAGTATGGAACAGGCAGCACCCTCAAATCTTCAGAAGTATGAGATGAACCCCAAAAACTTGGAAAGGTGGATCTCACACGTACCGACACAGACTATCACGCAATTTAATTGATCCCCAAAGGTTTTAATTGAATAGCGGAATAGACAATATGATCAAAAAGAAAGTGTATGTATCTCACACGTACACCACCACACTAGGCCCCAATTACTATTGTTTGTACCCCTAAAAGGATGGTTGAGGAGTAGGAGGAGGAGTATGGAACAGGCAGCACCCTCAAATCTTCAGAAGTATGAGATGAACCCCAAAAACTTGGAAAGGTGGATCTCACACGTACCGACACAGACTATCACGCAATTTAATTGATCCCCAAAGGTTTTAATTGAATAGCGGAATAGAAAATATGATCAAAAAGAAAGTGTATGTATCTCACACGTACACCACCACACTAGGCCCCAATTACTATTGTTTGTACCCCTAAAAGGATGGTTGAGCAGTAGGAGGAGGAGTATGGAACAGGCAGCACCCTCAAATCTTCAGAAGTATGAGATGAACCCCAAAAACTTGGAAAGGTGGATCTCACACGTACCGACACAGACTATCACGCAATTTAATTGATCCCCAAAGGTTTTAATTGAATAGCGGAATAGAAAATATGATCAAAAAGAAAGTGTATGTATCTCACACGTACACCACCACACTAGGCCCCAATTACTATTGTTTGTACCCCTAAAAGGATGGTTGAGCAGTAGGAGGAGGAGTATGGAACAGGCAGCACCCTCAAATCTTCAGAAGTATGAGATGAACCCCAAAAACTTGGAAAGGTGGATCTCACACGTACCGACACAGACTATCACGCAATTTAATTGATCCCCAAAGGTTTTAATTGAATAGCGGAATAGAAAATATGATCAAAAAGAAAGTGTATGTATCTCACACGTACACCACCACACTAGGCCCCAATTACTATTGTTTGTACCCCTAAAAGGATGGTTGAGGAGTAGGAGGAGGAGTATGGAACAGGCAGCACCCTCAAATCTTCAGAAGTATGAGATGAACCCCAAAAACTTGGAAAGGTGGATCTCACACGTACCGACACAGACTATCACGCAATTTAATTGATCCCCAAAGGTTTTAATTGAATAGCGGAATAGAAAATATGATCAAAAAGAAAGTGTATGTATCTCACACGTACACCACCACACTAGGCCCCAATTACTATTGTTTGTACCCCTAAAAGGATGGTTGAGCAGTAGGAGGAGGAGTATGGAACAGGCAGCACCCTCAAATCTTCAGAAGTATGAGATGAACCCCAAAAACTTGGAAAGGTGGATCTCACACGTACCGACACAGACTATCACGCAATTTAATTGATCCCCAAAGGTTTTAATTGAATAGCGGAATAGAAAATATGATCAAAAAGAAAGTGTATGTATCTCACACGTACACCACCACACTAGGCCCCAATTACTATTGTTTGTACCCCTAAAAGGATGGTTGAGGAGTAGGAGGAGGAGTATGGAACAGGCAGCACCCTCAAATCTTCAGAAGTATGAGATGAACCCCAAAAACTTGGAAAGGTGGATCTCACACGTACCGACACAGACTATCACGCAATTTAATTGATCCCCAAAGGTTTTAATTGAATAGCGGAATAGAAAATATGATCAAAAAGAAAGTGTATGTATCTCACACGTACACCACCACACTAGGCCCCAATTACTATTGTTTGTACCCCTAAAAGGATGGTTGAGCAGTAGGAGGAGGAGTATGGAACAGGCAGCACCCTCAAATCTTCAGAAGTATGAGATGAACCCCAAAAACTTGGAAAGGTGGATCTCACACGTACCGACACAGACTATCACGCAATTTAATTGATCCCCAAAGGTTTTAATTGAATAGCGGAATAGAAAATATGATCAAAAAGAAAGTGTATGTATCTCACACGTACACCACCACACTAGGCCCCAATTACTATTGTTTGTACCTCTAAAAGGATGGTTGAGGAGTAGGAGGAGGAGTATGGAACAGGCAGCACCCTCAAATCTTCAGAAGTATGAGATGAACCCCAAAAACTTGGAAAGGTGGATCTCACACGTACCGACACAGACTATCACGCAATTTAATTGATCCCCAAAGGTTTTAATTGAATAGCGGAATAGAAAATATGATCAAAAAGAAAGTGTATGTATCTCACACGTACACCACCACACTAGGCCCCAATTACTATTGTTTGTACCCCTAAAAGGATGGTTGAGCAGTAGGAGGAGGAGTATGGAACAGGCAGCACCCTCAAATCTTCAGAAGTATGAGATGAACCCCAAAAACTTGGAAAGGTGGATCTCACACGTACCGACACAGACTATCACGCAATTTAATTGATCCCCAAAGGTTTTAATTGAATAGCGGAATAGAAAATATGATCAAAAAGAAAGTGTATGTATCTCACACGTACACCACCACACTAGGCCCCAATTACTATTGTTTGTACCCCTAAAAGGATGGTTGAGGAGTAGGAGGAGGAGTATGGAACAGGCAGCACCCTCAAATCTTCAGAAGTATGAGATGAACCCCAAAAACTTGGAAAGGTGGATCTCACACGTACCGACACAGACTATCACGCAATTTAATTGATCCCCAAAGGTTTTAATTGAATAGCGGAATAGAAAATATGATCAAAAAGAAAGTGTATGTATCTCACACGTACACCACCACACTAGGCCCCAATTACTATTGTTTGTACCCCTAAAAGGATGGTTGAGCAGTAGGAGGAGGAGTATGGAACAGGCAGCACCCTCAAATCTTCAGAAGTATGAGATGAACCCCAAAAACTTGGAAAGGTGGATCTCACACGTACCGACACAGACTATCACGCAATTTAATTGATCCCCAAAGGTTTTAATTGAATAGCGGAATAGAAAATATGATCAAAAAGAAAGTGTATGTATCTCACACGTACACCACCACACTAGGCCCCAATTACTATTGTTTGTACCCCTAAAAGGATGGTTGAGGAGTAGGAGGAGGAGTATGGAACAGGCAGCACCCTCAAATCTTCAGAAGTATGAGATGAACCCCAAAAACTTGGAAAGGTGGATCTCACACGTACCGACACAGACTATCACGCAATTTAATTGATCCCCAAAGGTTTTAATTGAATAGCGGAATAGAAAATATGATCAAAAAGAAAGTGTATGTATCTCACACGTACACCACCACACTAGGCCCCAATTACTATTGTTTGTACCCCTAAAAGGATGGTTGAGGAGTAGGAGGAGGAGTATGGAACAGGCAGCACCCTCAAATCTTCAGAAGTATGAGATGAACCCCAAAAACTTGGAAAGGTGGATCTCACACGTACCGACACAGACTATCACGCAATTTAATTGATCCCCAAAGGTTTTAATTGAATAGCGGAATAGACAATATGATCAAAAAGAAAGTGTATGTATCTCACACGTACACCACCACACTAGGCCCCAATTACTATTGTTTGTACCCCTAAAAGGATGGTTGAGGAGTAGGAGGAGGAGTATGGAACAGGCAGCACCCTCAAATCTTCAGAAGTATGAGATGAACCCCAAAAACTTGGAAAGGTGGATCTCACACGTACCGACACAGACTATCACACAATTTAATTGATCCCCAAAGGTTTTAATTGAATAGCGGAATAGAAAATATGATCAAAAAGAAAGTGTATGTATCTCACACGTACACCACCACACTAGGCCCCAATTACTATTGTTTGTACCCCTAAAAGGATGGTTGAGGAGTAGGAGGAGGAGTATGGAACAGGCAGCACCCTCAAATCTTCAGAAGTATGAGATGAACCCCAAAAACTTGGAAAGGTGGATCTCACACGTACCGACACAGACTATCACGCAATTTAATTGATCCCCAAAGGTTTTAATTGAATAGCGGAATAGAAAATATGATCAAAAAGAAAGTGTATGTATCTCACACGTACACCACCACACTAGGCCCCAATTACTATTGTTTGTACCCCTAAAAGGATGGTTGAGGAGTAGGAGGAGGAGTATGGAACAGGCAGCACCCTCAAATCTTCAGAAGTATGAGATGAACCCCAAAAACTTGGAAAGGTGGATCTCACACGTACCGACACAGACTATCACGCAATTTAATTGATCCCCAAAGGTTTTAATTGAATAGCGGAATAGAAAATATGATCAAAAAGAAAGTGTATGTATCTCACACGTACACCACCACACTAGGCCCCAATTACTATTGTTTGTACCCCTAAAAGGATGGTTGAGCAGTAGGAGGAGGAGTATGGAACAGGCAGCACCCTCAAATCTTCAGAAGTATGAGATGAACCCCAAAAACTTGGAAAGGTGGATCTCACACGTACCGACACAGACTATCACGCAATTTAATTGATCCTCAAAGGTTTTAATTGAATAGCGGAATAGAAAATATGATCAAAAAGAAAGTGTATGTATCTCACACGTACACCACCACACTAGGCCCCAATTACTATTGTTTGTACCCCTAAAAGGATGGTTGAGGAGTAGGAGGTGGAGTATGGAACAGGCAGCACCCTCAAATCTTCAGAAGTATGAGATGAACCCCAAAAACTTGGAAAGGTGGATCTCACACGTACCGACACAGACTATCACGCAATTTAATTGATCCCCAAAGGTTTTAATTGAATAGCGGAATAGAAAATATGATCAAAAAGAAAGTGTATGTATCTCACACGTACACCACCACACTAGGCCCCAATTACTATTGTTTGTACCCCTAAAAGGATGGTTGAGCAGTAGGAGGAGGAGTATGGAACAGGCAGCACCCTCAAATCTTCAGAAGTATGAGATGAACCCCAAAAACTTGGAAAGGTGGATCTCACACGTACCGACACAGACTATCACGCAATTTAATTGATCCCCAAAGGTTTTAATTGAATAGCGGAATAGAAAATATGATCAAAAAGAAAGTGTATGTATCTCACACGTACACCACCACACTAGGCCCCAATTACTATTGTTTGTACCCCTAAAAGGATGGTTGAGGAGTAGGAGGAGGAGTATGGAACAGGCAGCACCCTCAAATCTTCAGAAGTATGAGATGAACCCCAAAAACTTGGAAAGGTGGATCTCACACGTACCGACACAGACTATCACGCAATTTAATTGATCCCCAAAGGTTTTAATTGAATAGCGGAATAGAAAATATGATCAAAAAGAAAGTGTATGTATCTCACACGTACACCACCACACTAGGCCCCAATTACTATTGTTTGTACCCCTAAAAGGATGGTTGAGGAGTAGGAGGAGGAGTATGGAACAGGCAGCACCCTCAAATCTTCAGAAGTATGAGATGAACCCCAAAAACTTGGAAAGGTGGATCTCACACGTACCGACACAGACTATCACGCAATTTAATTGATCCCCAAAGGTTTTAATTGAATAGCGGAATAGAAAATATGATCAAAAAGAAAGTGTATGTATCTCACACGTACACCACCACACTAGGCCCCAATTACTATTGTTTGTACCCCTAAAAGGATGGTTGAGCAGTAGGAGGAGGAGTATGGAACAGGCAGCACCCTCAAATCTTCAGAAGTATGAGATGAACCCCAAAAACTTGGAAAGGTGGATCTCACACGTACCGACACAGACTATCACGCAATTTAATTGATCCCCAAAGGTTTTAATTGAATAGCGGAATAGAAAATATGATCAAAAAGAAAGTGTATGTATCTCACACGTACACCACCACACTAGGCCCCAATTACTATTGTTTGTACCCCTAAAAGGATGGTTGAGGAGTAGGAGGAGGAGTATGGAACAGGCAGCACCCTCAAATCTTCAGAAGTATGAGATGAACCCCAAAAACTTGGAAAGGTGGATCTCACACGTACCGACACAGACTATCACGCAATTTAATTGATCCCCAAAGGTTTTAATTGAATAGCGGAATAGAAAATATGATCAAAAAGAAAGTGTATGTATCTCACACGTACACCACCACACTAGGCCCCAATTACTATTGTTTGTACCCCTAAAAGGATGGTTGAGGAGTAGGAGGAGGAGTATGGAACAGGCAGCACCCTCAAATCTTCAGAAGTATGAGATGAACCCCAAAAACTTGGAAAGGTGGATCTCACACGTACCGACACAGACTATCACGCAATTTAATTGATCCCCAAAGGTTTTAATTGAATAGCGGAATAGACAATATGATCAAAAAGAAAGTGTATGTATCTCACACGTACACCACCACACTAGGCCCCAATTACTATTGTTTGTACCCCTAAAAGGATGGTTGAGGAGTAGGAGGAGGAGTATGGAACAGGCAGCACCCTCAAATCTTCAGAAGTATGAGATGAACCCCAAAAACTTGGAAAGGTGGATCTCACACGTACCGACACAGACTATCACACAATTTAATTGATCCCCAAAGGTTTTAATTGAATAGCGGAATAGAAAATATGATCAAAAAGAAAGTGTATGTATCTCACACGTACACCACCACACTAGGCCCCAATTACTATTGTTTGTACCCCTAAAAGGATGGTTGAGGAGTAGGAGGAGGAGTATGGAACAGGCAGCACCCTCAAATCTTCAGAAGTATGAGATGAACCCCAAAAACTTGGAAAGGTGGATCTCACACGTACCGACACAGACTATCACGCAATTTAATTGATCCCCAAAGGTTTTAATTGAATAGCGGAATAGAAAATATGATCAAAAAGAAAGTGTATGTATCTCACACGTACACCACCACACTAGGCCCCAATTACTATTGTTTGTACCCCTAAAAGGATGGTTGAGGAGTAGGAGGAGGAGTATGGAACAGGCAGCACCCTCAAATCTTCAGAAGTATGAGATGAACCCCAAAAACTTGGAAAGGTGGATCTCACACGTACCGACACAGACTATCACGCAATTTAATTGATCCCCAAAGGTTTTAATTGAATAGCGGAATAGAAAATATGATCAAAAAGAAAGTGTATGTATCTCACACGTACACCACCACACTAGGCCCCAATTACTATTGTTTGTACCCCTAAAAGGATGGTTGAGCAGTAGGAGGAGGAGTATGGAACAGGCAGCACCCTCAAATCTTCAGAAGTATGAGATGAACCCCAAAAACTTGGAAAGGTGGATCTCACACGTACCGACACAGACTATCACGCAATTTAATTGATCCTCAAAGGTTTTAATTGAATAGCGGAATAGAAAATATGATCAAAAAGAAAGTGTATGTATCTCACACGTACACCACCACACTAGGCCCCAATTACTATTGTTTGTACCCCTAAAAGGATGGTTGAGGAGTAGGAGGTGGAGTATGGAACAGGCAGCACCCTCAAATCTTCAGAAGTATGAGATGAACCCCAAAAACTTGGAAAGGTGGATCTCACACGTACCGACACAGACTATCACGCAATTTAATTGATCCCCAAAGGTTTTAATTGAATAGCGGAATAGAAAATATGATCAAAAAGAAAGTGTATGTATCTCACACGTACACCACCACACTAGGCCCCAATTACTATTGTTTGTACCCCTAAAAGGATGGTTGAGCAGTAGGAGGAGGAGTATGGAACAGGCAGCACCCTCAAATCTTCAGAAGTATGAGATGAACCCCAAAAACTTGGAAAGGTGGATCTCACACGTACCGACACAGACTATCACGCAATTTAATTGATCCCCAAAGGTTTTAATTGAATAGCGGAATAGAAAATATGATCAAAAAGAAAGTGTATGTATCTCACACGTACACCACCACACTAGGCCCCAATTACTATTGTTTGTACCCCTAAAAGGATGGTTGAGGAGTAGGAGGAGGAGTATGGAACAGGCAGCACCCTCAAATCTTCAGAAGTATGAGATGAACCCCAAAAACTTGGAAAGGTGGATCTCACACGTACCGACACAGACTATCACGCAATTTAATTGATCCCCAAAGGTTTTAATTGAATAGCGGAATAGAAAATATGATCAAAAAGAAAGTGTATGTATCTCACACGTACACCACCACACTAGGCCCCAATTACTATTGTTTGTACCCCTAAAAGGATGGTTGAGGAGTAGGAGGAGGAGTATGGAACAGGCAGCACCCTCAAATCTTCAGAAGTATGAGATGAACCCCAAAAACTTGGAAAGGTGGATCTCACACGTACCGACACAGACTATCACGCAATTTAATTGATCCCCAAAGGTTTTAATTGAATAGCGGAATAGAAAATATGATCAAAAAGAAAGTGTATGTATCTCACACGTACACCACCACACTAGGCCCCAATTACTATTGTTTGTACCCCTAAAAGGATGGTTGAGCAGTAGGAGGAGGAGTATGGAACAGGCAGCACCCTCAAATCTTCAGAAGTATGAGATGAACCCCAAAAACTTGGAAAGGTGGATCTCACACGTACCGACACAGACTATCACGCAATTTAATTGATCCCCAAAGGTTTTAATTGAATAGCGGAATAGAAAATATGATCAAAAAGAAAGTGTATGTATCTCACACGTACACCAGCACACTAGGCCCCAATTACTATTGTTTGTACCCCTAAAAGGATGGTTGAGGAGTAGGAGGAGGAGTATGGAACAGGCAGCACCCTCAAATCTTCAGAAGTATGAGATGAACCCCAAAAACTTGGAAAGGTGGATCTCACACGTACCGACACAGACTATCACGCAATTTAATTGATCCCCAAAGGTTTTAATTGAATAGCGGAATAGAAAATATGATCAAAAAGAAAGTGTATGTATCTCACACGTACACCACCACACTAGGCCCCAATTACTATTGTTTGTACCCCTAAAAGGATGGTTGAGCAGTAGGAGGAGGAGTATGGAACAGGCAGCACCCTCAAATCTTCAGAAGTATGAGATGAACCCCAAAAACTTGGAAAGGTGGATCTCACACGTACCGACACAGACTATCACGCAATTTAATTGATCCCCAAAGGTTTTAATTGAATAGCGGAATAGAAAATATGATCAAAAAGAAAGTGTATGTATCTCACACGTACACCACCACACTAGGCCCCAATTACTATTGTTTGTACCCCTAAAAGGATGGTTGAGGAGTAGGAGGAGGAGTATGGAACAGGCAGCACCCTCAAATCTTCAGAAGTATGAGATGAACCCCAAAAACTTGGAAAGGTGGATCTCACACGTACCGACACAGACTATCACGCAATTTAATTGATCCCCAAAGGTTTTAATTGAATAGCGGAATAGAAAATATGATCAAAAAGAAAGTGTATGTATCTCACACGTACACCACCACACTAGGCCCCAATTACTATTGTTTGTACCCCTAAAAGGATGGTTGAGCAGTAGGAGGAGGAGTATGGAACAGGCAGCACCCTCAAATCTTCAGAAGTATGAGATGAACCCCAAAAACTTGGAAAGGTGGATCTCACACGTACCGACACAGACTATCACGCAATTTAATTGATCCCCAAAGGTTTTAATTGAATAGCGGAATAGAAAATATGATCAAAAAGAAAGTGTATGTATCTCACACGTACACCACCACACTAGGCCCCAATTACTATTGTTTGTACCCCTAAAAGGATGGTTGAGCAGTAGGAGGAGGAGTATGGAACAGGCAGCACCCTCAAATCTTCAGAAGTATGAGATGAACCCCAAAAACTTGGAAAGGTGGATCTCACACGTACCGACACAGACTATCACGCAATTTAATTGATCCCCAAAGGTTTTAATTGAATAGCGGAATAGAAAATATGATCAAAAAGAAAGTGTATGTATCTCACACGTACACCACCACACTAGGCCCCAATTACTATTGTTTGTACCCCTAAAAGGATGGTTGAGGAGTAGGAGGAGGAGTATGGAACAGGCAGCACCCTCAAATCTTCAGAAGTATGAGATGAACCCCAAAAACTTGGAAAGGTGGATCTCACACGTACCGACACAGACTATCACGCAATTTAATTGATCCCCAAAGGTTTTAATTGAATAGCGGAATAGAAAATATGATCAAAAAGAAAGTGTATGTATCTCACACGTACACCACCACACTAGGCCCCAATTACTATTGTTTGTACCCCTAAAAGGATGGTTGAGGAGTAGGAGGAGGAGTATGGAACAGGCAGCACCCTCAAATCTTCAGAAGTATGAGATGAACCCCAAAAACTTGGAAAGGTGGATCTCACACGTACCGACACAGACTATCACGCAATTTAATTGATCCCCAAAGGTTTTAATTGAATAGCGGAATAGAAAATATGATCAAAAAGAAAGTGTATGTATCTCACACGTACACCACCACACTAGGCCCCAATTACTATTGTTTGTACCCCTAAAAGGATGGTTGAGCAGTAGGAGGAGGAGTATGGAACAGGCAGCACCCTCAAATCTTCAGAAGTATGAGATGAACCCCAAAAACTTGGAAAGGTGGATCTCACACGTACCGACACAGACTATCACGCAATTTAATTGATCCCCAAAGGTTTTAATTGAATAGCGGAATAGAAAATATGATCAAAAAGAAAGTGTATGTATCTCACACGTACACCACCACACTAGGCCCCAATTACTATTGTTTGTACCTCTAAAAGGATGGTTGAGGAGTAGGAGGAGGAGTATGGAACAGGCAGCACCCTCAAATCTTCAGAAGTATGAGATGAACCCCAAAAACTTGGAAAGGTGGATCTCACACGTACCGACACAGACTATCACACAATTTAATTGATCCCCAAAGGTTTTAATTGAATAGCGGAATAGAAAATATGATCAAAAAGAAAGTGTATGTATCTCACACGTACACCACCACACTAGGCCCCAATTACTATTGTTTGTACCCCTAAAAGGATGGTTGAGCAGTAGGAGGAGGAGTATGGAACAGGCAGCACCCTCAAATCTTCAGAAGTATGAGATGAACCCCAAAAACTTGGAAAGGTGGATCTCACACGTACCGACACAGACTATCACGCAATTTAATTGATCCCCAAAGGTTTTAATTGAATAGCGGAATAGAAAATATGATCAAAAAGAAAGTGTATGTATCTCACACGTACACCACCACACTAGGCCCCAATTACTATTGTTTGTACCCCTAAAAGGATGGTTGAGGAGTAGGAGGAGGAGTATGGAACAGGCAGCACCCTCAAATCTTCAGAAGTATGAGATGAACCCCAAAAACTTGGAAAGGTGGATCTCACACGTACCGACACAGACTATCACGCAATTTAATTGATCCCCAAAGGTTTTAATTGAATAGCGGAATAGAAAATATGATCAAAAAGAAAGTGTATGTATCTCACACGTACACCACCACACTAGGCCCCAATTACTATTGTTTGTACCCCTAAAAGGATGGTTGAGCAGTAGGAGGAGGAGTATGGAACAGGCAGCACCCTCAAATCTTCAGAAGTATGAGATGAACCCCAAAAACTTGGAAAGGTGGATCTCACACGTACCGACACAGACTATCACGCAATTTAATTGATCCCCAAAGGTTTTAATTGAATAGCGGAATAGAAAATATGATCAAAAAGAAAGTGTATGTATCTCACACGTACACCACCACACTAGGCCCCAATTACTATTGTTTGTACCCCTAAAAGGATGGTTGAGGAGTAGGAGGAGGAGTATGGAACAGGCAGCACCCTCAAATCTTCAGAAGTATGAGATGAACCCCAAAAACTTGGAAAGGTGGATCTCACACGTACTGACACAGACTATCACGCAATTTAATTGATCCCCAAAGGTTTTAATTGAATAGCGGAATAGAAAATATGATCAAAAAGAAAGTGTATGTATCTCACACGTACACCACCACACTAGGCCCCAATTACTATTGTTTGTACCCCTAAAAGGATGGTTGAGGAGTAGGAGGAGGAGTATGGAACAGGCAGCACCCTCAAATCTTCAGAAGTATGAGATGAACCCCAAAAACTTGGAAAGGTGGATCTCACACGTACCGACACAGACTATCACGCAATTTAATTGATCCCCAAAGGTTTTAATTGAATAGCGGAATAGACAATATGATCAAAAAGAAAGTGTATGTATCTCACACGTACACCACCACACTAGGCCCCAATTACTATTGTTTGTACCCCTAAAAGGATGGTTGAGGAGTAGGAGGAGGAGTATGGAACAGGCAGCACCCTCAAATCTTCAGAAGTATGAGATGAACCCCAAAAACTTGGAAAGGTGGATCTCACACGTACCGACACAGACTATCACACAATTTAATTGATCCCCAAAGGTTTTAATTGAATAGCGGAATAGAAAATATGATCAAAAAGAAAGTGTATGTATCTCACACGTACACCACCACACTAGGCCCCAATTACTATTGTTTGTACCCCTAAAAGGATGGTTGAGGAGTAGGAGGAGGAGTATGGAACAGGCAGCACCCTCAAATCTTCAGAAGTATGAGATGAACCCCAAAAACTTGGAAAGGTGGATCTCACACGTACCGACACAGACTATCACGCAATTTAATTGATCCCCAAAGGTTTTAATTGAATAGCGGAATAGAAAATATGATCAAAAAGAAAGTGTATGTATCTCACACGTACACCACCACACTAGGCCCCAATTACTATTGTTTGTACCCCTAAAAGGATGGTTGAGGAGTAGGAGGAGGAGTATGGAACAGGCAGCACCCTCAAATCTTCAGAAGTATGAGATGAACCCCAAAAACTTGGAAAGGTGGATCTCACACGTACCGACACAGACTATCACGCAATTTAATTGATCCCCAAAGGTTTTAATTGAATAGCGGAATAGAAAATATGATCAAAAAGAAAGTGTATGTATCTCACACGTACACCACCACACTAGGCCCCAATTACTATTGTTTGTACCCCTAAAAGGATGGTTGAGCAGTAGGAGGAGGAGTATGGAACAGGCAGCACCCTCAAATCTTCAGAAGTATGAGATGAACCCCAAAAACTTGGAAAGGTGGATCTCACACGTACCGACACAGACTATCACGCAATTTAATTGATCCTCAAAGGTTTTAATTGAATAGCGGAATAGAAAATATGATCAAAAAGAAAGTGTATGTATCTCACACGTACACCACCACACTAGGCCCCAATTACTATTGTTTGTACCCCTAAAAGGATGGTTGAGGAGTAGGAGGTGGAGTATGGAACAGGCAGCACCCTCAAATCTTCAGAAGTATGAGATGAACCCCAAAAACTTGGAAAGGTGGATCTCACACGTACCGACACAGACTATCACGCAATTTAATTGATCCCCAAAGGTTTTAATTGAATAGCGGAATAGAAAATATGATCAAAAAGAAAGTGTATGTATCTCACACGTACACCACCACACTAGGCCCCAATTACTATTGTTTGTACCCCTAAAAGGATGGTTGAGCAGTAGGAGGAGGAGTATGGAACAGGCAGCACCCTCAAATCTTCAGAAGTATGAGATGAACCCCAAAAACTTGGAAAGGTGGATCTCACACGTACCGACACAGACTATCACGCAATTTAATTGATCCCCAAAGGTTTTAATTGAATAGCGGAATAGAAAATATGATCAAAAAGAAAGTGTATGTATCTCACACGTACACCACCACACTAGGCCCCAATTACTATTGTTTGTACCCCTAAAAGGATGGTTGAGGAGTAGGAGGAGGAGTATGGAACAGGCAGCACCCTCAAATCTTCAGAAGTATGAGATGAACCCCAAAAACTTGGAAAGGTGGATCTCACACGTACCGACACAGACTATCACGCAATTTAATTGATCCCCAAAGGTTTTAATTGAATAGCGGAATAGAAAATATGATCAAAAAGAAAGTGTATGTATCTCACACGTACACCACCACACTAGGCCCCAATTACTATTGTTTGTACCCCTAAAAGGATGGTTGAGGAGTAGGAGGAGGAGTATGGAACAGGCAGCACCCTCAAATCTTCAGAAGTATGAGATGAACCCCAAAAACTTGGAAAGGTGGATCTCACACGTACCGACACAGACTATCACGCAATTTAATTGATCCCCAAAGGTTTTAATTGAATAGCGGAATAGAAAATATGATCAAAAAGAAAGTGTATGTATCTCACACGTACACCACCACACTAGGCCCCAATTACTATTGTTTGTACCCCTAAAAGGATGGTTGAGCAGTAGGAGGAGGAGTATGGAACAGGCAGCACCCTCAAATCTTCAGAAGTATGAGATGAACCCCAAAAACTTGGAAAGGTGGATCTCACACGTACCGACACAGACTATCACGCAATTTAATTGATCCCCAAAGGTTTTAATTGAATAGCGGAATAGAAAATATGATCAAAAAGAAAGTGTATGTATCTCACACGTACACCACCACACTAGGCCCCAATTACTATTGTTTGTACCCCTAAAAGGATGGTTGAGGAGTAGGAGGAGGAGTATGGAACAGGCAGCACCCTCAAATCTTCAGAAGTATGAGATGAACCCCAAAAACTTGGAAAGGTGGATCTCACACGTACCGACACAGACTATCACGCAATTTAATTGATCCCCAAAGGTTTTAATTGAATAGCGGAATAGAAAATATGATCAAAAAGAAAGTGTATGTATCTCACACGTACACCACCACACTAGGCCCCAATTACTATTGTTTGTACCCCTAAAAGGATGGTTGAGCAGTAGGAGGAGGAGTATGGAACAGGCAGCACCCTCAAATCTTCAGAAGTATGAGATGAACCCCAAAAACTTGGAAAGGTGGATCTCACACGTACCGACACAGACTATCACGCAATTTAATTGATCCCCAAAGGTTTTAATTGAATAGCGGAATAGAAAATATGATCAAAAAGAAAGTGTATGTATCTCACACGTACACCACCACACTAGGCCCCAATTACTATTGTTTGTACCCCTAAAAGGATGGTTGAGGAGTAGGAGGAGGAGTATGGAACAGGCAGCACCCTCAAATCTTCAGAAGTATGAGATGAACCCCAAAAACTTGGAAAGGTGGATCTCACACGTACCGACACAGACTATCACGCAATTTAATTGATCCCCAAAGGTTTTAATTGAATAGCGGAATAGAAAATATGATCAAAAAGAAAGTGTATGTATCTCACACGTACACCACCACACTAGGCCCCAATTACTATTGTTTGTACCCCTAAAAGGATGGTTGAGCAGTAGGAAGAGGAGTATGGAACAGGCAGCACCCTCAAATCTTCAGAAGTATGAGATGAACCCCAAAAACTTGGAAAGGTGGATCTCACACGTACCAACACAGACTATCACGCAATTTAATTGATCCCCAAAGGTTTTAATTGAATAGCGGAATAGAAAATATGATCAAAAAGAAAGTGTATGTATCTCACACGTACACCACCACACTAGGCCCCAATTACTATTGTTTGTACCCCTAAAAGGATGGTTGAGCAGTAGGAGGAGGAGTATGGAACAGGCAGCACCCTCAAATCTTCAGAAGTATGAGATGAACCCCAAAAACTTGGAAAGGTGGATCTCACACGTACCGACACAGACTATCACGCAATTTAATTGATCCCCAAAGGTTTTAATTGAATAGCGGAATAGAAAATATGATCAAAAAGAAAGTGTATGTATCTCACACGTACACCACCACACTAGGCCCCAATTACTATTGTTTGTACCCCTAAAAGGATGGTTGAGGAGTAGGAGGAGGAGTATGGAACAGGCAGCACCCTCAAATCTTCAGAAGTATGAGATGAACCCCAAAAACTTGGAAAGGTGGATCTCACACGTACCGACACAGACTATCACGCAATTTAATTGATCCCCAAAGGTTTTAATTGAATAGCGGAATAGAAAATATGATCAAAAAGAAAGTGTATGTATCTCACACGTACACCACCACACTAGGCCCCAATTACTATTGTTTGTACCCCTAAAAGGATGGTTGAGGAGTAGGAGGAGGAGTATGGAACAGGCAGCACCCTCAAATCTTCAGAAGTATGAGATGAACCCCAAAAACTTGGAAAGGTGGATCTCACACGTACCGACACAGACTATCACGCAATTTAATTGATCCCCAAAGGTTTTAATTGAATAGCGGAATAGACAATATGATCAAAAAGAAAGTGTATGTATCTCACACGTACACCACCACACTAGGCCCCAATTACTATTGTTTGTACCCCTAAAAGGATGGTTGAGGAGTAGGAGGAGGAGTATGGAACAGGCAGCACCCTCAAATCTTCAGAAGTATGAGATGAACCCCAAAAACTTGGAAAGGTGGATCTCACACGTACCGACACAGACTATCACGCAATTTAATTGATCCCCAAAGGTTTTAATTGAATAGCGGAATAGAAAATATGATCAAAAAGAAAGTGTATGTATCTCACACGTACACCACCACACTAGGCCCCAATTACTATTGTTTGTACCCCTAAAAGGATGGTTGAGCAGTAGGAGGAGGAGTATGGAACAGGCAGCACCCTCAAATCTTCAGAAGTATGAGATGAACCCCAAAAACTTGGAAAGGTGGATCTCACACGTACCGACACAGACTATCACGCAATTTAATTGATCCCCAAAGGTTTTAATTGAATAGCGGAATAGAAAATATGATCAAAAAGAAAGTGTATGTATCTCACACGTACACCACCACACTAGGCCCCAATTACTATTGTTTGTACCCCTAAAAGGATGGTTGAGCAGTAGGAGGAGGAGTATGGAACAGGCAGCACCCTCAAATCTTCAGAAGTATGAGATGAACCCCAAAAACTTGGAAAGGTGGATCTCACACGTACCGACACAGACTATCACGCAATTTAATTGATCCCCAAAGGTTTTAATTGAATAGCGGAATAGAAAATATGATCAAAAAGAAAGTGTATGTATCTCACACGTACACCACCACACTAGGCCCCAATTACTATTGTTTGTACCCCTAAAAGGATGGTTGAGGAGTAGGAGGAGGAGTATGGAACAGGCAGCACCCTCAAATCTTCAGAAGTATGAGATGAACCCCAAAAACTTGGAAAGGTGGATCTCACACGTACCGACACAGACTATCACGCAATTTAATTGATCCCCAAAGGTTTTAATTGAATAGCGGAATAGAAAATATGATCAAAAAGAAAGTGTATGTATCTCACACGTACACCACCACACTAGGCCCCAATTACTATTGTTTGTACCCCTAAAAGGATGGTTGAGCAGTAGGAGGAGGAGTATGGAACAGGCAGCACCCTCAAATCTTCAGAAGTATGAGATGAACCCCAAAAACTTGGAAAGGTGGATCTCACACGTACCGACACAGACTATCACGCAATTTAATTGATCCCCAAAGGTTTTAATTGAATAGCGGAATAGAAAATATGATCAAAAAGAAAGTGTATGTATCTCACACGTACACCACCACACTAGGCCCCAATTACTATTGTTTGTACCCCTAAAAGGATGGTTGAGGAGTAGGAGGAGGAGTATGGAACAGGCAGCACCCTCAAATCTTCAGAAGTATGAGATGAACCCCAAAAACTTGGAAAGGTGGATCTCACACGTACCGACACAGACTATCACGCAATTTAATTGATCCCCAAAGGTTTTAATTGAATAGCGGAATAGAAAATATGATCAAAAAGAAAGTGTATGTATCTCACACGTACACCACCACACTAGGCCCCAATTACTATTGTTTGTACCCCTAAAAGGATGGTTGAGCAGTAGGAGGAGGAGTATGGAACAGGCAGCACCCTCAAATCTTCAGAAGTATGAGATGAACCCCAAAAACTTGGAAAGGTGGATCTCACACGTACCGACACAGACTATCACGCAATTTAATTGATCCCCAAAGGTTTTAATTGAATAGCGGAATAGAAAATATGATCAAAAAGAAAGTGTATGTATCTCACACGTACACCACCACACTAGGCCCCAATTACTATTGTTTGTACCTCTAAAAGGATGGTTGAGGAGTAGGAGGAGGAGTATGGAACAGGCAGCACCCTCAAATCTTCAGAAGTATGAGATGAACCCCAAAAACTTGGAAAGGTGGATCTCACACGTACCGACACAGACTATCACGCAATTTAATTGATCCCCAAAGGTTTTAATTGAATAGCGGAATAGAAAATATGATCAAAAAGAAAGTGTATGTATCTCACACGTACACCACCACACTAGGCCCCAATTACTATTGTTTGTACCCCTAAAAGGATGGTTGAGCAGTAGGAGGAGGAGTATGGAACAGGCAGCACCCTCAAATCTTCAGAAGTATGAGATGAACCCCAAAAACTTGGAAAGGTGGATCTCACACGTACCGACACAGACTATCACGCAATTTAATTGATCCCCAAAGGTTTTAATTGAATAGCGGAATAGAAAATATGATCAAAAAGAAAGTGTATGTATCTCACACGTACACCACCACACTAGGCCCCAATTACTATTGTTTGTACCCCTAAAAGGATGGTTGAGGAGTAGGAGGAGGAGTATGGAACAGGCAGCACCCTCAAATCTTCAGAAGTATGAGATGAACCCCAAAAACTTGGAAAGGTGGATCTCACACGTACCGACACAGACTATCACGCAATTTAATTGATCCCCAAAGGTTTTAATTGAATAGCGGAATAGAAAATATGATCAAAAAGAAAGTGTATGTATCTCACACGTACACCACCACACTAGGCCCCAATTACTATTGTTTGTACCCCTAAAAGGATGGTTGAGCAGTAGGAGGAGGAGTATGGAACAGGCAGCACCCTCAAATCTTCAGAAGTATGAGATGAACCCCAAAAACTTGGAAAGGTGGATCTCACACGTACCGACACAGACTATCACGCAATTTAATTGATCCCCAAAGGTTTTAATTGAATAGCGGAATAGAAAATATGATCAAAAAGAAAGTGTATGTATCTCACACGTACACCACCACACTAGGCCCCAATTACTATTGTTTGTACCCCTAAAAGGATGGTTGAGGAGTAGGAGGAGGAGTATGGAACAGGCAGCACCCTCAAATCTTCAGAAGTATGAGATGAACCCCAAAAACTTGGAAAGGTGGATCTCACACGTACCGACACAGACTATCACGCAATTTAATTGATCCCCAAAGGTTTTAATTGAATAGCGGAATAGAAAATATGATCAAAAAGAAAGTGTATGTATCTCACACGTACACCACCACACTAGGCCCCAATTACTATTGTTTGTACCCCTAAAAGGATGGTTGAGGAGTAGGAGGAGGAGTATGGAACAGGCAGCACCCTCAAATCTTCAGAAGTATGAGATGAACCCCAAAAACTTGGAAAGGTGGATCTCACACGTACCGACACAGACTATCACGCAATTTAATTGATCCCCAAAGGTTTTAATTGAATAGCGGAATAGACAATATGATCAAAAAGAAAGTGTATGTATCTCACACGTACACCACCACACTAGGCCCCAATTACTATTGTTTGTACCCCTAAAAGGATGGTTGAGGAGTAGGAGGAGGAGTATGGAACAGGCAGCACCCTCAAATCTTCAGAAGTATGAGATGAACCCCAAAAACTTGGAAAGGTGGATCTCACACGTACCGACACAGACTATCACACAATTTAATTGATCCCCAAAGGTTTTAATTGAATAGCGGAATAGAAAATATGATCAAAAAGAAAGTGTATGTATCTCACACGTACACCACCACACTAGGCCCCAATTACTATTGTTTGTACCCCTAAAAGGATGGTTGAGGAGTAGGAGGAGGAGTATGGAACAGGCAGCACCCTCAAATCTTCAGAAGTATGAGATGAACCCCAAAAACTTGGAAAGGTGGATCTCACACGTACCGACACAGACTATCACGCAATTTAATTGATCCCCAAAGGTTTTAATTGAATAGCGGAATAGAAAATATGATCAAAAAGAAAGTGTATGTATCTCACACGTACACCACCACACTAGGCCCCAATTACTATTGTTTGTACCCCTAAAAGGATGGTTGAGGAGTAGGAGGAGGAGTATGGAACAGGCAGCACCCTCAAATCTTCAGAAGTATGAGATGAACCCCAAAAACTTGGAAAGGTGGATCTCACACGTACCGACACAGACTATCACGCAATTTAATTGATCCCCAAAGGTTTTAATTGAATAGCGGAATAGAAAATATGATCAAAAAGAAAGTGTATGTATCTCACACGTACACCACCACACTAGGCCCCAATTACTATTGTTTGTACCCCTAAAAGGATGGTTGAGCAGTAGGAGGAGGAGTATGGAACAGGCAGCACCCTCAAATCTTCAGAAGTATGAGATGAACCCCAAAAACTTGGAAAGGTGGATCTCACACGTACCGACACAGACTATCACGCAATTTAATTGATCCTCAAAGGTTTTAATTGAATAGCGGAATAGAAAATATGATCAAAAAGAAAGTGTATGTATCTCACACGTACACCACCACACTAGGCCCCAATTACTATTGTTTGTACCCCTAAAAGGATGGTTGAGGAGTAGGAGGTGGAGTATGGAACAGGCAGCACCCTCAAATCTTCAGAAGTATGAGATGAACCCCAAAAACTTGGAAAGGTGGATCTCACACGTACCGACACAGACTATCACGCAATTTAATTGATCCCCAAAGGTTTTAATTGAATAGCGGAATAGAAAATATGATCAAAAAGAAAGTGTATGTATCTCACACGTACACCACCACACTAGGCCCCAATTACTATTGTTTGTACCCCTAAAAGGATGGTTGAGCAGTAGGAGGAGGAGTATGGAACAGGCAGCACCCTCAAATCTTCAGAAGTATGAGATGAACCCCAAAAACTTGGAAAGGTGGATCTCACACGTACCGACACAGACTATCACGCAATTTAATTGATCCCCAAAGGTTTTAATTGAATAGCGGAATAGAAAATATGATCAAAAAGAAAGTGTATGTATCTCACACGTACACCACCACACTAGGCCCCAATTACTATTGTTTGTACCCCTAAAAGGATGGTTGAGGAGTAGGAGGAGGAGTATGGAACAGGCAGCACCCTCAAATCTTCAGAAGTATGAGATGAACCCCAAAAACTTGGAAAGGTGGATCTCACACGTACCGACACAGACTATCACGCAATTTAATTGATCCCCAAAGGTTTTAATTGAATAGCGGAATAGAAAATATGATCAAAAAGAAAGTGTATGTATCTCACACGTACACCACCACACTAGGCCCCAATTACTATTGTTTGTACCCCTAAAAGGATGGTTGAGGAGTAGGAGGAGGAGTATGGAACAGGCAGCACCCTCAAATCTTCAGAAGTATGAGATGAACCCCAAAAACTTGGAAAGGTGGATCTCACACGTACCGACACAGACTATCACGCAATTTAATTGATCCCCAAAGGTTTTAATTGAATAGCGGAATAGAAAATATGATCAAAAAGAAAGTGTATGTATCTCACACGTACACCACCACACTAGGCCCCAATTACTATTGTTTGTACCCCTAAAAGGATGGTTGAGCAGTAGGAGGAGGAGTATGGAACAGGCAGCACCCTCAAATCTTCAGAAGTATGAGATGAACCCCAAAAACTTGGAAAGGTGGATCTCACACGTACCGACACAGACTATCACGCAATTTAATTGATCCCCAAAGGTTTTAATTGAATAGCGGAATAGAAAATATGATCAAAAAGAAAGTGTATGTATCTCACACGTACACCACCACACTAGGCCCCAATTACTATTGTTTGTACCCCTAAAAGGATGGTTGAGGAGTAGGAGGAGGAGTATGGAACAGGCAGCACCCTCAAATCTTCAGAAGTATGAGATGAACCCCAAAAACTTGGAAAGGTGGATCTCACACGTACCGACACAGACTATCACGCAATTTAATTGATCCCCAAAGGTTTTAATTGAATAGCGGAATAGAAAATATGATCAAAAAGAAAGTGTATGTATCTCACACGTACACCACCACACTAGGCCCCAATTACTATTGTTTGTACCCCTAAAAGGATGGTTGAGCAGTAGGAGGAGGAGTATGGAACAGGCAGCACCCTCAAATCTTCAGAAGTATGAGATGAACCCCAAAAACTTGGAAAGGTGGATCTCACACGTACCGACACAGACTATCACGCAATTTAATTGATCCCCAAAGGTTTTAATTGAATAGCGGAATAGAAAATATGATCAAAAAGAAAGTGTATGTATCTCACACGTACACCACCACACTAGGCCCCAATTACTATTGTTTGTACCCCTAAAAGGATGGTTGAGGAGTAGGAGGAGGAGTATGGAACAGGCAGCACCCTCAAATCTTCAGAAGTATGAGATGAACCCCAAAAACTTGGAAAGGTGGATCTCACACGTACCGACACAGACTATCACGCAATTTAATTGATCCCCAAAGGTTTTAATTGAATAGCGGAATAGAAAATATGATCAAAAAGAAAGTGTATGTATCTCACACGTACACCACCACACTAGGCCCCAATTACTATTGTTTGTACCCCTAAAAGGATGGTTGAGCAGTAGGAGGAGGAGTATGGAACAGGCAGCACCCTCAAATCTTCAGAAGTATGAGATGAACCCCAAAAACTTGGAAAGGTGGATCTCACACGTACCGACACAGACTATCACGCAATTTAATTGATCCCCAAAGGTTTTAATTGAATAGCGGAATAGAAAATATGATCAAAAAGAAAGTGTATGTATCTCACACGTACACCACCACACTAGGCCCCAATTACTATTGTTTGTACCCCTAAAAGGATGGTTGAGCAGTAGGAGGAGGAGTATGGAACAGGCAGCACCCTCAAATCTTCAGAAGTATGAGATGAACCCCAAAAACTTGGAAAGGTGGATCTCACACGTACCGACACAGACTATCACGCAATTTAATTGATCCCCAAAGGTTTTAATTGAATAGCGGAATAGAAAATATGATCAAAAAGAAAGTGTATGTATCTCACACGTACACCACCACACTAGGCCCCAATTACTATTGTTTGTACCCCTAAAAGGATGGTTGAGGAGTAGGAGGAGGAGTATGGAACAGGCAGCACCCTCAAATCTTCAGAAGTATGAGATGAACCCCAAAAACTTGGAAAGGTGGATCTCACACGTACCGACACAGACTATCACGCAATTTAATTGATCCCCAAAGGTTTTAATTGAATAGCGGAATAGAAAATATGATCAAAAAGAAAGTGTATGTATCTCACACGTACACCACCACACTAGGCCCCAATTACTATTGTTTGTACCCCTAAAAGGATGGTTGAGGAGTAGGAGGAGGAGTATGGAACAGGCAGCACCCTCAAATCTTCAGAAGTATGAGATGAACCCCAAAAACTTGGAAAGGTGGATCTCACACGTACCGACACAGACTATCACGCAATTTAATTGATCCCCAAAGGTTTTAATTGAATAGCGGAATAGACAATATGATCAAAAAGAAAGTGTATGTATCTCACACGTACACCACCACACTAGGCCCCAATTACTATTGTTTGTACCCCTAAAAGGATGGTTGAGGAGTAGGAGGAGGAGTATGGAACAGGCAGCACCCTCAAATCTTCAGAAGTATGAGATGAACCCCAAAAACTTGGAAAGGTGGATCTCACACGTACCGACACAGACTATCACACAATTTAATTGATCCCCAAAGGTTTTAATTGAATAGCGGAATAGAAAATATGATCAAAAAGAAAGTGTATGTATCTCACACGTACACCACCACACTAGGCCCCAATTACTATTGTTTGTACCCCTAAAAGGATGGTTGAGGAGTAGGAGGAGGAGTATGGAACAGGCAGCACCCTCAAATCTTCAGAAGTATGAGATGAACCCCAAAAACTTGGAAAGGTGGATCTCACACGTACCGACACAGACTATCACGCAATTTAATTGATCCCCAAAGGTTTTAATTGAATAGCGGAATAGAAAATATGATCAAAAAGAAAGTGTATGTATCTCACACGTACACCACCACACTAGGCCCCAATTACTATTGTTTGTACCCCTAAAAGGATGGTTGAGGAGTAGGAGGAGGAGTATGGAACAGGCAGCACCCTCAAATCTTCAGAAGTATGAGATGAACCCCAAAAACTTGGAAAGGTGGATCTCACACGTACCGACACAGACTATCACGCAATTTAATTGATCCCCAAAGGTTTTAATTGAATAGCGGAATAGAAAATATGATAAAAAAGAAAGTGTATGTATCTCACACGTACACCACCACACTAGGCCCCAATTACTATTGTTTGTACCCCTAAAAGGATGGTTGAGCAGTAGGAGGAGGAGTATGGAACAGGCAGCACCCTCAAATCTTCAGAAGTATGAGATGAACCCCAAAAACTTGGAAAGGTGGATCTCACACGTACCGACACAGACTATCACGCAATTTAATTGATCCCCAAAGGTTTTAATTGAATAGCGGAATAGAAAATATGATCAAAAAGAAAGTGTATGTATCTCACACGTACACCACCACACTAGGCCCCAATTACTATTGTTTGTACCCCTAAAAGGATGGTTGAGGAGTAGGAGGAGGAGTATGGAACAGGCAGCACCCTCAAATCTTCAGAAGTATGAGATGAACCCCAAAAACTTGGAAAGGTGGATCTCACACGTACCGACACAGACTATCACGCAATTTAATTGATCCCCAAAGGTTTTAATTGAATAGCGGAATAGAAAATATGATCAAAAAGAAAGTGTATGTATCTCACACGTATACCACCACACTAGGCCCCAATTACTATTGTTTGTACCCCTAAAAGGATGGTTGAGGAGTAGGAGGAGGAGTATGGAACAGGCAGCACCCTCAAATCTTCAGAAGTATGAGATGAACCCCAAAAACTTGGAAAGGTGGATCTCACACGTACCGACACAGACTATCACGCAATTTAATTGATCCCCAAAGGTTTTAATTGAATAGCGGAATAGACAATATGATCAAAAAGAAAGTGTATGTATCTCACACGTACACCACCACACTAGGCCCCAATTACTATTGTTTGTACCCCTAAAAGGATGGTTGAGGAGTAGGAGGAGGAGTATGGAACAGGCAGCACCCTCAAATCTTCAGAAGTATGAGATGAACCCCAAAAACTTGGAAAGGTGGATCTCACACGTACCGACACAGACTATCACACAATTTAATTGATCCCCAAAGGTTTTAATTGAATAGCGGAATAGAAAATATGATCAAAAAGAAAGTGTATGTATCTCACACGTACACCACCACACTAGGCCCCAATTACTATTGTTTGTACCCCTAAAAGGATGGTTGAGGAGTAGGAGGAGGAGTATGGAACAGGCAGCACCCTCAAATCTTCAGAAGTATGAGATGAACCCCAAAAACTTGGAAAGGTGGATCTCACACGTACCGACACAGACTATCACGCAATTTAATTGATCCCCAAAGGTTTTAATTGAATAGCGGAATAGAAAATATGATCAAAAAGAAAGTGTATGTATCTCACACGTACACCACCACACTAGGCCCCAATTACTATTGTTTGTACCCCTAAAAGGATGGTTGAGGAGTAGGAGGAGGAGTATGGAACAGGCAGCACCCTCAAATCTTCAGAAGTATGAGATGAACCCCAAAAACTTGGAAAGGTGGATCTCACACGTACCGACACAGACTATCACGCAATTTAATTGATCCCCAAAGGTTTTAATTGAATAGCGGAATAGAAAATATGATAAAAAAGAAAGTGTATGTATCTCACACGTACACCACCACACTAGGCCCCAATTACTATTGTTTGTACCCCTAAAAGGATGGTTGAGCAGTAGGAGGAGGAGTATGGAACAGGCAGCACCCTCAAATCTTCAGAAGTATGAGATGAACCCCAAAAACTTGGAAAGGTGGATCTCACACGTACCGACACAGACTATCACGCAATTTAATTGATCCCCAAAGGTTTTAATTGAATAGCGGAATAGAAAATATGATCAAAAAGAAAGTGTATGTATCTCACACGTACACCACCACACTAGGCCCCAATTACTATTGTTTGTACCCCTAAAAGGATGGTTGAGGAGTAGGAGGAGGAGTATGGAACAGGCAGCACCCTCAAATCTTCAGAAGTATGAGATGAACCCCAAAAACTTGGAAAGGTGGATCTCACACGTACCGACACAGACTATCACGCAATTTAATTGATCCCCAAAGGTTTTAATTGAATAGCGGAATAGAAAATATGATCAAAAAGAAAGTGTATGTATCTCACACGTATACCACCACACTAGGCCCCAATTACTATTGTTTGTACCCCTAAAAGGATGGTTGAGGAGTAGGAGGAGGAGTATGGAACAGGCAGCACCCTCAAATCTTCAGAAGTATGAGATGAACCCCAAAAACTTGGAAAGGTGGATCTCACATGTACCGACACAGACTATCACGCAATTTAATTGATCCCCAAAGGTTTTAATTGAATAGCGGAATAGAAAATATGATCAAAAAGAAAGTGTATGCATCTCACACGTACACCACCACACTAGGCCCCAATTACTATTGTTTGTACCCCTAAAAGGATGGTTGAGCAGTAGGAGGAGGAGTATGGAACAGGCAGCACCCTCAAATCTTCAGAAGTATGAGATGAACCCCAAAAACTTGGAAAGGTGGATCTCACACGTACCGACACAGACTATCACGCAATTTAATTGATCCCCAAAGGTTTTAATTGAATAGCGGAATAGAAAATATGATCAAAAAGAAAGTGTATGTATCTCACACGTACACCACCACACTAGGCCCCAATTACTATTGTTTGTACCCCTAAAAGGATGGTTGAGGAGTAGGAGGAGGAGTATGGAACAGGCAGCACCCTCAAATCTTCAGAAGTATGAGATGAACCCCAAAAACTTGGAAAGGTGGATCTCACACGTACCGACACAGACTATCACGCAATTTAATTGATCCCCAAAGGTTTTAATTGAATAGCGGAATAGACAATATGATCAAAAAGAAAGTGTATGTATCTCACACGTACACCACCACACTAGGCCCCAATTACTATTGTTTGTACCCCTAAAAGGATGGTTGAGGAGTAGGAGGAGGAGTATGGAACAGGCAGCACCCTCAAATCTTCAGAAGTATGAGATGAACCCCAAAAACTTGGAAAGGTGGATCTCACACGTACCGACACAGACTATCACGCAATTTAATTGATCCCCAAAGGTTTTAATTGAATAGCGGAATAGACAATATGATCAAAAAGAAAGTGTATGTATCTCACACGTACACCACCACACTAGGCCCCAATTACTATTGTTTGTACCCCTAAAAGGATGGTTGAGGAGTAGGAGGAGGAGTATGGAACAGGCAGCACCCTCAAATCTTCAGAAGTATGAGATGAACCCCAAAAACTTGGAAAGGTGGATCTCACACGTACCGACACAGACTATCACACAATTTAATTGATCCCCAAAGGTTTTAATTGAATAGCGGAATAGAAAATATGATCAAAAAGAAAGTGTATGTATCTCACACGTACACCACCACACTAGGCCCCAATTACTATTGTTTGTACCCCTAAAAGGATGGTTGAGGAGTAGGAGGAGGAGTATGGAACAGGCAGCACCCTCAAATCTTCAGAAGTATGAGATGAACCCCAAAAACTTGGAAAGGTGGATCTCACACGTACCGACACAGACTATCACGCAATTTAATTGATCCCCAAAGGTTTTAATTGAATAGCGGAATAGAAAATATGATCAAAAAGAAAGTGTATGTATCTCACACGTACACCACCACACTAGGCCCCAATTACTATTGTTTGTACCCCTAAAAGGATGGTTGAGGAGTAGGAGGAGGAGTATGGAACAGGCAGCACCCTCAAATCTTCAGAAGTATGAGATGAACCCCAAAAACTTGGAAAGGTGGATCTCACACGTACCGACACAGACTATCACGCAATTTAATTGATCCCCAAAGGTTTTAATTGAATAGCGGAATAGAAAATATGATCAAAAAGAAAGTGTATGTATCTCACACGTACACCACCACACTAGGCCCCAATTACTATTGTTTGTACCCCTAAAAGGATGGTTGAGCAGTAGGAGGAGGAGTATGGAACAGGCAGCACCCTCAAATCTTCAGAAGTATGAGATGAACCCCAAAAACTTGGAAAGGTGGATCTCACACGTACCGACACAGACTATCACGCAATTTAATTGATCCTCAAAGGTTTTAATTGAATAGCGGAATAGAAAATATGATCAAAAAGAAAGTGTATGTATCTCACACGTACACCACCACACTAGGCCCCAATTACTATTGTTTGTACCCCTAAAAGGATGGTTGAGGAGTAGGAGGTGGAGTATGGAACAGGCAGCACCCTCAAATCTTCAGAAGTATGAGATGAACCCCAAAAACTTGGAAAGGTGGATCTCACACGTACCGACACAGACTATCACGCAATTTAATTGATCCCCAAAGGTTTTAATTGAATAGCGGAATAGAAAATATGATCAAAAAGAAAGTGTATGTATCTCACACGTACACCACCACACTAGGCCCCAATTACTATTGTTTGTACCCCTAAAAGGATGGTTGAGCAGTAGGAGGAGGAGTATGGAACAGGCAGCACCCTCAAATCTTCAGAAGTATGAGATGAACCCCAAAAACTTGGAAAGGTGGATCTCACACGTACCGACACAGACTATCACGCAATTTAATTGATCCCCAAAGGTTTTAATTGAATAGCGGAATAGAAAATATGATCAAAAAGAAAGTGTATGTATCTCACACGTACACCACCACACTAGGCCCCAATTACTATTGTTTGTACCCCTAAAAGGATGGTTGAGGAGTAGGAGGAGGAGTATGGAACAGGCAGCACCCTCAAATCTTCAGAAGTATGAGATGAACCCCAAAAACTTGGAAAGGTGGATCTCACACGTACCGACACAGACTATCACGCAATTTAATTGATCCCCAAAGGTTTTAATTGAATAGCGGAATAGAAAATATGATCAAAAAGAAAGTGTATGTATCTCACACGTACACCACCACACTAGGCCCCAATTACTATTGTTTGTACCCCTAAAAGGATGGTTGAGGAGTAGGAGGAGGAGTATGGAACAGGCAGCACCCTCAAATCTTCAGAAGTATGAGATGAACCCCAAAAACTTGGAAAGGTGGATCTCACACGTACCGACACAGACTATCACGCAATTTAATTGATCCCCAAAGGTTTTAATTGAATAGCGGAATAGAAAATATGATCAAAAAGAAAGTGTATGTATCTCACACGTACACCACCACACTAGGCCCCAATTACTATTGTTTGTACCCCTAAAAGGATGGTTGAGGAGTAGGAGGAGGAGTATGGAACAGGCAGCACCCTCAAATCTTCAGAAGTATGAGATGAACCCCAAAAACTTGGAAAGGTGGATCTCACACGTACCGACACAGACTATCACGCAATTTAATTGATCCCCAAAGGTTTTAATTGAATAGCGGAATAGAAAATATGATCAAAAAGAAAGTGTATGTATCTCACACGTACACCACCACACTAGGCCCCAATTACTATTGTTTGTACCCCTAAAAGGATGGTTGAGCAGTAGGAGGAGGAGTATGGAACAGGCAGCACCCTCAAATCTTCAGAAGTATGAGATGAACCCCAAAAACTTGGAAAGGTGGATCTCACACGTACCGACACAGACTATCACGCAATTTAATTGATCCCCAAAGGTTTTAATTGAATAGCGGAATAGAAAATATGATCAAAAAGAAAGTGTATGTATCTCACACGTACACCACCACACTAGGCCCCAATTACTATTGTTTGTACCCCTAAAAGGATGGTTGAGGAGTAGGAGGAGGAGTATGGAACAGGCAGCACCCTCAAATCTTCAGAAGTATGAGATGAACCCCAAAAACTTGGAAAGGTGGATCTCACACGTACCGACACAGACTATCACGCAATTTAATTGATCCCCAAAGGTTTTAATTGAATAGCGGAATAGAAAATATGATCAAAAAGAAAGTGTATGTATCTCACACGTACACCACCACACTAGGCCCCAATTACTATTGTTTGTACCCCTAAAAGGATGGTTGAGCAGTAGGAGGAGGAGTATGGAACAGGCAGCACCCTCAAATCTTCAGAAGTATGAGATGAACCCCAAAAACTTGGAAAGGTGGATCTCACACGTACCGACACAGACTATCACGCAATTTAATTGATCCCCAAAGGTTTTAATTGAATAGCGGAATAGAAAATATGATCAAAAAGAAAGTGTATGTATCTCACACGTACACCACCACACTAGGCCCCAATTACTATTGTTTGTACCCCTAAAAGGATGGTTGAGGAGTAGGAGGAGGAGTATGGAACAGGCAGCACCCTCAAATCTTCAGAAGTATGAGATGAACCCCAAAAACTTGGAAAGGTGGATCTCACACGTACCGACACAGACTATCACGCAATTTAATTGATCCCCAAAGGTTTTAATTGAATAGCGGAATAGAAAATATGATCAAAAAGAAAGTGTATGTATCTCACACGTACACCACCACACTAGGCCCCAATTACTATTGTTTGTACCCCTAAAAGGATGGTTGAGCAGTAGGAAGAGGAGTATGGAACAGGCAGCACCCTCAAATCTTCAGAAGTATGAGATGAACCCCAAAAACTTGGAAAGGTGGATCTCACACGTACCAACACAGACTATCACGCAATTTAATTGATCCCCAAAGGTTTTAATTGAATAGCGGAATAGAAAATATGATCAAAAAGAAAGTGTATGTATCTCACACGTACACCACCACACTAGGCCCCAATTACTATTGTTTGTACCCCTAAAAGGATGGTTGAGCAGTAGGAGGAGGAGTATGGAACAGGCAGCACCCTCAAATCTTCAGAAGTATGAGATGAACCCCAAAAACTTGGAAAGGTGGATCTCACACGTACCGACACAGACTATCACGCAATTTAATTGATCCCCAAAGGTTTTAATTGAATAGCGGAATAGAAAATATGATCAAAAAGAAAGTGTATGTATCTCACACGTACACCACCACACTAGGCCCCAATTACTATTGTTTGTACCCCTAAAAGGATGGTTGAGGAGTAGGAGGAGGAGTATGGAACAGGCAGCACCCTCAAATCTTCAGAAGTATGAGATGAACCCCAAAAACTTGGAAAGGTGGATCTCACACGTACCGACACAGACTATCACGCAATTTAATTGATCCCCAAAGGTTTTAATTGAATAGCGGAATAGAAAATATGATCAAAAAGAAAGTGTATGTATCTCACACGTACACCACCACACTAGGCCCCAATTACTATTGTTTGTACCCCTAAAAGGATGGTTGAGGAGTAGGAGGAGGAGTATGGAACAGGCAGCACCCTCAAATCTTCAGAAGTATGAGATGAACCCCAAAAACTTGGAAAGGTGGATCTCACACGTACCGACACAGACTATCACGCAATTTAATTGATCCCCAAAGGTTTTAATTGAATAGCGGAATAGACAATATGATCAAAAAGAAAGTGTATGTATCTCACACGTACACCACCACACTAGGCCCCAATTACTATTGTTTGTACCCCTAAAAGGATGGTTGAGGAGTAGGAGGAGGAGTATGGAACAGGCAGCACCCTCAAATCTTCAGAAGTATGAGATGAACCCCAAAAACTTGGAAAGGTGGATCTCACACGTACCGACACAGACTATCACGCAATTTAATTGATCCCCAAAGGTTTTAATTGAATAGCGGAATAGAAAATATGATCAAAAAGAAAGTGTATGTATCTCACACGTACACCACCACACTAGGCCCCAATTACTATTGTTTGTACCCCTAAAAGGATGGTTGAGCAGTAGGAGGAGGAGTATGGAACAGGCAGCACCCTCAAATCTTCAGAAGTATGAGATGAACCCCAAAAACTTGGAAAGGTGGATCTCACACGTACCGACACAGACTATCACGCAATTTAATTGATCCCCAAAGGTTTTAATTGAATAGCGGAATAGAAAATATGATCAAAAAGAAAGTGTATGTATCTCACACGTACACCACCACACTAGGCCCCAATTACTATTGTTTGTACCCCTAAAAGGATGGTTGAGCAGTAGGAGGAGGAATATGGAACAGGCAGCACCCTCAAATCTTCAGAAGTATGAGATGAACCCCAAAAACTTGGAAAGGTGGATCTCACACGTACCGACACAGACTATCACGCAATTTAATTGATCCCCAAAGGTTTTAATTGAATAGCGGAATAGAAAATATGATCAAAAAGAAAGTGTATGTATCTCACACGTACACCACCACACTAGGCCCCAATTACTATTGTTTGTACCCCTAAAAGGATGGTTGAGGAGTAGGAGGAGGAGTATGGAACAGGCAGCACCCTCAAATCTTCAGAAGTATGAGATGAACCCCAAAAACTTGGAAAGGTGGATCTCACACGTACCGACACAGACTATCACGCAATTTAATTGATCCCCAAAGGTTTTAATTGAATAGCGGAATAGAAAATATGATCAAAAAGAAAGTGTATGTATCTCACACGTACACCACCACACTAGGCCCCAATTACTATTGTTTGTACCCCTAAAAGGATGGTTGAGCAGTAGGAGGAGGAGTATGGAACAGGCAGCACCCTCAAATCTTCAGAAGTATGAGATGAACCCCAAAAACTTGGAAAGGTGGATCTCACACGTACCGACACAGACTATCACGCAATTTAATTGATCCCCAAAGGTTTTAATTGAATAGCGGAATAGAAAATATGATCAAAAAGAAAGTGTATGTATCTCACACGTACACCACCACACTAGGCCCCAATTACTATTGTTTGTACCTCTAAAAGGATGGTTGAGGAGTAGGAGGAGGAGTATGGAACAGGCAGCACCCTCAAATCTTCAGAAGTATGAGATGAACCCCAAAAACTTGGAAAGGTGGATCTCACACGTACCGACACAGACTATCACGCAATTTAATTGATCCCCAAAGGTTTTAATTGAATAGCGGAATAGAAAATATGATCAAAAAGAAAGTGTATGTATCTCACACGTACACCACCACACTAGGCCCCAATTACTATTGTTTGTACCCCTAAAAGGATGGTTGAGCAGTAGGAGGAGGAGTATGGAACAGGCAGCACCCTCAAATCTTCAGAAGTATGAGATGAACCCCAAAAACTTGGAAAGGTGGATCTCACACGTACCGACACAGACTATCACGCAATTTAATTGATCCCCAAAGGTTTTAATTGAATAGCGGAATAGAAAATATGATCAAAAAGAAAGTGTATGTATCTCACACGTACACCACCACACTAGGCCCCAATTACTATTGTTTGTACCCCTAAAAGGATGGTTGAGGAGTAGGAGGAGGAGTATGGAACAGGCAGCACCCTCAAATCTTCAGAAGTATGAGATGAACCCCAAAAACTTGGAAAGGTGGATCTCACACGTACCGACACAGACTATCACGCAATTTAATTGATCCCCAAAGGTTTTAATTGAATAGCGGAATAGAAAATATGATCAAAAAGAAAGTGTATGTATCTCACACGTACACCACCACACTAGGCCCCAATTACTATTGTTTGTACCCCTAAAAGGATGGTTGAGCAGTAGGAGGAGGAGTATGGAACAGGCAGCACCCTCAAATCTTCAGAAGTATGAGATGAACCCCAAAAACTTGGAAAGGTGGATCTCACACGTACCGACACAGACTATCACGCAATTTAATTGATCCCCAAAGGTTTTAATTGAATAGCGGAATAGAAAATATGATCAAAAAGAAAGTGTATGTATCTCACACGTACACCACCACACTAGGCCCCAATTACTATTGTTTGTACCCCTAAAAGGATGGTTGAGGAGTAGGAGGAGGAGTATGGAACAGGCAGCACCCTCAAATCTTCAGAAGTATGAGATGAACCCCAAAAACTTGGAAAGGTGGATCTCACACGTACCGACACAGACTATCACGCAATTTAATTGATCCCCAAAGGTTTTAATTGAATAGCGGAATAGAAAATATGATCAAAAAGAAAGTGTATGTATCTCACACGTACACCACCACACTAGGCCCCAATTACTATTGTTTGTACCCCTAAAAGGATGGTTGAGGAGTAGGAGGAGGAGTATGGAACAGGCAGCACCCTCAAATCTTCAGAAGTATGAGATGAACCCCAAAAACTTGGAAAGGTGGATCTCACACGTACCGACACAGACTATCACGCAATTTAATTGATCCCCAAAGGTTTTAATTGAATAGCGGAATAGACAATATGATCAAAAAGAAAGTGTATGTATCTCACACGTACACCACCACACTAGGCCCCAATTACTATTGTTTGTACCCCTAAAAGGATGGTTGAGGAGTAGGAGGAGGAGTATGGAACAGGCAGCACCCTCAAATCTTCAGAAGTATGAGATGAACCCCAAAAACTTGGAAAGGTGGATCTCACACGTACCGACACAGACTATCACACAATTTAATTGATCCCCAAAGGTTTTAATTGAATAGCGGAATAGAAAATATGATCAAAAAGAAAGTGTATGTATCTCACACGTACACCACCACACTAGGCCCCAATTACTATTGTTTGTACCCCTAAAAGGATGGTTGAGGAGTAGGAGGAGGAGTATGGAACAGGCAGCACCCTCAAATCTTCAGAAGTATGAGATGAACCCCAAAAACTTGGAATGGTGGATCTCACACGTACCGACACAGACTATCACGCAATTTAATTGATCCCCAAAGGTTTTAATTGAATAGCGGAATAGAAAATATGATCAAAAAGAAAGTGTATGTATCTCACACGTACACCACCACACTAGGCCCCAATTACTATTGTTTGTACCCCTAAAAGGATGGTTGAGGAGTAGGAGGAGGAGTATGGAACAGGCAGCACCCTCAAATCTTCAGAAGTATGAGATGAACCCCAAAAACTTGGAAAGGTGGATCTCACACGTACCGACACAGACTATCACGCAATTTAATTGATCCCCAAAGGTTTTAATTGAATAGCGGAATAGAAAATATGATCAAAAAGAAAGTGTATGTATCTCACACGTACACCACCACACTAGGCCCCAATTACTATTGTTTGTACCCCTAAAAGGATGGTTGAGCAGTAGGAGGAGGAGTATGGAACAGGCAGCACCCTCAAATCTTCAGAAGTATGAGATGAACCCCAAAAACTTGGAAAGGTGGATCTCACACGTACCGACACAGACTATCACGCAATTTAATTGATCCTCAAAGGTTTTAATTGAATAGCGGAATAGAAAATATGATCAAAAAGAAAGTGTATGTATCTCACACGTACACCACCACACTAGGCCCCAATTACTATTGTTTGTACCCCTAAAAGGATGGTTGAGGAGTAGGAGGTGGAGTATGGAACAGGCAGCACCCTCAAATCTTCAGAAGTATGAGATGAACCCCAAAAACTTGGAAAGGTGGATCTCACACGTACCGACACAGACTATCACGCAATTTAATTGATCCCCAAAGGTTTTAATTGAATAGCGGAATAGAAAATATGATCAAAAAGAAAGTGTATGTATCTCACACGTACACCACCACACTAGGCCCCAATTACTATTGTTTGTACCCCTAAAAGGATGGTTGAGCAGTAGGAGGAGGAGTATGGAACAGGCAGCACCCTCAAATCTTCAGAAGTATGAGATGAACCCCAAAAACTTGGAAAGGTGGATCTCACACGTACCGACACAGACTATCACGCAATTTAATTGATCCCCAAAGGTTTTAATTGAATAGCGGAATAGAAAATATGATCAAAAAGAAAGTGTATGTATCTCACACGTACACCACCACACTAGGCCCCAATTACTATTGTTTGTACCCCTAAAAGGATGGTTGAGGAGTAGGAGGAGGAGTATGGAACAGGCAGCACCCTCAAATCTTCAGAAGTATGAGATGAACCCCAAAAACTTGGAAAGGTGGATCTCACACGTACCGACACAGACTATCACGCAATTTAATTGATCCCCAAAGGTTTTAATTGAATAGCGGAATAGAAAATATGATCAAAAAGAAAGTGTATGTATCTCACACGTACACCACCACACTAGGCCCCAATTACTATTGTTTGTACCCCTAAAAGGATGGTTGAGGAGTAGGAGGAGGAGTATGGAACAGGCAGCACCCTCAAATCTTCAGAAGTATGAGATGAACCCCAAAAACTTGGAAAGGTGGATCTCACACGTACCGACACAGACTATCACGCAATTTAATTGATCCCCAAAGGTTTTAATTGAATAGCGGAATAGAAAATATGATCAAAAAGAAAGTGTATGTATCTCACACGTACACCACCACACTAGGCCCCAATTACTATTGTTTGTACCCCTAAAAGGATGGTTGAGCAGTAGGAGGAGGAGTATGGAACAGGCAGCACCCTCAAATCTTCAGAAGTATGAGATGAACCCCAAAAACTTGGAAAGGTGGATCTCACACGTACCGACACAGACTATCACGCAATTTAATTGATCCCCAAAGGTTTTAATTGAATAGCGGAATAGAAAATATGATCAAAAAGAAAGTGTATGTATCTCACACGTACACCACCACACTAGGCCCCAATTACTATTGTTTGTACCCCTAAAAGGATGGTTGAGGAGTAGGAGGAGGAGTATGGAACAGGCAGCACCCTCAAATCTTCAGAAGTATGAGATGAACCCCAAAAACTTGGAAAGGTGGATCTCACACGTACCGACACAGACTATCACGCAATTTAATTGATCCCCAAAGGTTTTAATTGAATAGCGGAATAGAAAATATGATCAAAAAGAAAGTGTATGTATCTCACACGTACACCACCACACTAGGCCCCAATTACTATTGTTTGTACCCCTAAAAGGATGGTTGAGCAGTAGGAGGAGGAGTATGGAACAGGCAGCACCCTCAAATCTTCAGAAGTATGAGATGAACCCCAAAAACTTGGAAAGGTGGATCTCACACGTACCGACACAGACTATCACGCAATTTAATTGATCCCCAAAGGTTTTAATTGAATAGCGGAATAGAAAATATGATCAAAAAGAAAGTGTATGTATCTCACACGTACACCACCACACTAGGCCCCAATTACTATTGTTTGTACCCCTAAAAGGATGGTTGAGGAGTAGGAGGAGGAGTATGGAACAGGCAGCACCCTCAAATCTTCAGAAGTATGAGATGAACCCCAAAAACTTGGAAAGGTGGATCTCACACGTACCGACACAGACTATCACGCAATTTAATTGATCCCCAAAGGTTTTAATTGAATAGCGGAATAGAAAATATGATCAAAAAGAAAGTGTATGTATCTCACACGTACACCACCACACTAGGCCCCAATTACTATTGTTTGTACCCCTAAAAGGATGGTTGAGCAGTAGGAGGAGGAGTATGGAACAGGCAGCACCCTCAAATCTTCAGAAGTATGAGATGAACCCCAAAAACTTGGAAAGGTGGATCTCACACGTACCGACACAGACTATCACGCAATTTAATTGATCCCCAAAGGTTTTAATTGAATAGCGGAATAGAAAATATGATCAAAAAGAAAGTGTATGTATCTCACACGTACACCACCACACTAGGCCCCAATTACTATTGTTTGTACCCCTAAAAGGATGGTTGAGCAGTAGGAGGAGGAGTATGGAACAGGCAGCACCCTCAAATCTTCAGAAGTATGAGATGAACCCCAAAAACTTGGAAAGGTGGATCTCACACGTACCGACACAGACTATCACGCAATTTAATTGATCCCCAAAGGTTTTAATTGAATAGCGGAATAGAAAATATGATCAAAAAGAAAGTGTATGTATCTCACACGTACACCACCACACTAGGCCCCAATTACTATTGTTTGTACCCCTAAAAGGATGGTTGAGGAGTAGGAGGAGGAGTATGGAACAGGCAGCACCCTCAAATCTTCAGAAGTATGAGATGAACCCCAAAAACTTGGAAAGGTGGATCTCACACGTACCGACACAGACTATCACGCAATTTAATTGATCCCCAAAGGTTTTAATTGAATAGCGGAATAGAAAATATGATCAAAAAGAAAGTGTATGTATCTCACACGTACACCACCACACTAGGCCCCAATTACTATTGTTTGTACCCCTAAAAGGATGGTTGAGGAGTAGGAGGAGGAGTATGGAACAGGCAGCACCCTCAAATCTTCAGAAGTATGAGATGAACCCCAAAAACTTGGAAAGGTGGATCTCACACGTACCGACACAGACTATCACGCAATTTAATTGATCCCCAAAGGTTTTAATTGAATAGCGGAATAGACAATATGATCAAAAAGAAATTGTATGTATCTCACACGTACACCACCACACTAGGCCCCAATTACTATTGTTTGTACCCCTAAAAGGATGGTTGAGGAGTAGGAGGAGGAGTATGGAACAGGCAGCACCCTCAAATCTTCAGAAGTATGAGATGAACCCCAAAAACTTGGAAAGGTGGATCTCACACGTACCGACACAGACTATCACACAATTTAATTGATCCCCAAAGGTTTTAATTGAATAGCGGAATAGAAAATATGATCAAAAAGAAAGTGTATGTATCTCACACGTACACCACCACACTAGGCCCCAATTACTATTGTTTGTACCCCTAAAAGGATGGTTGAGGAGTAGGAGGAGGAGTATGGAACAGGCAGCACCCTCAAATCTTCAGAAGTATGAGATGAACCCCAAAAACTTGGAAAGGTGGATCTCACACGTACCGACACAGACTATCACGCAATTTAATTGATCCCCAAAGGTTTTAATTGAATAGCGGAATAGAAAATATGATCAAAAAGAAAGTGTATGTATCTCACACGTACACCACCACACTAGGCCCCAATTACTATTGTTTGTACCCCTAAAAGGATGGTTGAGGAGTAGGAGGAGGAGTATGGAACAGGCAGCACCCTCAAATCTTCAGAAGTATGAGATGAACCCCAAAAACTTGGAAAGGTGGATCTCACACGTACCGACACAGACTATCACGCAATTTAATTGATCCCCAAAGGTTTTAATTGAATAGCGGAATAGAAAATATGATAAAAAAGAAAGTGTATGTATCTCACACGTACACCACCACACTAGGCCCCAATTACTATTGTTTGTACCCCTAAAAGGATGGTTGAGCAGTAGGAGGAGGAGTATGGAACAGGCAGCACCCTCAAATCTTCAGAAGTATGAGATGAACCCCAAAAACTTGGAAAGGTGGATCTCACACGTACCGACACAGACTATCACGCAATTTAATTGATCCCCAAAGGTTTTAATTGAATAGCGGAATAGAAAATATGATCAAAAAGAAAGTGTATGTATCTCACACGTACACCACCACACTAGGCCCCAATTACTATTGTTTGTACCCCTAAAAGGATGGTTGAGGAGTAGGAGGAGGAGTATGGAACAGGCAGCACCCTCAAATCTTCAGAAGTATGAGATGAACCCCAAAAACTTGGAAAGGTGGATCTCACACGTACCGACACAGACTATCACGCAATTTAATTGATCCCCAAAGGTTTTAATTGAATAGCGGAATAGAAAATATGATCAAAAAGAAAGTGTATGTATCTCACACGTATACCACCACACTAGGCCCCAATTACTATTGTTTGTACCCCTAAAAGGATGGTTGAGGAGTAGGAGGAGGAGTATGGAACAGGCAGCACCCTCAAATCTTCAGAAGTATGAGATGAACCCCAAAAACTTGGAAAGGTGGATCTCACATGTACCGACACAGACTATCACGCAATTTAATTGATCCCCAAAGGTTTTAATTGAATAGCGGAATAGAAAATATGATCAAAAAGAAAGTGTATGCATCTCACACGTACACCACCACACTAGGCCCCAATTACTATTGTTTGTACCCCTAAAAGGATGGTTGAGCAGTAGGAGGAGGAGTATGGAACAGGCAGCACCCTCAAATCTTCAGAAGTATGAGATGAACCCCAAAAACTTGGAAAGGTGGATCTCACACGTACCGACACAGACTATCACGCAATTTAATTGATCCCCAAAGGTTTTAATTGAATAGCGGAATAGAAAATATGATCAAAAAGAAAGTGTATGTATCTCACACGTACACCACCACACTAGGCCCCAATTACTATTGTTTGTACCCCTAAAAGGATGGTTGAGCAGTAGGAGGAGGAGTATGGAACAGGCAGCACCCTCAAATCCTCAGAAGTATGAGATGAACCCCAAAAACTTGGAAAGGTGGATCTCACACGTACCGACACAGACTATCACGCAATTTAATTGATCCCCAAAGGTTTTAATTGAATAGCGGAATAGAAAATATGATCAAAAAGAAAGTGTATGTATCTCACACGTACACCACCACACTAGGCCCCAATTACTATTGTTTGTACCCCTAAAAGGATGGTTGAGGAGTAGGAGGAGGAGTATGGAACAGGCAGCACCCTCAAATCTTCAGAAGTATGAGATGAACCCCAAAAACTTGGAAAGGTGGATCTCACACGTACCGACACAGACTATCACGCAATTTAATTGATCCCCAAAGGTTTTAATTGAATAGCGGAATAGAAAATATGATCAAAAAGAAAGTGTATGTATCTCACACGTACACCACCACACTAGGCCCCAATTACTATTGTTTGTACCCCTAAAAGGATGGTTGAGCAGTAGGAGGAGGAGTATGGAACAGGCAGCACCCTCAAATCTTCAGAAGTATGAGATGAACCCCAAAAACTTGGAAAGGTGGATCTCACACGTACCGACACAGACTATCACGCAATTTAATTGATCCCCAAAGGTTTTAATTGAATAGCGGAATAGAAAATATGATCAAAAAGAAAGTGTATGTATCTCACACGTACACCACCACACTAGGCCCCAATTACTATTGTTTGTACCCCTAAAAGGATGGTTGAGGAGTAGGAGGAGGAGTATGGAACAGGCAGCACCCTCAAATCTTCAGAAGTATGAGATGAACCCCAAAAACTTGGAAAGGTGGATCTCACACGTACCGACACAGACTATCACGCAATTTAATTGATCCCCAAAGGTTTTAATTGAATAGCGGAATAGAAAATATGATCAAAAAGAAAGTGTATGTATCTCACACGTACACCACCACACTAGGCCCCAATTACTATTGTTTGTACCCCTAAAAGGATGGTTGAGCAGTAGGAGGAGGAGTATGGAACAGGCAGCACCCTCAAATCTTCAGAAGTATGAGATGAACCCCAAAAACTTGGAAAGGTGGATCTCACACGTACCGACACAGACTATCACGCAATTTAATTGATCCCCAAAGGTTTTAATTGAATAGCGGAATAGAAAATATGATCAAAAAGAAAGTGTATGTATCTCACACGTACACCACCACACTAGGCCCCAATTACTATTGTTTGTACCCCTAAAAGGATGGTTGAGGAGTAGGAGGAGGAGTATGGAACAGGCAGCACCCTCAAATCTTCAGAAGTATGAGATGAACCCCAAAAACTTGGAAAGGTGGATCTCACACGTACCCACACAGACTATCACGCAATTTAATTGATCCCCAAAGGTTTTAATTGAATAGCGGAATAGAAAATATGATCAAAAAGAAAGTGTATGTATCTCACACGTACACCACCACACTAGGCCCCAATTACTATTGTTTGTACCCCTAAAAGGATGGTTGAGGAGTAGGAGGAGGAGTATGGAACAGGCAGCACCCTCAAATCTTCAGAAGTATGAGATGAACCCCAAAAACTTGGAAAGGTGGATCTCACACGTACCGACACAGACTATCACGCAATTTAATTGATCCCCAAAGGTTTTAATTGAATAGCGGAATAGAAAATATGATCAAAAAGAAAGTGTATGTATCTCACACGTACACCACCACACTAGGCCCCAATTACTATTGTTTGTACCCCTAAAAGGATGGTTGAGGAGTAGGAGGAGGAGTATGGAACAGGCAGCACCCTCAAATCTTCAGAAGTATGAGATGAACCCCAAAAACTTGGAAAGGTGGATCTCACACGTACCGACACAGACTATCACGCAATTTAATTGATCCCCAAAGGTTTTAATTGAATAGCGGAATAGACAATATGATCAAAAAGAAAGTGTATGTATCTCACACGTACACCACCACACTAGGCCCCAATTACTATTGTTTGTACCCCTAAAAGGATGGTTGAGGAGTAGGAGGAGGAGTATGGAACAGGCAGCACCCTCAAATCTTCAGAAGTATGAGATGAACCCCAAAAACTTGGAAAGGTGGATCTCACACGTACCGACACAGACTATCACGCAATTTAATTGATCCCCAAAGGTTTTAATTGAATAGCGGAATAGAAAATATGATCAAAAAGAAAGTGTATGTATCTCACACGTACACCACCACACTAGGCCCCAATTACTATTGTTTGTACCCCTAAAAGGATGGTTGAGCAGTAGGAGGAGGAGTATGGAACAGGCAGCACCCTCAAATCTTCAGAAGTATGAGATGAACCCCAAAAACTTGGAAAGGTGGATCTCACACGTACCGACACAGACTATCACGCAATTTAATTGATCCTCAAAGGTTTTAATTGAATAGCGGAATAGAAAATATGATCAAAAAGAAAGTGTATGTATCTCACACGTACACCACCACACTAGGCCCCAATTACTATTGTTTGTACCCCTAAAAGGATGGTTGAGGAGTAGGAGGTGGAGTATGGAACAGGCAGCACCCTCAAATCTTCAGAAGTATGAGATGAACCCCAAAAACTTGGAAAGGTGGATCTCACACGTACCGACACAGACTATCACGCAATTTAATTGATCCTCAAAGGTTTTAATTGAATAGCGGAATAGAAAATATGATCAAAAAGAAAGTGTATGTATCTCACACGTACACCACCACACTAGGCCCCAATTACTATTGTTTGTACCCCTAAAAGGATGGTTGAGGAGTAGGAGGAGGAGTATGGAACAGGCAGCACCCTCAAATCTTCAGAAGTATGAGATGAACCCCAAAAACTTGGAAAGGTGGATCTCACATGTACCGACACAGACTATCACGCAATTTAATTGATCCCCAAAGGTTTTAATTGAATAGCGGAATAGAAAATATGATCAAAAAGAAAGTGTATGCATCTCACACGTACACCACCACACTAGGCCCCAATTACTATTGTTTGTACCCCTAAAAGGATGGTTGAGCAGTAGGAGGAGGAGTATGGAACAGGCAGCACCCTCAAATCTTCAGAAGTATGAGATGAACCCCAAAAACTTGGAAAGGTGGATCTCACACGTACCGAATCAGACTATCACGCAATTTAATTGATCCCCAAAGGTTTTAATTGAATAGCGGAATAGAAAATATGATCAAAAAGAAAGTGTATGTATCTCACACGTACACCACCACACTAGGCCCCAATTACTATTGTTTGTACCCCTAAAAGGATGGTTGAGCAGTAGGAGGAGGAGTATGGAACAGGCAGCACCCTCAAATCTTCAGAAGTATGAGATGAACCCCAAAAACTTGGAAAGGTGGATCTCACACGTACCGACACAGACTATCACGCAATTTAATTGATCCCCAAAGGTTTTAATTGAATAGCGGAATAGAAAATATGATCAAAAAGAAAGTGTATGTATCTCACACGTACACCACCACACTAGGCCCCAATTACTATTGTTTGTAGCCCTAAAAGGATGGTTGAGGAGTAGGAGGAGGAGTATGGAACAGGCAGCACCCTCAAATCTTCAGAAGTATGAGATGAACCCCAAAAACTTGGAAAGGTGGATCTCACACGTACCGACACAGACTATCACGCAATTTAATTGATCCCCAAAGGTTTTAATTGAATAGCGGAATAGAAAATATGATCAAAAAGAAAGTGTATGTATCTCACACGTACACCACCACACTAGGCCCCAATTACTATTGTTTGTACCCCTAAAAGGATGGTTGAGGAGTAGGAGGAGGAGTATGGAACAGGCAGCACCCTCAAATCTTCAGAAGTATGAGATGAACCCCAAAAACTTGGAAAGGTGGATCTCACACGTACCGACACAGACTATCACGCAATTTAATTGATCCCCAAAGGTTTTAATTGAATAGCGGAATAGAAAATATGATCAAAAAGAAAGTGTATGTATCTCACACGTACACCACCACACTAGGCCCCAATTACTATTGTTTGTACCCCTAAAAGGATGGTTGAGCAGTAGGAGGAGGAGTATGGAACAGGCAGCACCCTCAAATCTTCAGAAGTATGAGATGAACCCCAAAAACTTGGAAAGGTGGATCTCACACGTACCGACACAGACTATCACGCAATTTAATTGATCCCCAAAGGTTTTAATTGAATAGCGGAATAGAAAATATGATCAAAAAGAAAGTGTATGTATCTCACACGTACACCACCACACTAGGCCCCAATTACTATTGTTTGTACCCCTAAAAGGATGGTTGAGCAGTAGGAGGAGGAGTATGGAACAGGCAGCACCCTCAAATCTTCAGAAGTATGAGATGAACCCCAAAAACTTGGAAAGGTGGATCTCACACGTACCGACACAGACTATCACGCAATTTAATTGATCCCCAAAGGTTTTAATTGAATAGCGGAATAGAAAATATGATCAAAAAGAAAGTGTATGTATCTCACACGTACACCACCACACTAGGCCCCAATTACTATTGTTTGTACCCCTAAAAGGATGGTTGAGGAGTAGGAGGAGGAGTATGGAACAGGCAGCACCCTCAAATCTTCAGAAGTATGAGATGAACCCCAAAAACTTGGAAAGGTGGATCTCACACGTACCGACACAGACTATCACGCAATTTAATTGATCCCCAAAGGTTTTAATTGAATAGCGGAATAGAAAATATGATCAAAAAGAAAGTGTATGTATCTCACACGTACACCACCACACTAGGCCCCAATTACTATTGTTTGTACCCCTAAAAGGATGGTTGAGGAGTAGGAGGAGGAGTATGGAACAGGCAGCACCCTCAAATCTTCAGAAGTATGAGATGAACCCCAAAAACTTGGAAAGGTGGATCTCACACGTACCGACACAGACTATCACGCAATTTAATTGATCCCCAAAGGTTTTAATTGAATAGCGGAATAGAAAATATGATCAAAAAGAAAGTGTATGTATCTCACACGTACACCACCACACTAGGCCCCAATTACTATTGTTTGTACCCCTAAAAGGATGGTTGAGGAGTAGGAGGAGGAGTATGGAACAGGCAGCACCCTCAAATCTTCAGAAGTATGAGATGAACCCCAAAAACTTGGAAAGGTGGATCTCACACGTACCGACACAGACTATCACGCAATTTAATTGATCCCCAAAGGTTTTAATTGAATAGCGGAATAGACAATATGATCAAAAAGAAAGTGTATGTATCTCACACGTACACCACCACACTAGGCCCCAATTACTATTGTTTGTACCCCTAAAAGGATGGTTGAGGAGTAGGAGGAGGAGTATGGAACAGGCAGCACCCTCAAATCTTCAGAAGTATGAGATGAACCCCAAAAACTTGGAAAGGTGGATCTCACACGTACCGACACAGACTATCACACAATTTAATTGATCCCCAAAGGTTTTAATTGAATAGCGGAATAGAAAATATGATCAAAAAGAAAGTGTATGTATCTCACACGTACACCACCACACTAGGCCCCAATTACTATTGTTTGTACCCCTAAAAGGATGGTTGAGGAGTAGGAGGAGGAGTATGGAACAGGCAGCACCCTCAAATCTTCAGAAGTATGAGATGAACCCCAAAAACTTGGAAAGGTGGATCTCACACGTACCGACACAGACTATCACGCAATTTAATTGATCCCCAAAGGTTTTAATTGAATAGCGGAATAGAAAATATGATCAAAAAGAAAGTGTATGTATCTCACACGTACACCACCACACTAGGCCCCAATTACTATTGTTTGTACCCCTAAAAGGATGGATGAGGAGTAGGAGGAGGAGTATGGAACAGGCAGCACCCTCAAATCTTCAGAAGTATGAGATGAACCCCAAAAACTTGGAAAGGTGGATCTCACACGTACCGACACAGACTATCACGCAATTTAATTGATCCCCAAAGGTTTTAATTGAATAGCGGAATAGAAAATATGATAAAAAAGAAAGTGTATGTATCTCACACGTACACCACCACACTAGGCCCCAATTACTATTGTTTGTACCCCTAAAAGGATGGTTGAGCAGTAGGAGGAGGAGTATGGAACAGGCAGCACCCTCAAATCTTCAGAAGTATGAGATGAACCCCAAAAACTTGGAAAGGTGGATCTCACACGTACCGACACAGACTATCACGCAATTTAATTGATCCCCAAAGGTTTTAATTGAATAGCGGAATAGAAAATATGATCAAAAAGAAAGTGTATGTATCTCACACGTACACCACCACACTAGGCCCCAATTACTATTGTTTGTACCCCTAAAAGGATGGTTGAGGAGTAGGAGGAGGAGTATGGAACAGGCAGCACCCTCAAATCTTCAGAAGTATGAGATGAACCCCAAAAACTTGGAAAGGTGGATCTCACACGTACCGACACAGACTATCACGCAATTTAATTGATCCCCAAAGGTTTTAATTGAATAGCGGAATAGAAAATATGATCAAAAAGAAAGTGTATGTATCTCACACGTATACCACCACACTAGGCCCCAATTACTATTGTTTGTACCCCTAAAAGGATGGTTGAGGAGTAGGAGGAGGAGTATGGAACAGGCAGCACCCTCAAATCTTCAGAAGTATGAGATGAACCCCAAAAACTTGGAAAGGTGGATCTCACATGTACCGACACAGACTATCACGCAATTTAATTGATCCCCAAAGGTTTTAATTGAATAGCGGAATAGAAAATATGATCAAAAAGAAAGTGTATGCATCTCACACGTACACCACCACACTAGGCCCCAATTACTATTGTTTGTACCCCTAAAAGGATGGTTGAGCAGTAGGAGGAGGAGTATGGAACAGGCAGCACCCTCAAATCTTCAGAAGTATGAGATGAACCCCAAAAACTTGGAAAGGTGGATCTCACACGTACCGACACAGACTATCACGCAATTTAATTGATCCCCAAAGGTTTTAATTGAATAGCGGAATAGAAAATATGATCAAAAAGAAAGTGTATGTATCTCACACGTACACCACCACACTAGGCCCCAATTACTATTGTTTGTACCCCTAAAAGGATGGTTGAGCAGTAGGAGGAGGAGTATGGAACAGGCAGCACCCTCAAATCTTCAGAAGTATGAGATGAACCCCAAAAACTTGGAAAGGTGGATCTCACACGTACCGACACAGACTATCACGCAATTTAATTGATCCCCAAAGGTTTTAATTGAATAGCGGAATAGAAAATATGATCAAAAAGAAAGTGTATGTATCTCACACGTACACCACCACACTAGGCCCCAATTACTATTGTTTGTACCCCTAAAAGGATGGTTGAGGAGTAGGAGGAGGAGTATGGAACAGGCAGCACCCTCAAATCTTCAGAAGTATGAGATGAACCCCAAAAACTTGGAAAGGTGGATCTCACACGTACCGACACAGACTATCACGCAATTTAATTGATCCCCAAAGGTTTTAATTGAATAGCGGAATAGAAAATATGATCAAAAAGAAAGTGTATGTATCTCACACGTACACCACCACACTAGGCCCCAATTACTATTGTTTGTACCCCTAAAAGGATGGTTGAGCAGTAGGAGGAGGAGTATGGAACAGGCAGCACCCTCAAATCTTCAGAAGTATGAGATGAACCCCAAAAACTTGGAAAGGTGGATCTCACACGTACCGACACAGACTATCACGCAATTTAATTGATCCCCAAAGGTTTTAATTGAATAGCGGAATAGAAAATATGATCAAAAAGAAAGTGTATGTATCTCACACGTACACCACCACACTAGGCCCCAATTACTATTGTTTGTACCCCTAAAAGGATGGTTGAGGAGTAGGAGGAGGAGTATGGAACAGGCAGCACCCTCAAATCTTCAGAAGTATGAGATGAACCCCAAAAACTTGGAAAGGTGGATCTCACACGTACCGACACAGACTATCACGCAATTTAATTGATCCCCAAAGGTTTTAATTGAATAGCGGAATAGAAAATATGATCAAAAAGAAAGTGTATGTATCTCACACGTACACCACCACACTAGGCCCCAATTACTATTGTTTGTACCCCTAAAAGGATGGTTGAGCAGTAGGAGGAGGAGTATGGAACAGGCAGCACCCTCAAATCTTCAGAAGTATGAGATGAACCCCAAAAACTTGGAAAGGTGGATCTCACACGTACCGACACAGACTATCACGCAATTTAATTGATCCCCAAAGGTTTTAATTGAATAGCGGAATAGAGAATATGATCAAAAAGAAAGTGTATGTATCTCACACGTACACCACCACACTAGGCCCCAATTACTATTGTTTGTACCCCTAAAAGGATGGTTGAGGAGTAGGAGGAGGAGTATGGAACAGGCAGCACCCTCAAATCTTCAGAAGTATGAGATGAACCCCAAAAACTTGGAAAGGTGGATCTCACACGTACCGACACAGACTATCACGCAATTTAATTGATCCCCAAAGGTTTTAATTGAATAGCGGAATAGAAAATATGATCAAAAAGAAAGTGTATGTATCTCACACGTACACCACCACACTAGGCCCCAATTACTATTGTTTGTACCCCTAAAAGGATGGTTGAGGAGTAGGAGGAGGAGTATGGAACAGGCAGCACCCTCAAATCTTCAGAAGTATGAGATGAACCCCAAAAACTTGGAAAGGTGGATCTCACACGTACCGACACAGACTATCACGCAATTTAATTGATCCCCAAAGGTTTTAATTGAATAGCGGAATAGAAAATATGATCAAAAAGAAAGTGTATGTATCTCACACGTACACCACCACACTAGGCCCCAATTACTATTGTTTGTACCCCTAAAAGGATGGTTGAGGAGTAGGAGGAGGAGTATGGAACAGGCAGCACCCTCAAATCTTCAGAAGTATGAGATGAACCCCAAAAACTTGGAAAGGTGGATCTCACACGTACCGACACAGACTATCACGCAATTTAATTGATCCCCAAAGGTTTTAATTGAATAGCGGAATAGACAATATGATCAAAAAGAAAGTGTATGTATCTCACACGTACACCACCACACTAGGCCCCAATTACTATTGTTTGTACCCCTAAAAGGATGGTTGAGGAGTAGGAGGAGGAGTATGGAACAGGCAGCACCCTCAAATCTTCAGAAGTATGAGATGAACCCCAAAAACTTGGAAAGGTGGATCTCACACGTACCGACACAGACTATCACGCAATTTAATTGATCCCCAAAGGTTTTAATTGAATAGCGGAATAGAAAATATGATCAAAAAGAAAGTGTATGTATCTCACACGTACACCACCACACTAGGCCCCAATTACTATTGTTTGTACCCCTAAAAGGATGGTTGAGCAGTAGGAGGAGGAGTATGGAACAGGCAGCACCCTCAAATCTTCAGAAGTATGAGATGAACCCCAAAAACTTGGAAAGGTGGATCTCACACGTACCGACACAGACTATCACGCAATTTAATTGATCCTCAAAGGTTTTAATTGAATAGCGGAATAGAAAATATGATCAAAAAGAAAGTGTATGTATCTCACACGTACACCACCACACTAGGCCCCAATTACTATTGTTTGTACCCCTAAAAGGATGGTTGAGGAGTAGGAGGTGGAGTATGGAACAGGCAGCACCCTCAAATCTTCAGAAGTATGAGATGAACCCCAAAAACTTGGAAAGGTGGATCTCACACGTACCGACACAGACTATCACGCAATTTAATTGATCCCCAAAGGTTTTAATTGAATAGCGGAATAGAAAATATGATCAAAAAGAAAGTGTATATATCTCACACGTACACCACCACACTAGGCCCCAATTACTATTGTTTGTACCCCTAAAAGGATGGTTGAGGAGTAGGAGGAGGAGTATGGAACAGGCAGCACCCTCAAATCTTCAGAAGTATGAGATGAACCCCAAAAACTTGGAAAGGTGGATCTCACATGTACCGACACAGACTATCACGCAATTTAATTGATCCCCAAAGGTTTTAATTGAATAGCGGAATAGAAAATATGATCAAAAAGAAAGTGTATGCATCTCACACGTACACCACCACACTAGGCCCCAATTACTATTGTTTGTACCCCTAAAAGGATGGTTGAGCAGTAGGAGGAGGAGTATGGAACAGGCAGCACCCTCAAATCTTCAGAAGTATGAGATGAACCCCAAAAACTTGGAAAGGTGGATCTCACACGTACCGACACAGACTATCACGCAATTTAATTGATCCCCAAAGGTTTTAATTGAATAGCGGAATAGAAAATATGATCAAAAAGAAAGTGTATGTATCTCACACGTACACCACCACACTAGGCCCCAATTACTATTGTTTGTACCCCTAAAAGGATGGTTGAGCAGTAGGAGGAGGAGTATGGAACAGGCAGCACCCTCAAATCTTCAGAAGTATGAGATGAACCCCAAAAACTTGGAAAGGTGGATCTCACACGTACCGACACAGACTATCACGCAATTTAATTGATCCCCAAAGGTTTTAATTGAATAGCGGAATAGAAAATATGATCAAAAAGAAAGTGTATGTATCTCACACGTACACCACCACACTAGGCCCCAATTACTATTGTTTGTACCCCTAAAAGGATGGTTGAGGAGTAGGAGGAGGAGTATGGAACAGGCAGCACCCTCAAATCTTCAGAAGTATGAGATGAACTCCAAAAACTTGGAAAGGTGGATCTCACACGTACCGACACAGACTATCACGCAATTTAATTGATCCCCAAAGGTTTTAATTGAATAGCGGAATAGACAATATGATCAAAAAGAAAGTGTATGTATCTCACACGTACACCACCACACTAGGCCCCAATTACTATTGTTTGTACCCCTAAAAGGATGGTTGAGGAGTAGGAGGAGGAGTATGGAACAGGCAGCACCCTCAAATCTTCAGAAGTATGAGATGAACCCCAAAAACTTGGAAAGGTGGATCTCACACGTACCGACACAGACTATCACACAATTTAATTGATCCCCAAAGGTTTTAATTGAATAGCGGAATAGAAAATATGATCAAAAAGAAAGTGTATGTATCTCACACGTACACCACCACACTAGGCCCCAATTACTATTGTTTGTACCCCTAAAAGGATGGTTGAGGAGTAGGAGGAGGAGTATGGAACAGGCAGCACCCTCAAATCTTCAGAAGTATGAGATGAACCCCAAAAACTTGGAAAGGTGGATCTCACACGTACCGACACAGACTATCACGCAATTTAATTGATCCCCAAAGGTTTTAATTGAATAGCGGAATAGAAAATATGATCAAAAAGAAAGTGTATGTATCTCACACGTACACCACCACACTAGGCCCCAATTACTATTGTTTGTACCCCTAAAAGGATGGTTGAGGAGTAGGAGGAGGAGTATGGAACAGGCAGCACCCTCAAATCTTCAGAAGTATGAGATGAACCCCAAAAACTTGGAAAGGTGGATCTCACACGTACCGACACAGACTATCACACAATTTAATTGATCCCCAAAGGTTTTAATTGAATAGCGGAATAGAAAATATGATCAAAAAGAAAGTGTATGTATCTCACACGTACACCACCACACTAGGCCCCAATTACTATTGTTTGTACCCCTAAAAGGATGGTTGAGGAGTAGGAGGAGGAGTATGGAACAGGCAGCACCCTCAAATCTTCAGAAGTATGAGATGAACCCCAAAAACTTGGAAAGGTGGATCTCACACGTACCGACACAGACTATCACGCAATTTAATTGATCCCCAAAGGTTTTAATTGAATAGCGGAATAGAAAATATGATCAAAAAGAAAGTGTATGTATCTCACACGTACACCACCACACTAGGCCCCAATTACTATTGTTTGTACCCCTAAAAGGATGGTTGAGGAGTAGGAGGAGGAGTATGGAACAGGCAGCACCCTCAAATCTTCAGAAGTATGAGATGAACCCCAAAAACTTGGAAAGGTGGATCTCACACGTACCGACACAGACTATCACGCAATTTAATTGATCCTCAAAGGTTTTAATTGAATAGCGGAATAGAAAATATGATCAAAAAGAAAGTGTATGTATCTCACACGTACACCACCACACTAGGCCCCAATTACTATTGTTTGTACCCCTAAAAGGATGGTTGAGGAGTAGGAGGTGGAGTATGGAACAGGCAGCACCCTCAAATCTTCAGAAGTATGAGATGAACCCCAAAAACTTGGAAAGGTGGATCTCACACGTACCGACACAGACTATCACGCAATTTAATTGATCCCCAAAGGTTTTAATTGAATAGCGGAATAGAAAATATGATCAAAAAGAAAGTGTATTTATCTCACACGTACACCACCACACTAGGCCCCAATTACTATTGTTTGTACCCCTAAAAGGATGGTTGAGGAGTAGGAGGAGGAGTATGGAACAGGCAGCACCCTCAAATCTTCAGAAGTATGAGATGAACTCCAAAAACTTGGAAAGGTGGATCTCACACGTACCGACACAGACTATCACGCAATTTAATTGATCCCCAAAGGTTTTAATTGAATAGCGGAATAGACAATATGATCAAAAAGAAAGTGTATGTATCTCACACGTACACCACCACACTAGGCCCCAATTACTATTGTTTGTACCCCTAAAAGGATGGTTGAGGAGTAGGAGGAGGAGTATGGAACAGGCAGCACCCTCAAATCTTCAGAAGTATGAGATGAACCCCAAAAACTTGGAAAGGTGGATCTCACACGTACCGACACAGACTATCACACAATTTAATTGATCCCCAAAGGTTTTAATTGAATAGCGGAATAGAAAATATGATCAAAAAGAAAGTGTATGTATCTCACACGTACACCACCACACTAGGCCCCAATTACTATTGTTTGTACCCCTAAAAGGATGGTTGAGGAGTAGGAGGAGGAGTATGGAACAGGCAGCACCCTCAAATCTTCAGAAGTATGAGATGAACCCCAAAAACTTGGAAAGGTGGATCTCACACGTACCGACACAGACTATCACGCAATTTAATTGATCCCCAAAGGATTTAATTGAATAGTGGAATAGAAAATATGATCAAAAAGAAAGTGTATGTATCTCACACGTACACCACCACACTAGGCCCCAATTACTATTGTTTGTACCCCTAAAAGGATGGTTGAGGAGTAGGAGGAGGAGTATGGAACAGGCAGCACCCTCAAATCTTCAGAAGTATGAGATGAACCCCAAAAACTTGGAAAGGTGGATCTCGCACGTACCGACACAGACTATCACGCAATTTAATTGATCCCCAAAGGTTTTAATTGAATAGCGGAATAGAAAATATGATCAAAAAGAAAGTGTATGTATCTCAAACGTACACCACCACACTAGGCCCCAATTACTATTGTTTGTACCCCTAAAAGGATGGTTGAGGAGTAGGAGGAGGAGTATGGAACAGGCAGCACCCTCAAATCTTCAGAAGTATGAGATTGTGTTCACTGTACCCCACAAAGATTGTGTTCACTGCACCCCACAAAGATTGTGTTCACTGCACCTCAAAAAGGATTTTGTTCACTGCACCCCACAAAGATTGTGTTCACTGCACCCTAAAAGGATTTTGTTCACTGCACCCCAAAAAGATTGTGTTCACTGTACCCCCCAAAGATTGTGTTCACTGCACCCCACAAAGATTCTGTTCCCTGTACCCCACAAAGATTGTGTTCACTGCACCCACAAAGGATTTTGTTCACTGCACCCCAAAAAGATTGTGTTCACTGCACTCCAAAAAGGATGTTGTTCACTGCACCCCAAAAAGGATTTTGTTCACTGCACCCCAAAAAGATTGTGTTCACTGCACCCCACAAAGATTGTGTTCACTGCACCCCACAAAGGATTTTGTTCACTGCACCCCAAAAAGATTGTGTTCACTGTACCCCCCAAAGATTGTGTTCACTGCACCCCACAAAGGATTTTGTTCACTGCACCCCAAAAAGATTGTGTTCACTGTACCCCCAAAGATTGTGTTCACTGCACCCCACAAAGATTCTGTTCACTGTACCCCACAAAGATTGTGTTCACTGCACCCCACAAAGGATTTTGTTCACTGCACCCCAAAAAGATTGTGTTCACTGCACCCCAAAAAGGATGTTGTTCACTGCACCCCAAAAAGGATTGTGTTCACTGCACCCCACAAAGATTGTGTTCACTGCACCCCACAAAGGATTTTGTTCACTGCACCCCAAAAAGATTCTGTTCACTGTACCCCCCAAAGATTGTGTTCACTGCACCCCACAAAGGATTTTGTTCACTGCACCCCAAAAAGATTGTGTTCACTGTACCCCCCAAAGATTGTGTTCACTGCACCCCACAAAGATTCTGTTCACTGTACCCCACAAAGATTGTGTTCACTGCACCCCACAAATGATTTTGTTCACTGCACCCCAAAAAGATTGTGTTCACTGCACCCCAAAAAGGATTTTTTTCACTGCACCCCAAAAAGGATGTTGTTCACTGCACCCCAAAAAGGATTTTGTTCACTGCACCCCAAAAAGATTGTGTTCACTGCACCCCACAAAGATTGTGTTCACTGCACCCCAAAAAGGATTTTGTTCACTGCACCCCAAAAAGATTGTGTTCACTGAACCCCAAAAAGGATTTTGTTCACTGCACCCCAAAAAGATTCTGTTCACTGTACCCCCCAAAGATTGTGTTCACTGCACCCCACAAAGGATTTTGTTCACTGCACCCCAAAAAGATTGTGTTCACTGTACCCCCCAAAGATTGTGTTCACTGCACCCCACAAAGATTCTGTTCACTGTACCCCACAAAGATTGTGTTCACTGCACCCCACAAATGATTTTGTTCACTGCACCCCAAAAAGATTGTGTTCACTGCACCCCAAAAAGGATTTTTTTCACTGCACCCCAAAAAGGATGTTGTTCACTGCACCCCAAAAAGGATTTTGTTCACTGCACCCCAAAAAGATTGTGTTCACTGCACCCCACAAAGATTGTGTTCACTGCACCCCACAAAGGATTTTGTTCACTGCACCCCAAAAAGATTCTGTTCACTGTACCCCCCAAAGATTGTGTTCACTGCACCCCACAAAGGATTTTGTTCACTGCACCCCAAAAAGATTGTGTTCACTGTACCCCCCAAAGATTGTGTTCACTGCACCCCACAAAGATTCTGTTCACTGTACCCCACAAAGATTGTGTTCACTGCACCCCACAAAGGATTTTGTTCACTGCACCCCAAAAAGATTGTGTTCACTGCACCCCACAAAGGATTTTGTTCACTGCACCCCAAAAAGATTGTGTTCACTGCACCCCAAAAAGGATTTTGTTCACTGCACCCCAAAAAGGATGTTGTTCACTGCACCCCAAAAAGATTGTGTTCACTGCACCCCACAAAGATTGTGTTCACTGCACCCCACAAAGGATTTTGTTCACTGCACCCCAAAAAGATTGTGTTCACTGCACCCCAAAAAGGATTTTGTTCACTGCACCCCAAAAAGGATGTTGTTCACTGCACCCCAAAAAGGATTTTGTTCACTCCACCCCAAAAAGATTGTGTTCACTGCACCCCACAAAGATTGTGTTCACTGCACCCCAAAAAGGATTTTGTTCACTGCACCCCAAAAAGATTGTGTTCACTGTACCCCCCAAAGATTGTGTTCACTGCACCCCACAAAGATTCTGTTCACTGTACCCCACAAAGATTGTGTTCACTGCACCCCACAAAGGATTTTGTTCACTGCACCCCAAAAAGATTGTGTTCACTGCACCCCAAAAAGGATTTTGTTCACTGCACCCCAAAAAGGATGTTGTTCACTGCACCCCAAAAAGGATTTTGTTCACTGCACCCCAAAAAGATTGTGTTCACTGCACCCCACAAAGGATTTTGTTCACTGCACCCCAAAAAGATTGTGTTCACTGCACCCCACAAAGGATTTTGTTCACTGCACCCCAAAAAGATAGTGTTCACTGCACCCAAAAAGGATTTTGTTCACTGCACCCCAAAAAGGATGTTGTTCACTGCACCCCAAAAAGGATTTTGTTCACTCCACCCCAAAAAGATTGTGTTCACTGCACCCCACAAAGATTGTGTTCACTGCACCCCAAAAAGATTGTGTTCACTGCACCCCACAAAGATTGTGTTCACTGCACCCCAAAAAGGATGTTGTTCACTGCACCCCAAAAAGATTGTGTTCACTGCACCCCACAAAGATTGTGTTCACTGCACCCCACAAAGGATTTTGTTCACTGCACCCCAAAAAGATTGTGTTCACTGCACCCCAAAAAGGATGTTGTTCACTGCACCCCAAAAAGGATTTTGTTCACTGCACCCCAAAAAGATTTTGTTCACTGCACCCCAAAAAGGACGTTGTTCACTGCACCCCAAAAAGATTGTGTTCACTGCAGCCCAAAAAGATTGTGTTCACTGCAGCTCACACACAGAAAAATGGATGTGGATCACTGACACCTGCCTATCTCCTATCCCACACCACACAGCAATATCGATTGTAGTTTGTAGAACACAGTTTCCCTAAAATTCAGCAGCAGCCTCTCCCTAACAGGATTGAGAAGAGATTGTAGATCGGGACTAAAGCCCCGTACACACACACAGATTGTCGTCATACAAATGTTCGTCTTTTCTCCCCGGGATGTCGGTGTCTGTTGAAAAGTGCAAAGACAGCACAAGGACAGCACAGCAGACTTCAGCTGACTGCAGAAGTGATGTCATGTAATGGTTAACTTTCCCTGTGTTTTTTATTTTCTGAGCATGCCCAGTCTTGCAAATCTGCGGTCTGTCGGCTGATTTCTGTACTGACAGGCGAACAATCGTCCGTTCTGGTGTCTGCAGACAAAAATTTTCATGTTTGCAAGAAAGACTCTTGTCCGCGGATTGTGTGCAGACAGCTGTCGGAGGCACCATACTAACACACGTACAATCGGCAGATCTTTCGTCCGCCGACGTTTGTATGAGGACGATCTGTGCGTGTGTACGGGGCTTAAGTGCAGACCCCACACAGCAATATCGATTGTAGTTTGTAGAACACTCTGACCCTAAAATTCAGCAGCAGCCTCTCCCTAACAGGATTGAGAAGAGATCGTAGATCAGGATTGAGTGCAGACCCCACCCCCCACACAGCAATATCGATTGTAGTTTGTAGAAGACACTGACCCTATAATTCAGCAGACTCTATCCCTAAAATGCCTACAACTCGCCCTGCCTAAACACTCCGACCTGTCCCTCAATTCTATCCGGACACAAATGGTTTTTTCCTGCCTGTCTTTCCCTAATCAGCAGCCAGCACGTTGATGTGTGCTCTGTCCCTGATCTAAGCAGCAGAATGAAGACGCTGCGGCTGCCTGGAACTTATAAAGACTTGGTCACATGCTTCAGACGGCCAATCACAGCTACTGAGACATTTGCAGGCATGGCTGGGATGGCTTAAGGCACACCAGTTAAACGACTGTTGATTGGCTGTTGAAAGCCCGCCATGAAAAGAGCGCCAAAGCATGCAAAACCCAGAAATAAAACAACCGAACACGGATTTTTACCCGAACATACAGTAAAGTGTCCGTGTCCGTGTTCGGGTACAAAAAATCCAATTATTCGGTACGAACACGAATAATACAGTCCGTGTTCGCTCAACACTAGTAATGATATGCCAAATCGTATCATACAAGGAGAAAAAAGTCCTAAAAAAAGGAAATATAATCACAATATAAATGGAAGATCCGACCAATATAGGGATAAGTATGGCGTAGACTGAGTCTATTGACTATTACCTGAAATACTGCCTCAAGATCCTCCTCTCCGCATGGTGCATAAGACGCCGACGCCGCCATTGGGGCCGCGCCGGCTTCTTATGTGTCTCCGAGCGTGTGTGACGTCATGACGTCTGAGGTCACACGCCCAGTCCCTCCAAAGTGTGCGTGAGCGTGCGCAGACACACTCCGCCGGACATCCGGCAGAACCAACGGAGGACCGCTGGCAAGGAGGGACACATATCCGCTGGAAAGACCGGACCCCGCCACTGGTCCCCAAGGTCCCGCCTCCGGGTGTCAGCAGAGAATGTTGAAGAACATAAAAGAATGTATTACCACAAATAAGCCCACATTAAACAAAATCAAAAAAGTAGATACATAATAGCTACAAATATAGAATACATGTATATTTAGATTATTCCCAATACCGGGATGACGATATTGGACATTGTAACTCAGTACATGTTTCATACAAATATATAAACAGACTCATTGAACCGGTCCAAAAAGGACCTATTTTAGACATCCATCAGGAAAAAAGAAAGGGAAGGGAAATGGATAGGAGGGTGGATTGGGAAGTATTAGAGGTTGGGGATGATTCTTATGAGTTCTTATTTTGCACCTGGGACTGGCCATCATGGACGTTTTGGGAACAGCATGGACAGGATTCATGACTGGTATCCACACTTCCTGTTTGACAGGTAGAAAAATTGAGGAAGATTCCAAACATTTCTATAACAAAATTTTCGGTCTACTTAAAAGTAAGTCGAATCTCTACTGGCATCTAGAATATTTTAAATATTATATTGATCAGGAAATTTGCCCTATTGGGCTGAGGGTACAGATTTTTCCCACTATCAGGGAATCTACGGCAACCCTGAAGCAAGAGTGGGAAAAATGCCTGACCCAATGTAGTTCAGATCTTATGAAAGTATTTAGAAAACAATATTTAGAGGACATGACCGTTTTGGATAAAGACATTGAAAATTTAAAAGAAAAATACAAACATATTTTGGAACTTCCCTCTTTTCCTGCTAAATGGAAAGAAATAAAAGATAAAATAGAGAACCTAAATAAAGACATTATTTCCAAAAAACAAAATAAATTTATCAAGGACCAATTAGCCTTCTCTGAAGGATATGCATATATATGGTCGGGAAGATCTGTGGGAAGAAGGGGTGCTCCCCACCCCCACAATCCTCCCCAAACCTACGAATATACAGAATCTGACTCTTCTGTTTCCTCGGTTTCTTCACTACATAGTCAGTCTAGACCTTTAGGCCAATTCAAACAAGGTAATGTTAGAAAGCGGTCTCACCCTGGAATTTCACCTAACGAATCTAAAGGCAAAAAAGCTAATAAACAACCCAAAATTAACACCACACTACATAGCACAATTCCTAGGGCACTTAATATAATAGCCAGTACATCCCGCACTCCTACACCGGTCGATGACGGTTTTTTAGACCCAGCCCTAATCGAGCACCGCAAATCACAGGGCAACCTGGATATGTACTTCCCCAAAACCCAAGCACCCCTTCCACCACTCCCCAACACTCCCTCTCCCACGAACACACAGGTTTGAACATTATCAATCTCACCAGTCACTCCCTCACCCAGGACGAAACCTCAGTACTTCATTTAGGTTTGGGCTTTTGCCCTTTTGACTCCATCAATGTGATGGATACCATCAAAGATCTTTATCTATTCTCAAGAAATTTGACTTATAAGTTCATTTTTGATAAAGACAGACAAAATCTTCATCTAGAAAATGAACTCACTCAACGCACTAAACACTTTACAATGGCTGAATACAAGGCCTTACGTGACCTTATGTTGCTCTATGATGAAAGTAATGATTCCGATGAATCCACTCCTACGTCCCCACCAGCCATGATGACCAGTCCTTCAGAAACCATTGCCCCCAAAAGGGCTTTCAAACCTCCTTCTACACAATTCCCTGATCTCATGACGTGCCCCACCATCTGGTCCTTCTTGCATCACTCTATTGCAGATTTAAAGAAGACCAACTGGGAGAATACTGACACCAATCTCACTCCAGAGCAAAATCTAGCTTTGAAAAGATTGCAAAAAAGACAGGACATAGTGATTAAGCCCTCCGATAAGGGGGGCAACATTGTCATCATGTCTCATACACAGTATCAAAACATGTGTTTAGATGTTCTGACCAATGAAGAGTGGTATCAAAAAATCTCTCCCACGGAGGTACAGAACTTCCGTCAGGAATACAACTGCATCATTTTAGATGCATGTCATAAAGACCTGATTGACAAGGACACCTACCAGTTTTTGTTTACCAAATTTCCTCGAACATCTACTTTTTACACACTTCCTAAGACACATAAATGCCTCTCCTCCCCCCCAGGTAGACCTATCGTGTCTGGCATAGGGTCCCTCACGGACAGTGCCAGCAAATATGTCGACTCGCATCTTGCTCCCCATGTCCACGCCCTGCCTTCCTATATTAAAGATACTACCGATCTTCTCAAACATATTGAAGGGGTTCAGCTCCCCCCCAGATGCCCTACTGGTTGCGATTGATGTGGAGGCTTTGTACTCCAGCATCCCACATGAACGGGGTATCAAAGTAATCGGTGAGTTCCTGAGGGAACAGGATAGAACCACGTGGAAGCTAAACACTTTCATTCTTACCTTGCTTCGGTTTATTCTCACTCGTAATTATTTTACATTTATGGAGGATATGTTTTTGCAGAGGCAGGGCGTGGCCATGGGGACCACATGCGCGCCGTCATATGCGAATCTCTACCTGGGGGGTTGGGAGAGGTATATTTTTTCTAATGAGAATTTTGCAGAATATTTACCTTTTGTACCTTTTTGGTACATGTACATTGACGATCTGCTCCTGGCCTGGACAGGCCCCATAGAGATACTCCACGCGTTTTTGAAAGACCTTAACAACAATGATTGGAATCTACGCTTTACATATACTTACCATGGGTCCCAGATCACTTTTCTGGATCTCACTATCTTGAAATCTGAGGATGGCACTATATTTACGGATTTATACCGGAAACCATCCGCAGGTAATACTTTATTACACGCGTCAAGTGCTCATCCCCAACCTCGAATACAGAGCATCCCTTTTGCCCAATATCTACGCCTCAGGCGGAATTGCACTAGGGATGATGACTTTTACAGTCAAGCCCATGCTCTTCGGGAACGCCTCCTTCAGAGAGGTTATTCCCATACCATCCTAAGGAAGGCCTTCAATAAGGCCTGAGCCAGGAGCAGATCGTCTTTACTGTACCCACCCAGAAAACCTGATACACCTCACACAGTCAAACTAATTACTAGATATTCAGCACATCATCAACAATTGCGTTCAGTAATCTCTCGCCATTGGCATTTACTTACTGACCACCACATCTTAAAGAATTATGTTAGGGACACTCCAGAGCTGGTCTTTAGAAGGGCCACATCCCTTCGGGACCAGTTGGTCCATAGTCACTACACCACAGCTAGATCCCGCTCTTCAGGTAATAGAGGTACCTTTCCCTGCCAGGAATGCCCACGCTGCCCTTGGATATTGGAGGGTTCAACCTACCGACTCCCCAATGGGGAATTGTGGACCCCTCGAAGCCACAGTCAATGTGGAACGAGGGGTGTCATTTATCTGATGGTTTGCCAATGTAGGGCCTACTATGTTGGCAAAACCAGACGAGAACTACGTCAGAGAATAGGAGACCATTTATATTACTCCTCAGGTGGTAAACTAACAGCAGTCGGACACCATATTGGCCTTCACCATAGATACCACCCTGAGGTGGTTAAATTTTTCGTTCTTGATGCCATACCTGAGGACCCACGTGGGGGTAATTGGGATCAGAAATTGCTTCAGCGTGAAACTCAATGGATTGAAAGGCTAAATGCCACTACTCCCCCTGGCTTGAATGAGGTTGTCTCATATAAGCCTTTTCTATAATTCCTAAATGATTTAGAGATCGAACAAACCATTCCCCCTTTTTTGTGTTTTTTCCCCCTTTCTCCCTTGGGATTTTGTTCTACGGTCTTTCAACTGCTCCATGTCCCTCTCCTCTATTCCCCTTCCTTGCTCTTCCCTTCCCTGTTTTCACCCTGTCTATTTTCCCTCCCCCCTTCCCTCCCTTCTTCCCTTTCCCAATTCACCCTCCTATCCATTTCCCTTCCCTTTCTTTTTTCCTGATGGATGTCTAAAATAGGTCCTTTTTGGACCGGTTCAATGAGTCTGTTTATATATTTGTATGAAACATGTACTGAGTTACAATGTCCAATATCGTCATCCCGGTATTGGGAATAATCTAAATATACATGTATTCTATATTTGTAGCTATTATGTATCTACTTTTTTGATTTTGTTTAATGTGGGCTTATTTGTGGTAATACATTCTTTTATGTTCTTCAACATTCTCTGCTGACACCCGGAGGCGGGACCTTGGGGACCAGTGGCGGGGTCCGGTCTTTCCGGCGGATATGTGTCCCTCCTTGCCAGCGGTCCTCCGTTGGTTCCGCCGGATGTCCGGCGGAGTGTGTCTGCGAACGCTCACGCACACTTTGGAGGGACTGGGCGTGTGACCTCAGACACCGCCCGGAAGCGTCATGACGTCACACACGCTCGGAGACACATAAGAAGCCGGCGTGGCCTCAATGGTGGCGTCGACGTCTTATGCACCATGCGGAGAGGAGGATCTTGAGGCAGTATTTCAGGTAATAGTCAATAGACTCAGTCTACGCCATACTTATCCCTATATTGGTCGGATCTTCCATTTACATTGTGATTATATTTCCCTTTTTTAGGAATTTTTTCTCCCTGTATGATACGTTTTGGCATATCATTACTGTACATCGATGGAATAACATATAGATACAAGGAGTGCTTTGGACTAGAGCAAATATAGGGTTTATCCCTGTCTGGGCCTTTCCCAGGGGGCGCCCCCCTCTTTTTTCTCCCCCCTTTGGTCACTCTCTTGACCAGACTATTAATGGAACTCGCAACCATTTTGTGATACTCTTTGATATTGTGTCCTCACATCCTCTCCGCATGGTTATATCTACATGAATTTGTTTGAAAGGTGATTATCATTTCTTAACATGAGTGGTCTATGTACTTCCCTCCCTGTTCCTTTTATCCTCTGTTTGTTGATTTCTTCCTCTCCCTTCCCTATTGTTCTGCCCTCCCCCTTCCCTTTCCTCATCCCTTTTTTCTCCCCCCCTCTCTCCCCCTCCCATGCTTTTTTCCCCCTTCCCTACCCCCTTCTACATCCCTGGTTCCCCTTTCCCTCCCCTTCCCCCTTCCCTCTCTTTCCCCCCCCCCCTTTTGTTCCCCCTTCCCCCTCCCTTTACATTGAATATTGTATTCATCAACTTTTTGTATATTCTTTCATAAACATGTTAAGGTCTCCCATATCCGCCGGTGAGACTATGTGTTTGATCCTGCCGCCCCCATTGGTCAAACCCGCCTCATGGTGACTGCAGGTAAAGTCTACACTCCCCACTGTACTATGGGTATCCATACACCCATTGTCTCAATAATTATGTTTTTTGTTGTCTTTATTATGACTCATTCAATGCTTGTTCTATTTTTATAGAATCGGTTTTTATCCATTATTGTTTCTCCTGAAGAAGCGGCATAGTCCGCGAAACATGTAGAGAACTTACTGTGGAAACATGCCAATTACACTCCACATTTTCAACTATGTCAAATGCATTTCAGTGAACCTGTTTGTATATTGACCTTGCTTGCTTGTTTGTCCTGTGTATTTTGTTATGTCTATGTGACTAACCTTTTTATGGAATAAAAACTATTTTATCTATATTTGATGTTGATTTGTAACCAACATACATTGGTATCCTAAATCCAGAACCAACTTCCCTTTTCCAATTTCCCCGGTCCCATTGAGTACCTCTCTAATTGGGGAGTTTGAGGTCTCTCTTATCCCCTTTCCCATTTTTTGATATTATCCCCATAGAGTAGTGGGTAATAATGTCCGACAGGATTGCGGATGCCACTCAGTGCACTTCTTGCGGCATGTATGAGTTTCTTGATGAACAAATCGAGGGTGAATACTGCTGTGCAAGATGTGAGCGACTTGTTGCTCTGGAAGCCCACATCGTGGATCTAGAGAACACAGTGACAAGACTGCGTGGCATCTACAACCTGGAAAGGAGCTTGGACATTACCCATCAGGCGCTGGCAGGGGCCAGCATAGAGGAGGGAGGAATAGAGGAGACGCAAGCAGCAGAGGCACGCAGCTGGGTGACTGTTAGGAATGTTAGGGGGAGGAGTGTCAGGGAGGCCAGTCCTGAGTTGATAGACCCTAACATGTTTGCCGAGTTGCAGGTTGAGGGGGATATCAACTCAGGGGTGGCAGAGCTGGAGTATGCACCCTCCCCCAGCTGCCAGGGGAGGGACGGCTCCAGGAAGAAGGGGGGCCGTAACTCAGGAAAGGTTAGAAAGGTTGTGGTAGTTGGGGACTCAATTATCAAGAGGACAGAGAGGGCAATCTGTAAAAAAGATCTCGTGAACCGAACAGTTTGTTGTTTACCGGGTGCCCGAGTTCGGCACATCGCAGATCTGGCAGACAGATTGATGTGGGGGGCTGGGGATGACCCAGCGGTCAAGGTGCATGTGGGCACTAATGACATAGTTAAAGGTAGGTGGAGGATCCTTAAGAACGATTTCAGGGACTTAGGTAATAGATTGAAGAAAAGGACCTCCAAGGTGGTTTTCTCTGAAATACTGCCTGTACCTCGAGCCACACAGGAGAGGCAGAAGGAGATTAGGGAACTTAACAAGTGGCTGAGGAATTGGTGTAGGAAGGAGGGGTTTGGGTTCCTGGAGAACTGGGCTGACTTCTCAGTCGGCTACCGGCTCTTTAGTAAGGATGGGCTGCACCTTAATGGGGACGGTACAGCTCTTTTGGGGAGAAAGATGGCCACCAAGTTGGAGGGGCTTTTAAACTAGGAGACGGGGGGAGGGCTCAGAAGTAGAATCAGTCAGGAGGGAGCAGAGGACTGAAGGCAGTTGTAGGGTCAGCAGCGACAGTAGGTCGACAACGTCAATTGGCAGGTCTGTGCGGGAAAACCGCAGACCAAAAAGAAATAAACATAACCGCCAATCACGTTTAACTTCCGTAAAACTAAGAGGGGTATATGCTAATGCCAGGAGCCTAGCTAATAAAATGGAAGAGTTGGAAATGTTAGTACATGAGGAGGACATAGACCTTGTGGGAATAACAGAAACTTGGTTCGACCCCTCACATGACTGGCTGGCCAATATCCAAGGGTATTCGGTGTACCGGAAGGACAGGGTAGGAAAAAGAGGGGGAGGGGTATGTCTCTATGTCAAGAACAATATAAAGGTGCTAGAAAGGAGTGACATTACGGATGGGATGAGTATGGATTTAGAATCTGTGTGGGTTGAACTCGATAGGGAAGAAGATAAGGGAAAAGTAGTTGTGGGGGTTTGCTATAGGCCACCTAACCAAGGGGAGGAGGTAGAGCAGGAATTTTTAGCACTAATGGGTAAAGTGGCAAAACTGGGATCAGTCATCGTATTGGGGGACTTCAATTATCCCGACATTGACTGGGAAGAGGGGACTGCACACTCACATAAGGCCCGTCTATTCACGGAAACCTTACAGGACAACTGCATGTCACAATTGGTGGATTCCCCTACCAGAGAAAACGTGGATCTATTGATCACTAATGACCCAGACATAATCTCGGAGGTAGGAGTCCAGGACAACCTGGGCTCTAGCGATCACAGGATGATCACATTTAGTATAAATAACAATATAAAAAGGCAAGTGGGGAACATAAGAACCCTAAACTTCAGATGGGCAAACTTTCCAAAATTGTACTCATTGATGGAAAGGGTAAACTGGGACCAAGCCCTGGGATCCCTGACCACAGAGGAAAAATGGGAATGCTTTAGGAACATATTAAGCAAAGGCATCTTGCAGTGCATTCCTATGGGGAATAAATTTAGAAGAGACAGAGCCAAACCTGGCTGGCTAAACCATAGCGTTAAAAAACTTATTAGGGGAAAAAAATTGGCCTTCAAGAAATATAAATCAGAGGGCACAGTATCGGCCTTCCAGCAATACAAGGAGGCAAATAAGAAGTGTAAACACGAAATCAAGATGGCTAAAATCAACTTTGAGAGACAAATAGCAGAGGATAGTAAAAAAAACCCAAAGAAATTCTTTAAATATATCAACAGCAAAAAAACTAGGGCAGAGCATATTGCACACATAATTAACGATGATGGGAGGATGGTTACAGAGGACACTGAAAAAGCAACCGTGCTGAATGCTTTTTTCTCGTCAGTCTTTACGCAGGAAAAGGAGGGGTACACTGACCACGACTGTTTGGTTAGTAGTAATACACAGGACTTGCCTCTATGGCTAACAGAGGGTGAAATCAGGGAAAGACTGGATAAACTTAACACAAATAAATCACCAGGCCCGGATGGCGTACATCCGAGAGTGCTCAAGGAACTCAGTATGGTTATATCTAGACCACTGTTCCTATATCTAGACCACTGTTCCTGATCTTTGCTGACAGTATTAGGACAGGAGATGTACCAGGGGATTGGAGGAAGGCTAACGTGATTCCGATATTCAAAAAGGGCCAGAGGCATATCCCGGGAAATTATAGGCCTGTCAGCTTGACATCAATAATTTGTAAACTTTTGGAGGGGATGATAAGGGACTATATCGTAGAATATGCTAAAGACAACAACATCATCAGTAGTAACCAGCACGGGTTTACAAATGGACGTTCTTGTCAAACCAATCTCTTAGCATTCTACGAGGAGGTGAGCTGTGAGCTAGATAGGGGCAGACCAGTGGATGTGGTGTACTTGGATTTCGCTAAGGCGTTTGATACAGTTCCCCACAAGTGCTTAATTTATAAAATAAGGTCTGCAGGTATCGACAGCAGGGTTTGCTCTTGGATACGGAACTGGCTAAAAGGCCGTGTCCAAAGGGTGGTAATAAACAGCCCCAGGCTCAGTCTTGGGACCAACCTTGTTCAATTTATTCATAAACAGCATTGAGGACGGGATCAGTAGTTCGTTATCAGTTTTTGCAGATGACACAAAATTGGCCAGGGCAATAACTACACAGCATGAAGCAGATATCCTACAGAATGACCTGGACAAAATTACGGAGTGGGCAACTACATGGCAAATGAGGTTTAACGTGGAGGTGTAAGGTTTTGCACTTGGGGACTAAAAACATAAAAACACAATACACGTTAGGAGGGGAACCCTTGGGGAAATCAAAAATGGAGAAAGATCTGGGAGTCTTGGTTGATGATAGATTAGGCAACAGCATGCAATGTCAAGCGGCAGCTTCCAAAGCCAACAGAATATTAGCATGCATAAAGAAAGGGATGTATTCCAGAGATAAGACTATAATCCTTCCACTTTATAAAACTCTGGTCCGACCGCATCTGGAGTATTCTGTCCAGTTCTGGTCGCCAGTCCTCAGGAGGGATGTGTTGGAGCTGGAGAAAGTCCAGAGAAGGGCAACTAAACTGATTAGGGGGTTGGAGGACCTTAACTATGAAGAGTGGCTGCAATCGCTCGATTTATTCTCCCTGGAGAAGAGACGTCTGAGAGGGGACATGATAGCAATTTATAAATATCTTAATGGGGATCTCAGCTTAGAAAAAAAGCTGTTCATTCGAAGGAATTGCATGAGGACTCGAGGACATACAATGCGATTAGAGGAGAAGCGTTTTAACCTCAGGCAACGTGGGGGGTTCTTTACTGTTAGGGCTACAAGATTGTGGAATTGTCTACCACAAGAGGTGGTTTCTGCGGGTAGTATGGTGACTTTCAAAAGACTCTTAGACTTGCATCTCAAGGATCAGGAGATTAAAGGCTATGTTAGATGATTACAGTCACACACACCTACACAGGATGAACTGGATGGACTATTGTCTTTATTCAACCTCACCTACTATGTAACTATGTAACTATGAGATACACCGTTTTATATCCTTTTTTCTATTCCGCTATTCAATATACACCCTTTTGGGGTAAAAAAAATTAAATTGCGGCATAGTCTGTATCGGTACGTGTGAGATACACCTTTTTATATACTTTTTTCTATTCTGCTATTCAATATACACCCTTTTGGGGTGAAAAAAATTAAATTGCGGCCTAGTCTGTGTTTGTACGTGTGAGATACACCGTTTTATATAATTTTTTCTATTCCGCTATTCAATATACACCCTTTTGGGGTGAAAAAAATTTAATTGCGGCATAGTCTGTATCGGTACGTGTGAGATACACCTTTTAAATTTGTTTGGCGCATCTTCTTCCACCGCCGAGGATTGCAGGGCGCTTCAGTTTGCCTCCTGTTCCGAACTCCTCCTACTCCTCTTCCTCATCCTGCCTTTAGGGTACAAAAAATTGTAATCGGGGCCTAGTCTGTGTTTGTACGTGTGAGATACACCGTTTTACATACTTTTTTCTATTCCGCTATTCAATATACACCCTTTTGGGGTAAAAAAAAATAAATTGCGGCATAGTCTGTATCGGTACATGTGAGATACACCTTTTTATATACTTTTTTCTATTCCGCTGTTCAATATACACCCTTTTGGGGTGAAAAAAATTAAATTGCGGCATAGTCTGTATTGGTACGTGTGAGATACACCTTTTAAATTTGTTTGGCGCATCTTCCATCGCCGAGGATTGCAGAGCGCTTCAGTTTGCCTCCTGTTCCAAACTCCTCCTACTCCTCTTCCTCATCCTCATCCTGCCTTTAGGGTACAAAAAATTGTAATCGGGGCCTACTCTGTGTTTGTACGTGTGAGATACACCATTTTATATACTTTTTTCTATTCCGCTATTCAATATACACCCTTTTGGGGTGAGAAAAATTAAATTGCGGCATAGTCTGTATCGGTACGTGTGAGATACACCTTTTAAATTTGTTTGGCGCATCTCCTTCCACCGCCGAGGATTGCAGGGTGCTTCAGTTTGCCTCCTGTTCCGAACTCCTCCTACTCCTCATCCTCCCTTTAGGGTACAAAAAATTGTAATCGGGGCCTAGTCTGTGTTTGTACGTGTGAGATACACCGTTTTATATCCTTTTTTCTATTCCGCTATTCAATATACACCCTTTTGGGGTAAAAAAAATTAAATTGCGGCATAGTCTGTATCGGTACGTGTGAGATACACCATTTTATATACTTTTTTCTATTCCGCTATTCAATATACACCCTTTTGGGGTGAAAAAAATTAAATTGCGGCATAGTCTGTATCGGTACGTGTGAGATACACCTTTTAAATTTGTTTGGCGCATCTTCCACCGCCGAGGATTGCAGGACGCGTCAGTTTTTCCTCCTGTTCCGAACTCCTCCTACTCCTCTTCCTCATCCTCCCTACAGGGTACAAAAAATTGTAATCGGGGCCTAGTCTGTGTTTGTACGTGTGAGATACACCTTTTTACATACTTTTTTCTATTCCGCTATTCAATATACACCCTTTTGTGGTAAAAAAACTAAATTGCGGCATAGTCTTGTCATGGTCTTACCTTCTTGCTGTTCTCCTTCGTTTGACAGGTGCTGGCGGCCATCTTGGTTTCTGGGTTTCTTGTAGCCTCCCACCCTGCGGCTCCTCCTTCCCACTGGGAGGAGCTGGATGCCTAGCTCATATATATAGGAGGTCTGTGGCTTCAGTTCCTTGCTTGGTCCTCCTGTGTTCACATGCTTCTAAGACTGCTGCTGCTTCTGGTCCCTGATCCTGGCTTCGTCTGACTACCCTGCTGGTTCCTGATCCTGGCTTCATCTGACTACCCTGCTGGTTCCTGATCCTGGCTTCATCTGACTACCCTCCTGGTTCCTGACCTCTGGCTTCGCAAGGACTCTGCCTCGGTTTCGCCATCCGTTTGGACTTTTGCTTTACAGCTTGATTTTCAATAAAGCCTTCTTATTTTCACTTATCTGTTGTTGTACGTCTGGTTCATGGTTCCGTGACATTAGGACCAAGCCATGAATTCTGATGGTACAGGGCCATCCTCGCTACCCACGCTGGTTGCCAGACTTGATCAGCAGGATCACCTGTTGGGTCGGTTCGCCGTGGCGTTGCAAACCCTGCTTGAACGCACGGCTCATTTCGCTCCCGTTGCCGATGGGTCGGTTGTCGCTCCTGGGCCCGCTCCTACTGCCGCTCCGGTTGTTGCACCAGAGTCTACCCCGACACCTGTTGTTGCGCCTGCGGTGTTTCGGGGTATGACCGGTTCTGCCCCCCTTCCACAGCGCTTTGGGGGAGAGCCAACTCAGTGCCGAGGTTTCCTTAACCAGGTGGGCATTTATTTCGAGTTGCTGCCACATGCCTTTCCTACTGAGAGATCAAAGGTGGGCTTCTTAATTTCGCTGCTCTCGGACAAGGCCTTGGCCTGGGCCAGCCCTTTATGGGAGAACAACAATCCGGTGGTTGCCGAGTTTTCCGGTTTTGTTGCTTCTCTTCGGAGGGTATTCGATGTGCCGGCTCGTGCTGCCTCTGCTGCGAAGCTCCTTATGTCCATCAGACAGGGTTCACGATCCGTAGCTGAATACGCCATTGAGTTTCGTACCCTGGCAGCAGAGGTGGGCTGGAATAATGAGGCTCTGGTCGCTGCTTTCTCTCATGGTCTCTCGGATGCCTTGAAGGATGAGGTTGCAGCTAAGGACCTACCAGTGGAGCTCGAGTCTCTTATTTCTTTCTTGATTTTGATTGACACCAGACTCAGGGAGAGACCTTCCTTTAAGGAGAGTCTGCGGAGGCCTCCTAACAGATTGGCGCCTACCTTTGCTGTCCCACCCGTGCCTCCCTCTCCTCCCACGCCTCCTGGGGATGACTTGGCTGGGGGTGAACCCATGCAGCTGGGCTTTGCTCGCCTGTCCGAGGGGGAGAGGGTACACCCGAAGACGCGAGGGTCGATGCATGTACTGTGGTCTCGGTGGGCATTTTCGGTTGGCATGTCCGAACCGTCCGGGAAACGCTCGCACCTGAGATCCTGTCGGGGGCAGATCTTGGGTGGAGTCTCCTCGTCCCCGGTTTCCCGTGTTGACAAACCACTGATCACTGTTGTCCTCTCCTTGGTCGGGGGCTCAGTGACGACCCAGGCGTTGGTGGACTCTGGTGCTGGTGGTTTGTTCATTGATAGTGTTTTCGCTGCCGCCAATTCCATTCCTCTGCAGGCCCGAGGTTCTCCACTGGCTCTTGAGGCGATAGACGGCAGACCCCTTCTGCCGCCACACGTGACTCATGAGACCCTTCCGGTGGGGATAGCCATTGGTGCCGTTCACAGAGAGTCGGTCTGCTTCCAGGTTATTTCGTCTCCACACTACTCGGTGGTCTTGGGGTACCCCTGGCTCCAGAAGCATAATCCGACTTTCGATTGGAGATCGGCCGAGATCCTCTCGTGGTCACCGCAGTGTGGGGCTAGTTGCATCCATGGGCCTGTCAAGTTGCTGTGTACTTCCTCTGACTCTCTGTTGCCTCCTGAATACGAGGAGTACCGGGATGTATTCGATAAGGTGCGCGCGGTTGCCCTACCTCCGCACCGCCCATACGATTGTGCCATCGAGTTACAACCTGGTGCCGTTCCTCCTCGTGGCAAGGTCTATCCACTGTCGGTAGCGGAGAATGAGGCCATGGAGGAGTACGTGAAGGAGGCGCTTTCACGCGGACACATTCGCAAATCCTCGTCCCCGGCAGGGGCTGGATTTTTCTTTGTGAAAAAGAGGGGCGGTGAGTTGAGGCCTTGCATCGATTACAGGGGTCTCAATCGCATCACGATCAAGAACGCTTACCCGATACCCTTGATTTCCGAGCTGTTCGATCGCCTTAAAGGGGCCACGGTCTTTACCAAACTCGACCTGAGGGCGGCATATAACCTCGTAAGGATCAAGGCGGGCGATGAGTGGAAGACCGCGTTTAACACCAGGACCGGTCATTATGAATCCTTGGTTATGCCCTTTGGGTTGTGCAATGCGCCCGCAGTCTTTCAGGAATTCATTAACGATGTTTTCCGTGACCTGTTGCAGCAGTGTGTGGTGGTCTATTTGGATGACATCTTGGTATATTCTGAATCCATGGAGACCCACATTCTGGATGTCAGACGAGTGTTGCAACGGTTACGAGAGAACAGGCTGTTCGGTAAGCTTGAGAAATGCGAATTTCACCGATCCCAGGTAACCTTCTTAGGTTACATCATTTCCGCTGAGGGGTTCTCCATGGATCCTGAGAAGGTATCGGCTGTCTTACAGTGGCCCCAGCCCAGTGGTCTTCGCTCCCTGCAGCGCTTTTTGGGCTTCGCCAATTATTATCGGAAGTTCATCAGGGACTTTTCCATGCTAGCCAAGCCTCTCACGGATCTGACCAGGAAGGGCAGTAATTCCCAGGTCTGGCCGCTCGAGGCCATCCGAGCTTTTGAGGCTCTAAAGTCCGCCTTTGTGTCGGCTCCGATTCTGTCGCATCCCAACCCTGGGTTGCCCTTTGTCCTCGAGGTGGACGCGTCTGAGACGGGAGTCGGCGCCCTTCTGTCTCAGCGTAGAACACCAGAGGGTCCTCTGCTTCCTTGTGGGTTTTACTCCCGGAAACTGTCTTCCGCGGAGTGCAACTATCAGATTGGTGACAGGGAGTTATTGGCCATCGTGCAGGCCCTTAAAGAATGGAGGCACTTGCTCGAGGGTTCGGTGGTTCCGGTCCTCATCCTGACGGACCACAAGAATCTGACCTACCTTTCTGAGGCCAAGAGATTGACACCACGTCAGGCCAGATGGGCTCTGTTCTTGTCACGTTTTAATTACGTGGTCTCCTACCTACCCGGTTCCAAGAACATCAGGGCAGATGCCTTATCACGGCAGTACTCCGACCTGTCCAGGGAGGAGTCGATTCCGACTTCGGTCATACCTCCGAATCAGATCCTGGCCGCCATTCGCACCAGCCTGACCTCTCCCCTGGGTGAGCAGATTTTGGCGGCTCAATCTGGTGCTCCCTCTGGGAGACCCAACGGCAGATGTTTTGTGCCTGAGGAGTTGCGCACTCGGTTGTTGCGAACCTACCATAACTCCAAGACCGCGGGGCATCCTGGAAAGAATCAGCTGTCCTGGGCTGTTTCACGTCTGTTCTGGTGGCCTTCCCTACGTTCCGACATCGCCGCATATGTAGCGGCATGCTCCGTTTGTGCCCAGAGTAAGTCCCCTCGGCACCTTCCGTTGGGCCTTCTGCAACCCATAGCCACCGGGGAGCGCCCATGGTCACACCTGGGGATGGATTTCATTGTGGACCTCCCTGCATCCCGAGGCCATACCGTCATTCTCATGATTGTGGATCGATTTTCCAAAATGTGCCACTGTGTTCCTCTCAAGAAGTTACCCTCTGCACAGGAGTTGGCCACGATTTTTGCCAGGGAGGTCTTCCGGTTGCACGGTCTGCCCAAGGAGATTGTGTCGGATCGGGGGAGTCAGTTTGTGTCCAGGTTCTGGCGCGCCTTTTGCTCCCAGTTGGGGATTCATCTCTCCTTTTCCTCGGCCTACCACCCTCAGTCCAATGGGGCCGCAGAACGATCCAATCAGGCCTTGGAGCAATTCCTTCGTTGCTATGTCTCCGATCACCAAGACAATTGGGTTGACCTCCTGCCTTGGGCTGAGTTTGCCAGGAACACGGCGGTGAACTCTTCCTCTGGGACGTCTCCCTTGATGGCCAATTATGGGTTCCAACCTGCCGTGTTACCGGAGGTATTCTCTCCCCAGGATATTCCGGCTGTGGAGGATCACCTTTCCGTCCTACGTGCTTCTTGGGTACAGATCCAGAAGTCCCTTGAGGTCTCTGCGCAGCGCCAGAGACTCCAGGCTGATCGCAGACGAGCGCCTGCTCCTTCCTACCAGGCCGGAGACCGTGTATGGTTGTCCACCCGCAACCTCAACCTTCGAGTGCCCACTCCCAAGCTGGCGCCTCGCTTTGTTGGTCCCTTCCGAGTGCTCCGCAGGGTAAACACGGTAGCCTATGCCCTTGCGCTTCCTCCTGGCATGCGGATCGCCAACGTGTTTCATGTCTCCCTGTTGAAGCCACTGGTGTGTAATCGTTTCACTTCCTCGGTTCCTCGGCCCCGTCCGGTCCAAGTGGGCAATCGTGAGGAGTATGAGGTGAGCAATATCCTGGACTCACGCCTCGTCCGCGGTCGGTGCAGTTTTTGGTTCATTGGCGTGGTTATGGTCCAGAGGAGCGTTCCTGGGTTCCCTCCGCAGATGTCCATGCTCCTGCCTTGCTCCCAGCCTTCCACGCACGCTTCCCTCAGAAACCGTTCTTTACTCCGCGGAGGAGGGGCCCTTGAGGGGGAGGTACTGTCATGGTCTTACCTTCTTGCTGTTCTCCTTCGTTTGACATGTGCTGGCGGCCATCTTGGTTTCTGGGTTTCTTGTAGCCTCCCACCCTGCGGCTCCTCCTTCCCACTGGGAGGAGCTGGATGCCTAGCTCATATATATAGGAGGTCTGTGGCTTCAGTTCCTTGCTTGGTCCTCCTGTGTTCACATGCTTCTAAGACTGCTGCTGCTTCTGGTCCCTGATCCTGGCTTCGTCTGACTACCCTGCTGGTTCCTGATCCTGGCTTCGTCTGACTACCCTGCTGGTTCCTGATCCTGGCTTCGTCTGACTACCCTCCTGGTTCCTGACCTCTGGCTTCGCAAGGACTCTGCCTCGGTTTCGCCATCCGTTTGGACTTTTGCTTTACAGCTTGATTTTCAATAAAGCCTTCTTATTTTCACTTATCTGTTGTTGTACGTCTGGTTCATGGTTCCGTGACAAGTCTGTATCGGTACATGTGAGATACACCTTTTTATATACTTTTTTCTAATCCGCTATTCAATATACACCCTTTTGGGGTGAAAAAAATTAAATTGCGGCCTAGTCTGTGTTTGTACGTGTGAGATATACGGTTTTATATACTTTTTTCTATTCCGCTATTCAATATACACCCTTTTGGGGTGAAAACAATTTAATTGCGGCATAGTCTGTATCGGTACGTGTGAGATACACCTTTTAAATTTGTTTGGCGCATCTTCTTCCACCGCCGAGGATTGCAGGGCACTTCAGTTTGCCTCCTGTTCTGAACTCCTCCTCTTCCTCTTCCTCATCCTCCCTTTAGGGTACAAAAAATTGTAATCGGGGCCTAGTCTGTGTTTGTACGTGTGAGATACACCGTTTTACATACTTTTTTCTATTCCGCTATTTAATATACACCCTTTTGGGGTAAAAAAACTAAATTGCGGCATAGTCTGTATCGGTACATGTGAGATACACCTTTTTATATACTTTTTTCTATTCCGCTGTTCAATATACACCCTTTTGGGGTGAAAAAAATTAAATTGCGGCATAGTCTGTATCGGTACGTGTGAAATACACCTTTTTAATTTGTTTGGTGCATCTTCCATCGCCGAAGATTGCAGGGCGCTTCAGTTTGCCTCCTGTTCCAAACTCCTCCTACTCCTCTTCCTCATCCTCATCCTGCTTTTAGGGTACAAAAAATTGTAATCGGGGCCTAGTCTGTGTTTGTACGTGTGAGATACACCGTTTTATATATTTTTTTCTATTCCGCTATTCAATATACACCCTTTTGGGGTGAGAAAAATAAAATTGCGGCATAGTCTGTATCGGTACGTGTGAGATACACCTTTTAAATTTGTTTGGCGCATCTCCTTCCACTGCTGAGGATTGCAGGGCGCTTCAGTTTGCCTCCTGTTCCGAACTCCTCCTACTCCTCCTCCTCATCCTCATCCTGCTTTTAGGGTACAAAAAATTGTAATTGGGGCCTAGTCTGTGTTTGTACGTGTTAGATACACCGTTTTATATACTTTTTCTATTCCGCTATTCAATATACACCCTTTTGGGGTGAAAAAAATTGAATTGCGGCATAGTCTGTATCGGTACCTGTGAGATAAACATTTTAAATTTGTTTGGCGCAACTTCCACCGCCGAGAATTGCAGGGCGCTTCAGTTTTTCCTCCTGTCTTGAACTCCTCCTACTCCTCTTCCTCATCCTCCCCTTAGGGTACAAAAAATTGTAATCGGGGCCTAGTCTGTGTTTGTACGCGTGAGATACACCGTATCTATTCTATTCCGCTATTCCATATACACCCTTTTGGGATGAAAAAAATTAAATTGCGGCATAGTCTGTATTGGTACGTGTAAGATACACCTTTTTATATATTTTTTCTATTCCGCTATCCAATATACACCCTTTTGGGGTGAAGAAAAGTTAAATTACGGCATAGTCTGTATCGGTACGTGTGAGATACACCTTTTAAATTTGTTTGGCGCATCTCCTTCCACCGCCGAGGATTGCAGGGCACTTCAGTTTGCCTCCTGTTCCGAACTCCTCCTCTTCCTCTTCCTCATCCTCCCTTTAGGGTACAAAAAATTGTAATCGGGGCCTAGTCTGTGTTTGTACGTGTGAGATACACCGTTTTACATACTTTTTTCTATTCCGCTATTCAATATACACCCTTTTGGGGTAAAAAAACTAAATTGCGGCATAGTCTGTATCGGTACATGTGAGATACACCTTTTTATATACTTTTTTCTATTCCGCTGTTCAATATACACCCTTTTGGGGTGAAAAAAATTAAATTGCGGCATAGTCTGTATCGGTACGTGTGAAATACACCTTTTTAATTTGTTTGGTGCATCTTCCATCGCCGAAGATTGCAGAGCGCTTCAGTTTGCCTCCTGTTCCGAACTCCTCCTACTCCTCTTCCTCATCCTCCCTTTAGGGTACAAAAAATTGTAATCGGGGCCTAGTCTGTGTTTGTACGTGTGAGATACACCGTTTTATATACTTTTTTCTATTCCGCTATTCAATATGCACCCTTTTGGGGTGAGAAAAATTAAATTGCGGCATAGTCTGTATCGGTATGTGTGAGATACACCTTTTAAATTTGTTTGGCGCATCTCCTTTTACCGCTGAGGATTGCAGGGCGCTTCAGTTTTCCTTCTGTTCCGAACTCCTCCTCTTCCTCTTCCTCATCCTCCCTTTAGGGTACAAAAAATTGTAATCGGGGCCTAGTCTGTGTTTGTACGTGTGAGATACACCGTTTTATATACTTTTTTCTATTCCGCTATTCAATATGCACCCTTTTGGGGTGAGAAAAATTAAATTGCGGCATAGTCTGTATCGGTACGTGTGAGATACACCTTTTAAATTTGTTTGGTGCATCTCCTTCCACCGCTGAGGATTGCAGGGCGCTTCAGTTTGCCTCCTGTTCCGAACTCCTCCTACTCCTCTTCCTCATCCTGCCTTTAGGGTACGAAAAATTGTAATCGGGGAATAGTCTGTGTTTGTACGTGTGAGATACACCGTTTTATATACTTTTTTCTATTCCGCTATTCAATATACACCCTTTGGGGTAAAAAAAACGAAATTGCGGCATAGTCTGTATCGGTACATGGGAGATACACCTTTTTATATACTTTTTTCTATTCCGCTGTTCAATATACACCCTTTTGGGGTGAAAAAAATGTAATTGCGGCATAGTCTGTATCGGTACGTGTGAGATACACCTTTTAAATTTGTTTGGCGCATCTCCTTCCACCGCCGAGGATTGCAGGGCGCTTCAGTTTGCCTCCTGTTCCGAACTCCTCCTACACCTCTTCCTCATCCTCCCTTTAGGGTACAAAAAATTGTAATTGGGGCCTAGTCTGTGTTTGTACGTGTGAGATACACCGTTTTATGTAATCTTTTCTATTCCGCTATTCAATATACACCCTTTTGGGGTGAGAAAAATTAAATTGCGGCATAGTCTGTATCGGTACGTGTGAGATACACCTTTTAAATTTGTTTGGCGCATCTCCTTCCACCGCTGAGGATTGCAGGGCGCTTCAGTTTGCCTCCTGTTCTGAACTCCTCCTCCTCCTCTTCCTCTTCCTCATCCTCCCTTTAGGGACAAAAAATTGTAATCGGGGCCTAGTCTGTGTTTGTACGTGTGAGATACACCGTTTTTTTCCTTTTTTCTATTACGCTATCCAATATACACCCTTTTCGGGTGAAAAAAATTAAATTGCGGCATAGTCTGTATTGGTACGTGTGAGATACACCTTTTTATATATTTTTTCTATTCCGCTATCCAATATACACCCTTTTGGGGTGAAAAAAAGTTAAATTGCAGCATAGTCTGTATCGGTACGTGTGAGATACACCTTTTAAATTTGTTTGGCGCATCTCCTTCCACCGCCGAGGAATGCAGGGCGCTTCAGTTTGCCTCCTGTTCCGAACTCCTCCTACTCCTCTTCCTCATCCTCCCTTTAGGGACAAAAAATTGTAATCGGGGAATAGTCTGTGTTTGTTCGTGTGAAATACACCATTTTATATACTTTTTTCTATTCCGCTATTCAATATACACCCTTTTGGGGTGAGAAAAATTAAATTGCGGCATAGTCTGTATCGGTACGTGTGAGATACACCTTTTAAATTTGTTTGGCGCATCTTCCACCGCCGAGGATTGCAGGGCGCTTCAGTTTGCCTCCTGTTCCAAACTCCTCCTACTCCTCTTCCTCATCCTCATCCTGCCTTTAGGGTACAAAAAATTGTAATCGGGGCCTAGTCTGTGTTTGTACGTGTGAGATACACAGATTTATATACTTTTTTTCTATTCCGCTATTCAATATGCACCTTTTGGGGTGAGAAAAATTAAATTGCGGCATAGTCTGTATCGGTATGTGTGAGATACACCTTTTAAATTTGTTTGGCACATCTCCTTCCACCGCTGAGGATTGCAGGGCGCTTCAGTTTGCCTCCTGTTCCGAACTCCTCCTACTCCTCTTCCTCTTCCTCATCCTCCCTTTAGGGTACAAAAAATTGTAATTGGGGCCTAGTCTGTGTTTGTACGTGTGAGATACACCATTTTATATACTTTTTTCTATTCCGCTATTCAATATGCACCCTTTTGGGGTGATAAAAATTAAATTGCGGCATAGTCTGTATCGGTAAGTGTGAGATACACCTTTTAAATTAGTTTGGTGCATCTCCTTCCACCGCTGAGGATTGCAGGGCGCTTCAGTTTGCCTCCTGTTCCGAACTCCTCCTACTCCTCTTCCTCATCCTCCCTTTAGGGTACAAAAAATTGTAATCGGGGCCTAGTCTGTGTTTGTACGTGTGAGATACACCGTTTTATATACATTTTTCTATTCCGCTATTCAATATACACCCTTTTGGGGTGAAAAAAATTTAATTGCGGCATAGTCTGTATCGGTACGTGTGAGATACACATTTTAAATTTGTTTGGCGCAACTTCCACCGCCGAGAATTGCAGGGCGCTTCAGTTTTTCCTCCTGTTCCGAACTCCTCCTACTCCTCTTCCTCATCCTCCCCTTAGGGTACAAAAAATTGTAATCGGGGCCTAGTCTGTGTTTGTACGCGTGAGATACACCGTTTTATATCCTTTTTTCTATTCCGCTATTCAATATACACCCTTTTGGGATGAAAAAAATTAAATTGCGGCATAGTCTGTATTGGTACGTGTGAGATACACCTTTTTATATATTTTTTCTATTCCGCTATCCAATATACACCCTTTTGGGGTGAAAAAAAGTTAAATTGCGGCATAGTCTGTATCGGTACGTGTGATATACACCTTTTAAATTTGTTTGGCGCATCTCCTTCCACCGCCGAGGATTGCAGGGCGCTTCAGTTTGCCTCCTGTTCCGAACTCCTCCTACTCCTCTTCCTCATCCTCCCTTTAGGGACAAAAAATTGTAATCGGGGCCTAGTCTGTGATAGTACGTGTGAGATACACCATTTTATATACTTTTTTCTATTCCGCTGTTCAATATACACCCTTTTGGGGTGAAAAAAATTAAATTGCGGCATAGTCTGTATCGGTACGTGTGAAATACACCTTTTAAATTTGTTTGGCGCATCTTCCACCGCCAAGGATTGCAGGGCGCTTCAGTTTGCCTCCTGTTCCAAACTCCTCCTACTCCTCTTCCTCATTCTCATCCTGCCTTTAGGGTACAAAAAATTGTAATCGGGGCCTAGTCTGTGTTTGTACGTGTGAGATACCCCGTTTTATATACTTTTTTCTATTCCGCTAATCAATATACACCCTTTTGGGGTAAAAAAAACTAAACTGCGGCATAGTCTGTATCGGTACATGTGAGATACACCTTTTTATATACTTTTTTCTATTCCGCTGTTCAATATACACCCTTCTGGGGTGAAAAAAATCAAATTGCGGCATAGTCTGTATCGGTACGTGTGAAATACACCTTTTAAATTTGTTTGGCGCATCTTCCACCGCCGAGGATTGCAGGGCGCTTCAGTTTGCCTCCTGTTCCAAACTCCTCCTACTCCTCTTCCTCATTCTCATCCTGCCTTTAGGGTACAAAAAATTGTAATCGGGGCCTAGTCTGTGTTTGTACGTGTGAGATACACCGTTTTATATACTTTTTTCTATTCTGCTATTCAATATGCACCCTTTTGGGGTGAGAAAAATTAAATTGCGGCATAGTCTGTATCGGTATGTGTGAGATACACCTTTTAAATTTGTTTGGCGCATCTCCTTTTACCGCTGAGGATTGCAGGGCGCTTCAGTTTGCCTCCGGTTCCGAACTCCTCCTCTTCCTCTTCCTCTTCCTCATCCTCCCTTTAGGGTACAAAAAATTGTAATCGGGGCCTAGTCTGTGTTTGTACGTGTGAGATACACCGTTTTATATACTTTTTTCTATTCCGCTATTCAATATGCACCCTTTTGGGGTGAGAAAAATTAAATTGCGGCATAGTCTGTATCGGTACGTGTGAGATACACCATTTAAATTTGATTGGTGCATCTCCTTCCACCGCTAAGGATTGCAGGGCGCTTCAGTTTGCCTCCTGTTCCGAACTCCTCCTACTCCTCTTCCTCTTCCTCATCCTCCCTTTAGGGTACAAAAAATTGTAATCGGGCCTAGTC